>NC_087086.1:17830001-18149091 GCF_036172545.1 Culicoides brevitarsis | reverse complement strand
TTCTTTAGTTTTTTTTTGCTTGGTTTGAATTAATTGGATAAGAATTGAAGCTTAAAGAGACCTTTCTTAAATGAATTGAGACTCATTTTGATGAAATTGGCTCTACGTTCAGGATCTTATATCCTAGCCTGAAAAGTCTCAAGATGAGTCTTTGGGTCTGGAAAGCAAAAGTATCGAATTAAGCTAAAAGATGTAAAAACTGTGAAATGTATATGAATAACTTACGTGAATTGCCTTTGAAACAAACCATCGTTCGTCTTGCGAAATTTTTTCAGCAGTGTTCAACTTTTCTTCTGATTCCTTCAACGCTAATTCATCGCGCATAAAATTCTCGTACATACCCATTTAGCTACAGCAACTCACGGTTGAACATATTAATTTCATTGAATTGCCCCTCGAGCACTAAAACATATATTTAATTGATTGATATTTATTTAAATACGTTGAGAATAATATTTACCATGTAAATGATGTAGCAAGACATGAAACAACATGAAAACATTTTGTAAGTACAAAAGGCAGGCAGGCAAGCAGTCAGTCCGTCAGTTAGATTGTTGTTGTTAGTCACATGGGCACAACATTCGAACGAACGAAAGCATTTAAGAAAAACGAATAAAATAAAAATTTGTGTTTGATTGTATCGAGAGATAATAAAAAATATCGTTTGTCGGTATCACCGTTCTTCGGAGCAAAGACACAAGAAAGCAAAACTGTTAAAAATACTGCGCTTGCTACGACATCGATTAAGACGATGATGTTGATTGTTGATCAAAGCACAGAAGATAACGAGAAAATTTACATGAATTAAGTAGTAATCGATTGATTCCTCTCTCGAGATATCGGGAATTGATCGATTTGGGAGCGATTACTTGTTTTATTTTTTACAAGTTTTTTTTTTCAATCCTTTGCCAACATTTTGCAACAACATTAAATGAACATCTGACTGAACTTGAATACGAAAAACATTATTTTTATTATTTCATGCTGCGTTTGATGCCCCAAAAAATACAAAAAAGACGTGCAACGAAAAAAAAATCTTTCAAAATCATTCAAATCAAGTCTGATTTGTATCATCAGACATTACTCGTCTCATTATTTGTGTTAAATGAATGTGTGGTTTTGTTTATTTTTTTGCCTCTACACAAAAAACAACATTTGTAACAATGATGCGATTGTTCTGGTGCATTTTCGAGGCACTTTTAATAATCTCAAGTAGTAATGGAAATTGATATCAAATTAATCAAAAATGTGCACATCTCGAGAGAATTATGTCTGTGAGAAAAGAAAGAGTAAAAATCCTTTTGTGTTTGTGGTGTTTGGAGATCCACTTCAACACAAAAGCGATCACAAAAGGATGCGTTGCCACAATAAGATCAAAGTTACATCACAGAAAAAAGAAGCTAAAAACAATATTTTTATATTAAAAACGTATTAAGATCAAATAGTTTTGATTGAAGAAGAATGGATTAGACGAAAAAAAAAATGAGAATTGATGTGGGTCTGAATCATATTAAAAAAAGAGATCCGATCGACATTAAGTCAAGTGTGAAATGTAGAAGAGGTTTTTAGTAATGGATAATGAGAAAATATTAAGGTGTCTAATAGTAAAAAAATATGAAGAAGGCAAGTAAAAAACTTAAAACAGTAGCTAAAAGCATTGAAAAAGTCAAATTTTGTATGTTCCAAGCCAAAGAAGTCAGTTTAAGCAAAGAATATGAAGGATAACTGAACAATTTCTGAAGCCTGAAGAATAAAGCAAATTTTTTACATAGCTTTGCTTAACATGGGTACAGTTAACTGGAAAACTTTAAAAACGTTTAAGTCAAAAATCAAAACTTAAAGACTTTATAATTTCGCTTAAGTTAATAAATTAAAAAATTAAGTCAACTTGATAGGAACTTAATTAACATATTTTGAACCGAAAAGATACACATTTTTTCATCAAAATTACTTCGAAAAAGTAAAAAAAAAATAATTGAATTTTAATTTATTCTTAAATTTGTGCTGAAGTCAAAGCCTTTTAAATCAAACGATCTTAAAGTTTAAGTTTCATAATTTCTTAAGTTTAACAAAAAAGTTTCAATGGATCGAAATATTAAAAAAAAACATGGCTTGTTAAAAAACTTATGAAACTTAAATTTTAAATTAGGTTTATGACTTATTAAAGTTTTGACTTAAGCTTAAGTTTAAGAATATTTTTTTGGATTTTCGAAAAATTTTGGAAAAAATATAATTTTTTTGAAAATATTTATATTTTTTTTTCAAATTAATTAAATAAATTTGACTTAAGCCAAGTTTAGTCTTGCCAAAAATATCTGATAAAAAAATAAAAAAATCCCCCAATTCACCAGTTTGTGAATCACAACAACGAAAACAGCACCAACAAATAAAGAAGAGTCACGAAAAACGCTTTGTGATATAAATCCGTTGAATTGTTTTAGACAACCAGACTTAACATATCAGATTGAATCAAGAGATAAATATCAAACAAATCGAGAAAAGTACTCCAGCAACAACAACAAACAATTCTCGATAAAAATTCAAATAAAAACATCAATCGTACGCTACACACAGCTTCTCTTTTCTCCAATATGAATTTGAACTTGATTTAATTTAACTGCACGTTATTCACTTCTAAATTAATCATTTGAGGCTTCTGATAGCAAGTTATTTTATTTGTCGGTTCGGATTCATAAATTAATTTTGAGCGAGATTCACTATTAGATGAACGAAGTTGGAGGGAGAGAGAGAGCTATTAAGGAGCGATTACCTTTGATGTTTATATTTTTCATGTCAGTGCTATTAATCTTTTTTGTTCTTCGTCTTTCGCTTGTGTGTACGTGGAGATTGAGACGTCTAAGCTGACATGAAGATATTTTCGTGAGATGTTTTTAAACGCTTCACTTACTTAAACGGAGCTCCGGCATGAGTGATGTGTTTATATGTGTGGTGATTAGATGAAGCGAAAACAATGGTCTCCTCTGCGTTGAGGTCACTTTTCTGCATCAAACGGCGAAAGAAACGCACAAGACAATTAATCACGTTTGCTTTGTAATAAAATAATCAATTGGCAAAGTCAATGCATGTGAATGCGAAAACTAATCAAAAAAACTCACATGTGGTGTAAATTATTTGCGTGTAAACATTTTAAATTATCTTTTCAACAACTTACTCGCGATCGATGCTCGTTTGCTCCGTTTTTCGACGAAAAAAAAAAGTTAATTACAACCACTCGCGGATAAAGAAAATGCAGAAGCAACAATTTATAGCAAACAAAAACAGCGTGTGTCAATGAAGATCGCTTTTTTTCTTAACTTAACTTCACCTGCAGAGTAAAAAACGTAACTAGTTTTATTTCACATCGCAGATGATTTATTTGACCAAAGCATACGATGATGTAATTTCATGCATTATCACTTCTCAAACGAACGAAATCTTCAAAAAAACAAAAAATCTCAGTGTGTCAAATTTTCTTCAAATTTTTACCAGGCGGTGAAAAAAACTTCTCTGACTGTGCACTTTAACAAGGAGGCGGATCACTTCTCTTGTTAATTTATTTTTTATGTCTTCTTCAACAGTTTATTCTGTGTGTTAAAAATTTTTTGAAAGGATCCGAAATTTTGCGCATTATCAGCAAGAGTAGACAAGTGTATTCTGTTTTTTTTTTCTTGTCTAAAATGCCGAACAAACCACCCACATGGCATGACAAATGTCTTAATTTAGTCATTTTAGCGACTTTCCCGATTACAAGAATTTTTTTGTGTAAGAAGAAAGGCCCTTAAAAATTAAATTAAATTTTAAATTAAAATCCAATCTTAAGCTAAGAGGATCAAAATTAATCGAATTCGTAAGTTTTTCTGCAGAAAAGATCTGGATTTTAGGATTAAAAATTATCATCATTATTAGTCTTTTCTCAATTATTATCACTTTTCAAAAAAAAATTGTTAAAAAAATTAAAAATAAAAATGATCCGTTTAAAAGTTAATATTTTCATTAGTTGAACAAATATTTGCTCATTTACGGCACAATATTGGCAAATTTTAAGCTCATTAGGTCATTAACAGTCCTTTTCACCAAAAAAAAATTTTTTTTTGCTGTAAGACGCCGTTTTGTTCGAGAAAGGGATGAAAATGAGAACAAAAAAGACCTCAAAGGTCGAAAGTAGATTATGATCAAAACTATTTTTGCATGTTTTGTTAAATATTTGTCAGGTTCATTTTTGCATTTTTTTAAATATTTTTTTTTTTGTGTGAAAGAAAGAAAAGAAAGGGTTTGAAGGACATAAAGAGAGACTTAAACAGGATTAGGGATGTACATTTCTAGAGTGTAATGAAGACCACAAGTGCATTTTTCGAGCTCACAGCTGTAAATTACGCGGTGATTCATCGGCTTCTTATAAAAAATAGATGAAATCGGGAATTTATTACCGTAACCTTTAACCACACTTTGTTTCTTATTTCTTTTGATGAAACAAAGATGTTTCTTTTATATCTCACTTCCCTCCTTTTATGATAAAATGACTAATTTAACGGAAGGTTATTTTTTTTTTCTTAATAAAAATTGTTTTTGTTTTAGTAGCGAGCAACTGCCTCCTTTTTTCTCGATCATCAACAATATCAATTTTTCAAATTAGGTCAGATTTTGGGACCACACAGACGAAAGATGAGAAATAGTACCCAATTACACGCTGATGTTCGGAAATTCGTGTTATTAAGGTCTAAATATGTTGTTTGGATTTTGTTATGGCATCAACTATCAAAAACAACGGCAACAGTTTTTTTCCGTTTGTAAGATGAAACCAAATTATTTCTGCTGAAGATTTCGGTTCATCCCCTTTTGTTTTTGTTTTTCACTATTTTTTGGTTAAAGGTCGATTTTTTTCATTAAACATTGGACTGAAAAATCGATTTTGATTGAAATTTGACGAAAGCATGCAAGTAATAACTATGAATTTGTCATTCGTTTAACCTTTAACGATGGAACATTTTCGAACTTTCTTAGAAAAAAATATTTTGTGACGTCCTTCCATTATTGCATAATAAGTTAAAAGCATAAAAGGACAAGTTTTGCTCAATTTTTAAATATTTTAAATTTAATCGTGAACTAAAAATGTTTATTTTTCAAGAAAATTCTCCTGAATTTCTCGCATTACTGCGTCAGATCAAAATTATCGGCAGTTTCGGTGGTTTTGAGTTCAGCAATCCTTGGTCTCATCGTGGCTGGAAGTTTTATCGTATCTTCTGCATTTGCATCTTTTTGTCATATGTTGTCCTTAACTGGTCCGCCATTTACACATCTCGCGTTCATCCGATCGCATTTTTGCTGCAAATTGGAATCAACGGAGGAGTTCTCGCGTCATTGAGTTGTTGCTACGATCTCATTTCTTGCAACAAGAAATTTATGAAAATTTTCAATTCTATTGGAAAATTTGAACGAATTTATCAAAATAATCGACATTTCAACGAAGCTTATAGAAAATCTCAAAAAGCGATTAAAATCAGTGTCAAATTCAATTTTGGCAGATTTTTCTTGGTCGTTTTCTTGAGTCTCATCATTCAGTTGTTGCATAAGCCCGTGTGGAGTGAAAGTGGAAAATTCAATATTCGGCTGCCTTTGAGGTTTTATTTGCCGTTTTTGGGTCCGCCACGTGGATGGATGACGTTTAGCATTAATTATATTTTTCAATTTTTCGGAGCTTTTTTAAGTTTTTGCAACTATGGGTTTTTCATGATAGTTGTCTCGATTTTAGCTCTTTTCTTGGAAGCAAGTTTGGATGTTTTAGGAGATTTAGTTGAAAATATGGGACATTTGATGCAAAGTGAAACTGAGGAACGTTATTGGAATAGAAAAAGTCATCAAATGTTGATTAAAAATATTATTAAGATACATGTTTTAATCATGAGGTAAGAAATTCCTAAGAAAAAATTTTAAATTTCAAATATTTTTTTACAGAAATTTACAAGAATTGAAGTCCATCATTTATCGGACTTTATTTTGCTTTGAAATTGTTCTCTTTGTTTTCACATTTTTCCTCTGGATCGCCATCACAGTTGAGCTAAATGATATTATTTCAAATATCGCAATTGCTTTGGCTGCCATGGCGGGAATTCTCATGTATTTTTGGTTGGCATTCTTGAATGGAAAGCTTTTTGATGCGGTAAATTATTTTAATCTTAATTTTGAAAATTCTATTTTAAATAAAAATAAATATTTTTTAATTATTTTTTTTTATTTTATTTATTTTTTTATTAATTTAAATTATTTCTAAAATTAAATAATTAATTAGTTAAATTAATTCAATTAAATTAATTTTTTTTATTATTTTACTTAAAATTTTATTTTTTATTTTTTTTAGAATTCTCGACTTTTGGACAAAATAACTGATCTCCCATGGTACAACCTAACCTCAAAAGATCGTGAGCTTTTAATACTCATCATACAGCGTCTGCAATCTCCATCACTTTTGAAGATTCGTGGCATCAGTGGCTTGAAGGATGTCAATTACGAGAGATTCGGCGAAACAGTTCAGACCGTTTATAGTTGCTGTTTGGTCATTCAGAAAATACTAACCCGTTAAACTCGCACTCGTTACACTCTAGAAATGTACATCCCTAATCCTGTTTAAGTCTCTCTTTATGTCCTTCAAACCCTTTCTTTTCTTTCTTTCACACAAAAAAAAAAAATATTTAAAAAAATGCAAAAATGAACCTGACAAATATTTAACAAAACATGCAAAAATAGTTTTGATCATAATCTACTTTCGACCTTTGAGGTCTTTTTTGTTCTCATTTTCATCCCTTTCTCGAACAAAACGGCGTCTTACAGCAAAAAAAAATTTTTTTTTGGTGAAAAGGACTGTTAATGACCTAATGAGCTTAAAATTTGCCAATATTGTGCCGTAAATGAGCAAATATTTGTTCAACTAATGAAAATATTAACTTTTAAACGGATCATTTTTTCTCTTAATTTTTTTAACAATTTTTTTTTTTGAAAAGTGATAATAATTGAGAAAAGACTAATAATGATGATAATTTTTAATCCTAAAATCCAGATCTTTTCTGCAGAAAAACTTACGAATTCGATTAATTTTGATCCTCTTAGCTTAAGATTGGATTTTAATTTAAAATTTAATTTACTCGAATAGTATTAAAACACTTGAAGGATTTTAATTTTTTTTTCTTCGTTTTTCATTAGGTACATTGGCTTAGAGATGTTCTTTCGTCAAACAGTCAAGCTGAAGACTTCATTCCTTTAACACACTCCAAAATCGAGGCAAAAATTTCTCAAGTATCATCGAGAAAAGTATCTTGTATGATAAATTGTTGCAAAAAAAAAACATATCACGTCTTAATAAAATTGAATAAAATCCTTACCTGATGTAGACAAAAAACGACACAATAACGAAATTCATCTGTGGAAAGATTTAAGTGTTGTGGTTTTTTGATATCTTTACTTACTTCATTATTAACTATTATTAGCTCATCACTCAAATCTATTTTAGAGCAAATATGAAATTAAAAGCAAATCTGGGTAATCTGTGGTAATAATAAATGTAATTTAAGAGCTTCTTCATCTTTTATTTCTTCACTCGTATATGTCTCGATGTGTGGATGTGGAAAGAAAAAGGACAGAATTTAATAATTATATAAATAAGGGTTTCAAATTACCCTTTTTATTTACTCTCCGGATAGAATTCAACACACGAACGAGCAAAAAAAGATGTTGAAATTTGATTTTTTTTCGTACTTGAACGTCTTGAAAAGAAAATTATTATTATTATTATTTCGTTTAATTTGGGATCCCAGGTGAGGTGAATCCTCGTTAACCTTAAACAAATATCGATTTTGTCTCGTAATAGGCTTATAATGGAGATAATTCCGAAAAAAAAACGTTTGGTAGTGGGTGACTGACTGACACAAAATTTAATATAATAAAAAAGCAAGAGTTGAATTTGATACCGCCATGCAATTTTTTTTGCGGGCTATTGACAAAATATCTACAGAGAAAGGTTAAATTTGTCGTTTTTTGCACTTTTTTAAAGGATAGCGTGTGCGTAACTCGTAAGAGATTAAAAAAGTGGTAGAAAGTACTTTTTTTTTGGCGGTAAATCAAGGTAACTGAGGTGTCGCAGCATGTCCCAAGCAACATGTCAAAAGTGAAGGGATTTATTTAAAATAATTTTTTTTAAAGGAAGTCAGTTACCTACAAAAAAAAATTAAATGAACTTTGTCATCGTTGCCTTGTTTTCCGATATTTTCGTCGTGAATTATTGAAACGTTTTCGATCTGTATGTAAATATCGCTTCATTTGTTTAGTAATAACAATAATAACTTCTGACAAGCAAACGAACGATGAGTGAATGAAAAACTTTACTTACACACAAAAAACGACTATCATTTCATTAAAAATTGAACATCTTTTTAAAATTACTGTGAAATTGGTTGAAATTGTTGTTCGTGCACTTGTCTTGATACTACTTATTATTTTTTTTCAGAAAGAAAATAACGAGACACAAGCCGTTACTGGTTAGAAAATTTTCCACGATCCTCATTAAATATTCACGATGCTTGAAGTTTTGTGTGTGTCTATGAGGCGTATAAGTAATTTTAAATAAAATAAAACGTCCTCCCACTTTATTCATCGTTTGATCGCAAGTCACGCAAAAGCTTTTCGCCTTTCTCGTTCACGTCAACGATGAGTAAATAAGTGAAGAGGGAACATTTTGTTACAATTATATTTTGAAAATATTTTTAAATATTTAATAACATGACGAGTCCACAATGAAAAAAGGAAAATGTTTAATTATATATTTTGTGTGGCGAGTAATGATCTGTGTTTATTAAATATTTTTCCGATAGATTAATTAAATATTCATTAATTAATTGACGAAAAAAACATGTCACTTGACTTTGGTTTGTTATGTGAGTCGGAATGTACAAACAGTTATTAGTCCTTGAACAGAAAATTAAATGAATATAATTTTTTAATGAATAAAAATGAAAATTTTTTATTTATTAAAAAATTATTTTTTTTTTAATTTTTTAAGAATTTAAATAATAATTTTTAATTTTTTTTTAACTTTTTTATTTTTTTTTTTATTTTTATCTATTTTAGATTTTTATACAAATTTAATGATTTAAAAATAAAATTTTATTTTAATAAATACGCATGTTTATATTTTTAATAAATTTTAATTTTATATAATTAAAAAATAATTAATTAATTAAAATTATTCAATAAAAAAATTAATAAAAATCAAATAAAATTAAATTTTATTATAAAAATTATTTTTTTTATTTTATAATTAATTTTTTTAAAAATTAAATAAGTACACCTGAAATTATAATTTATTTGATTTATTTTTAAAAAAATTAATTAAATTAATAATTCAATGAATAATTAAATTAAATAATTAAAATATTATTTTTAATTAATTTTATTGTATATTTAAAAATTTTTATAAAAAAAATTATTTAATAATTTATTGTCAAAAATTAATTTATTTTCAAAATTTAAAAATAATTTTTTTAACAAAAAATCTATAAAAAATGACTAGACGGCTTAAAGTTAATAAAGATCATGTGTGGCAAATGTGTTCGCCGCGGTGGCACGCGTGTTTTGAGACAACAGACATCATCACAAAAATTATGTCTCCGATAAAGTCCTTACACTAAAAGGATCGTCGCTTTCTCCATTATGTTTAATGATAAAATATTTAGATAACTTACTCCTGTTTCTTCATTTATTTTTTTATAATTATTGTGGTAATAAACAAGTAGACGAAAGGATATAGGCGTAACCGACGATAAGGAAGAAATTTTTTGTCCTCATGACTCACAACTTCATTTTTTTTCTTTCAAACAAGAGATTAGCGAATGACTCAGTTGCATCTGTTTCGCCATGTCAGGTGACGATAAAGGAATCTCTTTATTGTGAAAGGGTCTGATAATTTTAATGCCACCCAACTTTACACTCGACATCCAGATTTCTATTTATTTAATGAAATTTCTCCAGATAACATGCAAATGTTTTGAAATTGGCGCCAGTAAAATATTTGCGTGCGCACTTAACGGTCCGTTCTTCAACGATATTGAGTCCACATCTGGGTTCTCAAATATCTTGCGTGATTTTTATTTTAAAGAGTAACAAGAATATCTTCATTATTATAAATATTTCATATAAAATAAATTTGAAGAGAAATTTTAATTATTTATTTTTTTTGTCCTTTAAAAAATTCGAAAAAGAAAAACAATTAAAAAAAGAAATTTTTTTATTAAAAAGAAAGTCACGAAATTCATGCAAAAAAGCATTAAATTACCAAATTTTAAATTTTTTATCCTCAACAAGTTAATTTAAAACTGCACAATATTTCACCGCTGCATTTTTTTTGTCGTAAAAATGTTTGTAAGTGAGAAAATCGAGGTTTTTACGAAGCAATATCAATATTTACCTACGATAAATTTACAAAAGTGTTGAATTACGCACTTTGTGGTCTTCGCCATATAATAATTCACACAATATATGAACTAGTTTTCCTCACTCACTGTCATGCAAAACTTATTTATTTTTTTTTATTTACCCGTAATTGTCTTTATTTGTTTATCGGCGTTTGGAGTTTAAAAAAATTAAATAATAAATAAACAAAGGCAACTAATTAGATTTATTTTTGTGATTGTTGTTGAGCTGGGTATTTAATTTCATAAGTGGCGTTACGTGGCTGGTTGAACTGCAATGAAAAAAAAGGTGACATAATCTTTTTTTGATTAAATATTTTTTTTTTTTGCTATGAAAACTTGTTTTTAATGAGATTATTGCAATTTTATTTCCAACAAATGTCATCTGCTACATAAATTGTTCGAAAAAATACCGGATCAGTTAAACTAAGCCACTTGAAAAGGATATCAAAATTTATTTAATGACAGTTTCAATTTCAGACTGAATAAATTTGCACAAAAGGCAACAACAAAAAAGGACTTGTATCACGCAGTTTTTCGATTATTTTGACAACAAAAGAGGAATTACATGAAATTTTATTGTCAAAAGTGTCGTAAGTGACTCATTTTTATCGTTTTTCGATTGAGATCTCCGTCAGATGAGGGTAAAAATTTCTTCTTCACGACCTTATCCACGAAAAATCTTCAGAATCTAATTAATTATGTTCCATTACATTAACATTAGCCGATATCACAGTTAATCTAATTCAATCAAGTAGAAAATAAAAAAATAACCAGCATATTTCACTGTCTTCATTTTTCTTACTTTTTCTATAAGCGACTCAATTTAAGACAAATTAATCGGACCCAATAAATCATAAAAAGACGGTCCAGCAGTAAATCAGTGCCTGTGTCAATAAAAAGTGACAAATATGATTCTTGATGTTCCCATGATTTACGGACATCAAAAAAAAATTCGTTTGGAATGCAGTTCAAAGATAGATGACAATCCTTTTGTCTCAGAAATTTTGTTTGAATTGTTCTTTATTTGTGCTTGATTTATATGTGAGATGAGACGACACGCATGTTTTACGATGTGTTACAATAATAGCCTGCGGTGTTTAATCAAGATTTAGGATTTTTGAATATTTGAGCGTTCAAAGAGTGATACTTTTGTTGTACGACAAGAAATAAATGCGCTAGATGACATATCTGATGTGACGTATTTTTGTTTTGGATTTATTTTATTGGGTGTTTATAAGAAATTGAGATTTGATTAAAATTTAATTTAAATAATTTATTTATTATATTGATTACTTTATTATATTAATTAGAGATAATTAGAAAAAAAAATTTTTTTAAATTAAATTATGAATTTTAATTTAAATATTTTACAATTACAATTACAATTCAATTTATTTGTCTTAACATTATTTTTAAATTTAAAAATTGATTTTTTAAATAATTTTTTTGAAATTATTTTAAAATTAAAAAATTAAATTTTTTAATAAAAATATAAATGTTTAATAAATAAATTATTTTTCAATAAAATTATAATTTAATTAATAAATTAATTTTTTAAATTTTGATAAATTGAATTTTATTTAAACTTAGATTAATTAAATTAAATTTTAATTTAAAAAACATTAAATATATATTTTTTTATTTTTTTTAATTTTTTTATTTTAAATTTTAATTAATTTAATTTAATTAATTAAATATATAAAATATTTAAAAAAAATAAGTTTTTAAAAAATTTTAAAATTATCAAATTTGTCCAAAATTTATGGATTAAGATTTTAAAAAATATTTTTTCAAGAAAAAATTTTTTTTAATAAATTTTATTTTCGAATTTCTGAAATCTTTCAAAAATTTCTGAAAACTTTAATTTAAAAAAAATCTAACAAATTTTAATTTCAAACTTTGAAAGAAATTTATCCTTCTAGTGGAGTGACAAAATCAAAAAAAATGTAATAAAAAGTTTTGAAACTCATGCTAATTCACTTTTTTTCTTGCCAACCAGTACACAACATCCAAATATAAATATCAACAATATGATGGATTACAACTCATCTCCTTTAAAAATATTTATTGCCTCCAAGAAAAGACTTAAAAAGCCGTTTAAAATCTTCATAAAAAGGCTTTTGATAAAAAAAAAACGTTAAACAATTGTCCACGACATAAAAATAAGACGAGAAAAAAATCCATGAAAGCCAATATAAAATAATAAAAACATACAAACATCGCCTATTGACACGACACAAAGGAGCTTGAAAAGCAAACAAATAGAAAACTAAATGCCGCCCGTCAAAATATAATCTCCCGTAATAGATCTCCTCCAATTTATCATTGTAATGACAAAAATATTTACGAATCGTGACGACTTTTTTTCTTCTCTCTCGTACAATATTTAACCTTTTTTTTTGAATAATTTTATTTGTTAAAAAAATTTTTTTTTCAGATTGAAATGTAGAGCCCACATATTGAACTGAAAGAAGAGATCGACGAAAATATGTCACTTTTTTATATCTTCATACAATAAAATGTTTATAACATTACAAATAATAATAAAAATAATGACGAAACAGAAAATGTAAATATTGTTGGAGACCGACGACGACGCGACTAGATGATCGAGCACCGGGATGACATGACTCTTTACATTGTTTGAGGCATGAAAAAAAAAATGAAAAGTGGACGTATTGCGTTTCATGCGGGCCTTACCTTTAACAGACGATAAAGAAGATTAGCTTTATTTACCACGAGAGATTAAGAGGGATGTTTTTTCGAACTAATTTTGTGCTCAAAATCTCGTATTACAATATTTTGCAACATTATTTGTTTGTTAATTTTCGAGGAGAGACGTGTAAATTTGTTTCACGGAAGTAATATATATTTGAAATCCATTAAAATATTGCATTACAAATATGTAACATTATTTTTATTCGCATTATTGTTCGGATTACATTCAGTTTTCGGACAAAAATAAACATTTTTCTCATATTTCATAATTTGTCACACCTTTTCCTCATGATTTTTTTTTTGCTACAAATGTTTATGTGGCGAGATTATGAGAAGCTAATAATGCAATGTTGATCTTGATAAGTAATTTTACACTTTTTTTTTGGTTTTTCGTATGTTTTGTTGAGGTTTTGTTTGGTGTCAGCAACAATAGAGTCGTTGTTGTGAAATAAACAATCTCGTTTCTACCTCTTGGGAACTTTTAGATCAAATTTTGTGAAGTTGAAGATACAATTCTTCATTTATTTATTTTTTGAATTTATATAAAGAACGAAATCTTAAATATTAAAAAAGTTTGAATTAGCGAAAAACGATTTTCAAATTTTTAACGGTCGATTTTTGAATTGACATTTATGAAAAATTTTGTAGATTCTTCATTTTTACATTTAAATTTTTATGAATATGCTTAAAGAAATTATTTTTAACAAGAAAACTAGAATTCGAAAAGTTTGAATTAGCAAAAAGTGAATTTCAAATTTTTAACGGTCAATTTTTGAAATGACATTTGTACAACATTTTGTAGCATAATTTAAATTTTTCACTTCAAAGCGATAAATTTAGATCTAAAAACGAAAAAAATAAATAAAATTTAAAAAAACTAACAAATTTCTTACCAAATCTCACTAAAAATCGAAACCTCAACATCATCGTGGGAACATTTTCTCAAACACGATCAGTAATCCATTAATCCTCCTCCTGTTTTATGTCTGTCTGCCTCTCGTTTCGCCTGTGTGTTCACATTTAACGTCCAATGTTTACAAAATATCTTTCACTTGTCTCTTTGTTTCGCTGCATGAAAAAAATTTACACAGACGAAACTCATTCATTTCAAAAAAAAAAGTTCGAGTCGTAAACACACAAAAAAGCAGCTAAAGAGATCAGATCTTATCTCCGGACTTCGTTGTAAAATATACGAGAGTCGAGGAGGACAAGACCTTTAATGACAACACATTAATGTCTTATTGATTATCTGCATTTTTTCTTTTTTTTTCGTTCAAGCACACACAAAAACACGACAAAAAAGGAATTCGAAACATTTGTTTACAAAATATTTATCCAAAAATTAGTTCAATTCATGGGATTTCTTAATCCTTTCCTCTGTTCTAATGTCGTGTTTTTTTTTTTAAGAAAGTGTGTGAAATGACAAAAGACGAGAAAAAAGTAGTCTAAATGCTAATGTTAATGTCTCCATTATCGGTCTCTTATCATCTTTTTCGGTGAGACGCGGCATCCAAAGTGTTTGAGTAGGCGCTTCGTCGGAATGTTGTCTCCTACTTTCTTTCGCGGTGTATTAAAATATCTCAATTTATACGTCAGATTTAAATTAAAGAAGCAGGAAATAGGTTTTTTGAATGTTTTCTAACTACTGATAAGACGATGGGTGGTAACTTACTCACCAGTCAGTAGTTTGTGTGAGAAATTTTTGTTTCTCATGGAGCTCATGTGCATTTCAGTGCATTCCCAAATCTCCTTAATCCTTTGTTTTGCATAAATATTTACAAAAAACTAGGAAAAATAGATGAATTTTTGTTTGCTATGTTTGCAAATAAGGAATAATCTTCACAAAAATAAAGGATTAAGATTTTTTTCTGTGTTTCTCTAATCCTTTGACACGACGAAGACTCCCTCAAGACTACATAAGAAGCTCGTTTTCTCATGAATTTCTCAAAATCTCATTTAATTTCGTTTCGTCACATCTCATTAGTATTGAAACAGCTTAATATCTTCGTCTTCTTAATCATCGTCAGCTCAGTGAATCCATTCCAGAAGATATTTATTTATATTTATATGCATAACAATGGGTGCAATGATAAATAATATGAGAGACTCGGGGAACGAAAGAGAAAAATATCTCTTTTTATTCAAATAATAATGCCGCCAACACAATTATATTGTACAAACAATGCACTAATGAGATGCGTTTTTTTCTTCTTCTCTCTCTGTATTGACTCAATTTATCAATTATTGTTTACAAAAGTTTACACAATAAAATCAGAAAATTTGTAATAACATTTGCGGTTTAGCGGAGTCTTTTAAATCGTGATGAGATGAGAAAAAAAAAATAATAAGTTTTTTCTCAACACAAGAAGCCGCTTTGAAAGTCTTCGACACTTTTACAATTTTATTTAAAATTCGAAAAATTTTCCCCTTCGAGTATTCCTGAATATTTTAACATTTCCTCAAACAACATTGTTGCGGTCAATTACTCAAACGCGGATCAAACGGTCAATTACATGCTTTGAATTTTATGGCACCTGTGATTTTCCCATCGTTCACGTTCAATTTACTTTCCATAGGGAAAAAATCAATTTATTTTTAAAATCAATATTTTTTTTACAAAGAATTGATTTTAACAAGTGTGTCACCTAATTCGTATCGGATTTCTTATAAAATGAATTTTGGCACTTCCAAGAATTCAAATCCTTTTTTTGAAAAAAAAAAAATATATAAAACTTTAAAAGATAATCGATTATAGAACCGATATTCTTTGATTTTGACATGATTTCACATAAAAAATAAACAACGCGTCGATTTTTTTTAAAGTTCCATTTGTATCAATCATTTATCGACGTGCATCAAAGCACAGCAATATGGAGTCAATTTTCTTACCTCTTTACCTAATTTTTTTTCTCTGTTCCAATTTGACTGGCTCGTGTCACGAATAATTAATTGACGCCATCCGTTCATGTTAATTTCTTGTTGTTGTTTTAGACTAAAGCTTAATGACGAATAAAGTAAGAAATTCTTCTAATATTTCAATATTTTTTGTTCGAAGCACTGACGCATGTGTCCAAGAATTTTTTGTTAGAAATATTTTTTTTAAAAAAAAGAAGAAGACGATGGACACGCACACTTTTCGAATAAATGTAAATTTATAGTGTCATGTCGGCGTTTTCGTCTTTTAAATTAGGTAATCTAATGCAAAATTTGTTGTTATATTTAATAAAAGATGATATTTTGTGTTTGGC
The DNA here is from genome assembly GCF_036172545.1 of Culicoides brevitarsis. Taxonomy (NCBI): domain Eukaryota; kingdom Metazoa; phylum Arthropoda; class Insecta; order Diptera; family Ceratopogonidae; genus Culicoides; species Culicoides brevitarsis. The sequence continues at coordinate 18,132,668 of NC_087086.1, read as the reverse complement.
TTGTGAGAAAAGTTATATGTTAAAAAGATAAATGTACAGGGGGTTCAACGTAAAATTACTTGATTTTTATTGGTAAGAAATTTTGAATTATTTTTCTTTTAAATAATTTGTAGCTTTTATCTTTTCAGATGATTTCAGATGGAGTTAGCCTGATGATAATAGAAAGAAGGATTCATAAGGACCAAACCAAACTGTTAAAAATTTGAAATATGGCTATATAACATTTGAGAGCACATCCTTGAACCATCCGAACTATTTACTACGAGTTGATGGAGGATTAAATAGCTTACCAAACTTTTTGTCTAAAGTTTATTACCGAGTTACATATAACTATATATTTCCATTAAAACTACTGTAGATGATTTGATGCAGACAATCAAACTATAAATACCTTCAGATATCCGAAAATGAGGTCGTTACGTTTATATATTTTAGAAAAAAAGCTGGTTACACCTTATTTGTGTTTACAACAGATTAATCGCGTTAGGAAGCAGAGATCTCAACCAAGAGTCTTATCAATCGCTTAATATCGTCTTGTGGGAATCGCTTTATTGTCTTACATTCACTTACATCCTGAAATAAAACAAATCAACAAACATTCGATTTTTCGAAAATACTAGATATTGGATTTTCTTAACAAGTTAAGAACGAGTATCTTATTTTTGACTAAAAGCAGTCCTGAAATACAAAGTAAAAATTTTGCAGCAAACATTTAATTTAACAAATATCTAAAGATGAACAAAGGTATTTATTGCTAGAAAATAGAAATTTTTGAATAATTTTTATTCTCAGTAGAAAATTTTATTATTTTTTGTCACATGCCATTTAACCTAGAAAGCTAACTACGCTCATTTTATATTTTTGACATTACTTTTATTCTCTTTGAGAAAACTTTTCATGAAATGAACTCCCTGTACCAATGCGAAACAAAACACGATAACAAATTAATTCAGGTTCACTTATAAATCTCAAATCACTTAACATTTATTTATGCTGATGTTTACGCCGATGATCACAATATCTCCCCCGTTTCTTCCGCCTGACTGCTTGCTCCTTTGTGGAAGATATTTGTTGTGCAAATAAAAAGCCACAAAATCGTGTTCATGTCGTTTTCGTTCATGTTGTCTTCTCACTCGTCGTTTCGCTTTTATTTATTTGTGAACTCTTTTTAAATGCAGAAATTACACAGACGATTGCCTCTTGATTGGCGGTTACTCCAACGAAACCTTGAAACTTTACTTTATCTCGTGAGCTGTTCGATTTGGTCCTGTAAAAACATAATTACGCTTCAAGTTGATCAAATCAACCGAAAGTAAATAAACAAAATAGGAAATAACTGAGAAGAATTCGGAAATATTTCGATTGAAATAGGAGCATTTCTAGTGATTCTTGCTTTTTTTGTGTCGTTAGGTTGATGTCACAGAGAAGCCGCCTCCAAATTCCGGACAAAAATCCAAAAGATAAACAATTAAAAGGGATCATCTTACAACTAAAATATATCCTATCTTTGACCGAATGATATTTTCTTAGGACTATGCAAGCGAGGTAGCTTGAATAAACATCTTTCGGTTGCACATGACTCAATATCAATCGACGACAATCGAATAAACCTCAAATACGTAAATAAATAAATAAATACGGAAATCGAGGAGAAAAGAGAAGCACAAAAGAAAAAAAGACCAAATCGGGGCAATCAAACAACATGCTTATAACAACATCGACAAAAACAGGAGTAAAAGAAAATAAAAATTAAATAAATGTATACAAATTGTGACAAATGAAAAAATGCCGACATTAATGAATATGTCTCAATCGTTTAGGTTCATTTATTTATTTATTTAATTTCTTTTACAGTGTGTCATGTACAATTTTTATTTCTTCTTGTAACATGAGATGGAAGAACACGAAAGAAATGTTTATAAATTAAAAGCGTCATTATTATAACTACCTATAAGTGAATTATATTTTGTACAAATAAACCGAGTGAAGATTCAATCAAGCAGAAACCTTCGGATATGACTAAAAAACGTGCTTTTTTGGTAAAAAAAAAAAATATTTAATTTTCTCATGAACTCGGAGACAAATTTAATGAAATAAACAAATAAATGAAGTGATCAGGAAACTTTTTTGACTTCTTCTTAAATTAAAAAAAAACGACATGTTCAATTTTTCGTTAAGAAGGAAGCACGTTGTTTAAAATTTAAAATTGATGAGAACCAAATTGTATGCAAATCTCAATAAACACGAAATTCTCAGTAGCAAAAAATCCATCAAAAAATTTCTTTTATTGACCAATGGATCAATCTTTCTCTTACGCAGAAAATTTTGAGGTCTCTTTGACTGATGATGACAGTTCGAGACAAGTTCCATTTGTTGAAGATCTCGTAAAGTTTCGTACAACAGAATTTTGACAAGACTCCCTACGGCGCAGATTTGTACAGGAAAAAAAAACAGAGGACAAGACACACAATAAATAAACAAGAGAGAAATAGACAACAATTCCAAAGATTACAACACCATCAAAAGGTATTCACAACACGAAAATGACACATCGATCAACTTTTTTGTGGTGTTTGCCAGATTGTGTCTCGAGGGACTTCTTGAGGCATCATGAATGAAAGAGATGGTCATTTCCAGGTGATTTTTATTTTTTTATTCTCGAATCGAGATATCGCCATTCTTGTTGATCCAATCCAAATAATGAGAAACTCTAACGAATCCTGTTGGAATTTGGGCTTCACATCCCTTCTTGGCGACGAAAGAAACAACTCCGATCTGAATAACTTCGCCCAAGTTATCGTCGTCGACAACTAATGGACCTCCTGAATCCCCTTGGCATGTTGATTGGTTCGCGCTATCCCATCCGACGACACATAACGTAAAAGGCTTAATAAGTCTTCGTCCGAAATGCTTGCGACATTCTTCGTTTTCGATGACTTTTGTGTAAACGTACATCAGTTTCGTCGAAACACTTTCGTGATCTCCAGTTTTACCGTGACCCGAAACGGTTGCCTTTTCACCCACAAATGACTTGTCTTTTTGACTGTAACTTGGTAGCTGGATGGGCTTAATGTTTTCCGTGTAAGTCAGTTTTTCGGGCAGAATAAATAGAGCAATGTCGTTGTTTAAGGTTTTTGGGTTGAAATCTTCATGTTGAATTGTTTTGGTGACAGTCATCTCGATGGCGGGATCTTTCATATCGATCGAACCGAAGCCCATATCGAAGGAATCGTGTCCAACGGTGCAATGGCATGCCGTGAGAACGACAGTTTCGGAGAGAATTGAACCGCCGCAAATGCTGTACGAATGAGCACCTTTCTTGGCACGACTTCGGGCTTGGTAGGGGAACTGCCCGAGTTTTGCAGGCCATCCATTGACGATGCGAGAAGAGGAGGAGGAGCGACGAACATCTTCGGGGAATGCAGGTTGATGGAAATTGAATCCAGGAAAGCCGGGAATTTGAGGAAGGCCGGGAACGCCAGGGATTTGAGGAACTTTAGGAAATTCAGGAACACCCGGGATTTGAGGAACTTTTGGAAATTCAGGTACGCCGGGAATATGGGGCTTTCCTGGATGTCCGGGAATTCCGGGAATGTTCCACTATTTGTGAAAAAAAAATTAAATTAAAATTTTTTAATATATTTTTTAGATTTTTAACGAAACTTACTTGAGGATTAGCACTCACAGATGCCACTAAAAGTAGAAAAATCCACATCTTTAGTGGATCTCAATTCAAAAACTAAACTTTTTGAGCCAAATTTGATTAAATTTATACAAAACCTTATCTCAGTAAGTGACATTTGTGACATTATCTTTACAAGTTACTCACAAAAAAATCTTATTTACAGCAAATTGTTGACATTTTGACACTTTGATTGAACCTTCACGGTCACTTTTCTAACAAAACACTTGGAATTCACCATTTTTCACTTCATCGCAATTTAAATTCCCGATATTCAACACATAAATAAACAAATATGACGATCAAACGCGATGTAACCATATGTGTTGTATTGACAAACAACAACACAGAAAATTGCCTTGATCATCTCACAGTTGGAGTGTGTGCATGTTTCAATTTCAAAAGAAAATTTTGTGTTTGTTGTGTGATATTGTTTGAATTTTTTTTTTTTTCATGTAAAGTAAGAAATGTTTGATCAGACACAATCAAAGACATGCTCAAAGGTGTGATTGATCAAAAAAGAAATTTAAATATTTTTGTTTTCAGGCAATTCCCCGAAGGAATTTTATTGGACGAGCGCTAATCGATCAATTTGTAAGCATTTTAGAACAAAGTTTGTCCTTTCCTTGAATGGTTTTAACAACATTTTCCATTTCTTTTAGCTCTTCATCCACTTTGACGTATTGAAAAATGCTGAAAAGGTGCTTCAAGATGACTAAATTGACTAAAACCAACATGCAGCTTGTACAATAAATCACTTTTCCATTACTTGCAACTTGATAACCATGCTCCGTGTCGATGACAAAGAGTAAAATTGTGACTGAATTCTTCAAAAGAGGCCAAATTACATCCAAAATTGTCAAAAATAAGCTAGTTTTGTTGAAGAAGTTGTCTGAAAATGTCACAAAAATTGCCAAAATAATCGCATTTGCAACAAAAATCACGTCAATTTCGAAATCCAAGTACGCGTTGGTAAGAACATTCGTTGGCAAAAGTCCGTAAACGATATTTTCAGTTTTAATCACAAATGGAGCATTCAACATCGTGATGCCGAAGAGAGTGATGATACTTAAAAACTTGTTTTTCTTCAAAAAATCCATGAGAAATTCCAAACAATGACGATTTGATGAGTGTTTCTGTGGTTACTTCGATCAAATTTCTCCGGAAAGAATGAAAGTTTTTAGAATTCGTTCGTTATAAATATTTTGAAATTACTGACAACAACTTATCACCTTGTAAATCTGTGATCGTCTTTTGTTTTGCTCCTCTTCACTGACCAATTTTTGTTCATTTTTTAAAAGAATTGGTTATCAATTGTTTAAAATCTACAAAAAATCCATTTAAAAAAATTTTGCTGAATTAAAAAAAAAGTGCATCAACGATGAGAACTGAAATCGATCCTTTTATTACCCTGATTTTTTATTTGTTTTTTTTTCTCGTAAAAAAAATGATCGACAGACGAACAAATTTTCAGTTGAATGATTTTAACAAGCATTTTGCAAAAACAAAAAAAATAAATAGACAAACAAACCCAAAATCTTGATTGAAATGATCACTTTTTTCTCTTTACAAGTAATTTAGGAAGGACAAAAGACGCCCAAATGGTCGTCGAAGTAATCGTCTAGCAATTGAACTTTAAGTACTTTTGGACCAAAAATTATCTTCAAGTGGATTGCTCATGATTTTTCGTCTTGAGAAACATCTTGAGATTGTCTTTTTCGCAATTATTTCAAGCAAATTTAGGAGAAAATTCAAATTTATTTGAAAAAATCTTGATAAAAAGTGAAACTAATACTTTAATGGGATTTTGCAGATTTTTATCTAAAAAACAGAAAAAATTGCGCCATTCTCATGACTGACCTTCAAAAAAAAAAAATCTGTCGCAAAAAATTACATCCGATCAATTGTGCAAACAGAAAATTGCATCAAATTACCTACATAGCCATAAATATTTCCTGGTTACCAGCCCCTGACTAAAAACGTAACATTTTCGCATCCATAAATAAACGATAATAAATTAAAATAATAATGCGAACAACAAACAATAACAGTTTTTGATGTCTCACTTTGTCGATATTGATTTTGAGCAAAAAAGAAGAAAAAAGGGAAAACACCGAACCACAGAAATGTGTCAGTCCCTCTAATAAAGTCCTTCCATTAAATACAGAGAACAGATATCGAATGATGATCGATACACAATTGTAACAAACAACAATAAAAAGGATCAGTACTTGATTTATGATCTGGCATACATGACAAGGACATGCAGAGAAAGCTTCTTGTCGTCATCGCCGGCATTATTCAGTATTAGCAGGATAATAAAAATGATCATCCATGTACATGGCAGATGTTATTCCATTCCTTTTGATTATTATTATTATTTGCAATTCATATCGATTCAATTCAATTCTGAAAAAAAAATCAAAATGAGAATAATTGTGGTGATGACACTTTGTGAGGATTTTGCCACGATTTTGGCAAAAAGGAGATGTGTTTTTGTGGAAGGTAAGTGCTCTCATGAGAGATTGAGAGTGACAGTGTGTATGAGATATGATTAATTTAATGATTATTTTATGGCAATTGGATGATTTTATGTTATATTGATATTTTATTTATTTTAGGTATCGGTGTGAAAAAAAATCTAAGAGATGGGATGTGAAGAAAGGTTTGATCATTTAATTATAGAAAAGACTTATGGGAAGGAAATTTGTCAAAAGTTATTTTTTTTATGCCGACATGAATTTTAATGTTTTTTTTTTAGTTTTTTTTTATGTAACTGAAAGTTCATTTAATGAATTATTTTTAATGATAAAATAAAATTAACAAAAAATTAGTCACGAGTGAAAAAAAATATTCTAAAGCTAATGAAATATAAAGGCTGAAAATCAATTTCAGAACAACGACAATATTTTTGACAATATTAAGAACAAGCTAAGAAGCTCGCAATCGACCACTTAAGTTAGAAATAACAATTATGATTGAGATATAAAATTTTTAAATGTAAAATTAATAAAACTTACAAATGAATAAAGGCTTTTATTGCAGAAAAAAAGAGATTTAAAATAAATAAATAAATCTAAAGAGATTTAGAACAAGTTTTTATTGCAGAAATATAAAAATCGTGCAAAAAAAAATAAGATTTTCAAAAATAATTAATTTTTAAAGAATTTTCTATTAAAAAATTAAAAAAGTATAACTTAATTTGATTTTTAAATAATTTTTGAACAGCTTTGATATATGCATGTCTCTAAGTACAGTGATATTACTCAAGAATATTTTTTTTTGTTATGTAAAATAAAAATAATATTAAATTAAAGTAAAAAAAAAAATAAATAATAAAATTTAATTCTGTAGAAAAAATATAAGCCAAAGATAAGCAGTAATAAGCAGAAACAAAAATATATAAATTTAAAAAAATTATTTAATGTTATTTAAATAATTTTATAAATAAAAATTATCAAATTTTATAAAACCTATGTTGAATTCCTTTAATTCAAATTTAATTTTTTTAATCAACTAATTTTAATTGATTAATTTAATTTTTTTTAATAATTTATTTTATTTTTAAGAAAAGTTTTTTAAAAAAAATCATTCGTTCTGTAAAATTTTATGAGTTTAATTAATTTTTTTTTTTTTTAACGAAAATCCTCATATTTTTGCGATTTTAATGTTACAAAAACACAAAGAAGTCAAAGAAAAATCATTAAAGTTAAACAAAAAATATTCTCAAATTGTTGCCAAAAAAACATTTCCGTTTTACAGGTGCAAATTAATAATAATGACACACAAAAAGCTCATTCACTAAAAAAAAAACCAACAAAAAATCCTCATTCTTCATTTGTTTCAATTTATTCCCTCATGGCATGTACCTCGCCGCTGTGCAAACTTTAACAATTAACTTCAATTCCTCGGTGTGTCGGTCGGTTGGCTTAGTCACTTCGCAACAATATTCAATTAAAATACAAAATTATTTATTACACACCGCACACTGCATAATATAATAAAATTATAACAATAACGATGCTTTTGGATATATAGAAAACAAATAATTACGGGTTTGAGTTTTCTGTTTTCTCCGCTGAATGTTAGCACACAGTGCTTGTTTTGTTGCACCAACTACCGACACAAATTATACACTTTGTTTGAATAAATATTTTTTGTGTGTGTGTCTAACTTTGGAACACAATGACGATGATGACGACGACGAATAGTGAGAAAGAGTCGCAGTACGACGAGCATGAGTTTCTATTTAATTCTTTAATATTTAATAATATTTTATGGCGTAAAAAAGGAGTTAAAAATATTTATAACGAAGATAATTACGATATAGAGAACGTGATGCCTGTGAAGCAAATTAATGGTGTGAATTGGATGGAAGGCAGGGAGATGACGCCGCAACACTGCACACAATGGAAGGACGACGAAAAAATGGAAGAAAGGAAGAAAAATTAAAGGAAGGTGTTACAATATAATTAAATTTCATCGATTTTTTTGACTATTTTTTTTTTATAAATTTTAGGGTACAAAAACGGAACGGAACATGCAATTACTTCAATTTGTCTATTAAGGAACAATTTTCCTTTCTTTGAGAAATTTTGCAAGTCAACATTGTTCGAGTTGTGTATTAATCAATCAATTTCATCCGGATTACCGAGCAATAAATGCATCAAAATACTTAATTATCGTGTGAGTATCTCACGACAGACGTTGCTGCTGCACCGAAAGAAGACACATGAATAATTTAATTTGAATCGACAACGCAGCAAAATCAATTGATCTGGCGCGTTGCAGTTCTCATGTGAATAATGAGGTCAGTTCTTTTGTTTTGTGCACCGCCTTTCGGTGGCAATGTGGAAAAAAAAGAAGAAGAAATAAAATAAAACGTTTGTTAAGATAAAGAGAACAATGGAAAATTTAAACAAGAAGAAGGAAAGAGGAGGAAGACTGTGGGGTTGGTCAGTTACGTCGATCGGTCTATTGTGTTGTCGCTCGATCGTTACATTGTTAAATATTTTGTCTTGGATGTCTGTCTTCGCATCGCAGCTACCTATCAATGTAGTGATTAGAGAAGTTACTACTGGTAATTATCTGACATGACGGAGAAATTCAATTGACGAATTTAGTGGCGCTTGGTTTGACGTGGATTTTGATATTTTTTGACACGTATGAGAAAATATTTCGAAAATATTAGTTTAGTTTATCATATTTTTCTTTTTTAAGGTCGAAAAAATTTTAAGTCAAATTGAGCTTTCATACAAGTCATATTAAGTCAAAAATTTAAATTGCGAAAAAAAATTTAATTTGCAAAATAAAATTAATTTGCGAAAAAAAATTGAATTAAAAAAAATTAATGAAAAGCTAATGAAAAAAAGCTCAAATAAGTTTTTAAATATTTTGCCTTAAAATTAGGTTTTAAAAATATTTTGACTTAAGCTTAAGTTTGATATCAAGCCAAAATCAAATAATTTTTGACTTTTCACAAATTATTTTTTTTAAATTTAAAATTTGAATTGAAAAACAAAAATTTAAATTTGAAATTTTAAACATTTAATTTGCGAAAAGTGAAATTCTAATTGATTTTTGGCTTAATATCAAACTGAAGCATAAGTCAAAATATTTTTAAAATTTTTATAAAAATTTAATTTTTAAGTCTAAATATTTTAAAAACTTATTCGGACTTAATTTTTATTAGTTTTTTCCATTTTGTTCTTCATCCAACTGAGAACTTGATTAAACATTTCTAAAAACATGTAATAAAAATTTGACACAAATTTCGTAAATGTCAATTCAAAAAAAGACCGTTAAAAATTTGAAAATATTTTTTTTTGTTTATTTTGACCTGAAAAATATTTTTAAAAAAATTGAAAACTCATGAAAAATGAAAATATTTTGCGTTAAAAACTGAAATTTTTTAGACTCGCACTCAGAACCTCATTCAATGCCAGTCCATTTAACATTAAAAAACATCAACAACTAATCTCAGTTGACAAACAAATTGATTTTTTCGTCTGTAACTATTTGAATAGGCAATAAAACGAACAAAAAACTTTAATCATTCATTTCAAGCTCACCAGACACGTATTTTGACTGTTTGTTTGTTATTCATTTAGAGGGTCTTTAAAGAATTTCAATATTTGAGGATATAATTCTGTAGCTCGTACAATTCTAATAAAAGCGATACACTTTTTTATTTGAGTGACTCTATTCAGGTGATTAGTTTAGTTAAAGATGAGATTTTTTATGCGTTCTATTCAAAAAAAATGTTTTTATTATTCTCGATTCTGTCTGAAAACATTTTGAATACTTTTGTCAGACATTGTTGAGCTTATCGACTTAAAAATGTCGGTTTGGTCAGGAAGTGAATTCGTCGTCGTTGTTAACGTGAAAAATTGACAGGCCGAAAAAAAAGTTACAATTTAATCAAGTTTGAACAAATTTATTGTCACCCTCCCAAAGTCGGAATCACGTTCAGTAGTAACGAAACTAATAAATATTTTGCATTGTTTTGTGACAACACGCAAAAAATGTGCGACACGATGCCGAGAAATTGATTGAAAAACGGAGCGAAATGACGAAGGGAGGATGTACACGACACAAAATGACACAAAAATTAGCAACTATTAAAAACGGTGACACATGAACGAGAGAGAGACAGTCATTTAGAGGAGATTGTTTAGTCTTGCGTTACCCATTAATGTGTGTTGCCGTTTATGAGTCGGAACATTTCTCACCCCTCGAGGAACAAAATTTTGTACAAATGACAAAGACACTCCCTTTATTAGATGCGTAACGATCATGTTTATGATTTTGTTGTTCGATGAGGACTACGACAACCATTATTTTAGAGAGGATTTCACGAGTATTACGATGAGGTACGTGTTAAAAGAGATCAAAATTTTACATCAAGTTTTATTGATCAAATTTTTCTTTTAGGTTTTTGGCTTGAGAGTCTCTGACATGCACTCTCTGAAATTTTCTAGTGTCTTCTTTGACATGCAAGATTGCATATCACTTTCCATTTGCTGGAAATCCGGTTGGTCTTGCGCAACAACAAGAGTGACGATGAAGAAAATTGCTAATAATACTGCGAAGACTTTCATGTTTGAATTACTAGCTTTAGGTTGAAAGCACAAAGCTTTTATACCAGAATTGTATGTCATAAAAAACATTCAATGTGATATCTTTGAATTAATATTCTGGAAAATTTATGCATTTTTTGAATTAACGATTGTTTGTCAAGCTCATGCATTCTTTGATATCAGCAGCGAGTTCTTCTTGTGTTAGTTGGCCAGCTTCTACGCCACGTTCAGAGAGTTTTTCTTCCATGCAATGTTGGAAATCTCCAGCTACTTCTGCGATTTGGGGTGATTCTGAGGGTTGTTGATTGAAATTGTTCCAAGAAAACCAAGATTCGTCAGGATTTGCAAGAATTCCAACTAAAAGATAGAGTAAAAGTACAATAGAAGCTTTCATGTTTGATTTATGACTTCTAATTTGCAAACAATAATTATACGTTAGCTTTTATAGCGGAATTTTCTATGTCAAATTTAATAAGTAAAAGATAAGTCGAAGCTTGTGAAATTTTTTTAACCTTCAATGAATTTATCAATAAATAAAATGCATATTAATATAGTAAATGTAACAGCTGACAATCGAATGAACTAATTCCATTATTAATTTTTATTTAAATTTATTTTTAAGGTTTAGTTTTAATAGAAATTTTCATTAAAACAGATGTTTTATTTCACTCCTTCAAATTTAAAATATTTTTAAAAAAGATTTAAAACTGAAAAAAAAATATAATTTTTATAATTTAATTTTTAAAATTATTTAATTTAAATTAATTATTTTTTTTAAATAATTCTTATAAATATATTTTTTTAAATTAAAAATTAAACGAAATTGTTAATTTAATAAATTAATAAAATAAATTAAAAGTAGATTTTTATATTTTTGAAGCATTTGTTTTGAATTTTACAATTTTTTATTTTTTTTTATTACAATAAATTAATTATTTTATAACAATTATTACTTAAAATTACATTAAAAAATTTTAAACTTAAAAAAAACTTGATTTTTTTTTTTTAAAATCGTAATTTTTTTTTAATTTAATTTTAACTAATTATTTAATCTAATTTTTATTATTATTTATTTTATTTTTTTTCTTTTTAAAATATTTTTTAAATTATAAATTAAACTAAATTGTTATTTAAAATTTTTAATTAAATTGATTATTGAATTAAAATTAAATAAAAAGTAATTCTTGATTTTTTTTTGTGTAGAAATCTTTAAAAAATATTTAATTATTTTTATTTCATTTAAAATAATTTTTTGTTGAATAATATAAAAGTATCAGTTATATCCCTTTTAACATGGACCGCTTTCCTCAAACAAACTCACAAATCATTTACAAATGTGACACAGTCGCGTTAATTTGAACCATACTGAAATTTTTGGCTTGTAATGTAATCCTTTTTGTTGTTATATTTTCCTGATAGACGCAACATTATTATAAATGTTAACTTACGCACATTAAAAAAAAAACTACAAATGTAATAATGTCACCCTCTTGATGCGTCTGCAGACATTACATGTGAGAACTAGGTCTCGAATTGTCATTTTACAAATTGAAAAAAGGGGTAGCGTTGATGATGACGATGCCGATTGATAATAGTAAAAAGATGCATGTTGCAGCCATTTATAATGTAATTTAATATGATTCGGCAACAAAAATAAATAAAAACTATTTTATAACAATATGAATGAAAAATTACCGAGACTTTTATTTCATTTTCACATTTGATTAGCATTTATGATAAAACATTAAAATATACCGAGGACCTTATGCATTTTATTTATTTATGTTTATTTTCGTGAGTTTAACAAACTAAATCAGTCATGCTTGTCTGGCAATCAATGTTCGTCGGTCTCCGTTTCAAAAGAGGAGGAACAATCAGTGATTTGGAAATTTTTGTGTTTGCGAGAGATAAGATCGCAACTAAGATAAAAATTAAAGGGAGAAAAAATCCTTATAACGATTTTTGTTCTTTTTTCACCGCAATAAGTAACTTTTATTTGATTTTGGGTTTTCAAAGAGTTTTTCTCTTGGGAAACTTTAATTAAGTATTTGACAGATGTCAATATTTTTTTGTTGAAATTATAATTTTTCTAGGCAATAATTAATTCATGATTAAAGAAAAAATAAATTTTTATTATAATTTATGACAACTGTCATATTTTTTCTTCAAATTTCTGAAGGACTTGAAAAAAATTAACTTGAAAAGCTCCGAAAATCACAATTAACGAAGATCAAACACTTGAAAAACTCAATTAACTTCCATTCTTTACGTACAAAGCCCACTTAAACGCACACAAATCCAAATGCAATCAAATAATCTTGTCAATTTTCGGATGACATGCGTCCCAATTCTTCAGAAAAAATCGTTTAAATTCATTCATCACTCGATTGTTTGCTTCTTAATTGAAATCTTCTGTCAAATTCTACAAGATTTTGTTATTAACTGAAAAATTCTATTAAATAATTTCTAAAATAAACATTGATCCACAAAAATAACTGAATAATAAGCGATTGGCGGTAATTCTTGTTTGTAGATTACACAACAAACAAACGCATTATTATTATTATTTTGGGAGAAGAGAAGAAAAGGGAGCTTTTGACTCGGCATGCTCTGGTCGAAACGAATAGAAAATGGAGAGAAAAATAAGATAAATGTCTTCTTTTCGGTGTGTGTGAATATTCGTTTTTTTTTTCATTCAACTTGCATTGGATAAAGTGTAATAATAATAATGACAATGACAACTTACGGTAAGGAATGGAAAAAAGGAACGGACGACAATAATCATGCGGAATATAATGAAAATGTCTAATCTTTTGATATTTTTATTTTATATTTATTTATGTTTTCGTTTTTATTGCCATATACTGGATGAATATAACCCACACAAATGTCGTTGGTGTTTGTCGGCACAGCTTTGGAAGAAATATTTATAAACAGTTGCTTCGACAGGGAATGATTTTGAATTGCATAACGTTCATTTTTGATAAAAAATTTATAATTTTTGAGTTAAAAATTTTTTTTTTAATGTTTTCAATGATCTTATTAAAGAAAAATAAATTTTTCTTGACTTGAAAAAATTTAAAATTTGAAGCTCAAAATTTATTAAAAAATTTTTTGAAATGAAATTTATGATTTTTGAGCAAAAAAAATTTTTTTTTATTTTTTTAAAAATTAATATTAAAAAATTTTAGGCTTTTAACTAAAAAATTATATTTTTAAATGATTTTGAGCTGATTTTTTTTTATTTCGACATAATTTTTTTTTTTTAAATTTACAAAATTAATTTTTTAGCTCTAAATTTATATTTTTAAAATAAAATTACAAAAAAAAATAATTTAAAGAGTTTTAAAAAATTTTCTCTACTTTAATTAAAATTATTTAATTTTAAAATTTAAATAAAAAGAATTAATTTAACTAAAAATTGATAAATAAGTTTGTCTTTAAAAAAAAATCAATTTTTGAGTTCAAAAAATTATTTTTTTTTTCAAAATCAAAGTTTTTAGGTCAAAAATCGTAAATTTTCTTTCAAAAAACACTAAAAATTTTGTTACCTAATCCTTGTTCGTCCCCAAAATTCATAAATAAGCATAAATGTTGTTTGTGTGTCAACAATTAAGATGTTTCTCGCGTACCTGAACATCGTTATTGTCCCTTTTCTCCACATCCAGCACACACATTTATTGTCATTTATATTGCCGAGAATCCATAATCGAATTTATTCTCTCTTTATTATCATCTCTCATTGTTCGGTTTCCATTTTTTCATGTTTTGGTAAAAAAAAATAAATCGTTTGAGTCATGTAAAAGAAGCTAAAAAAGAGATAAAATGACTCAATAAAACCCGAAAAAAAAAGTTTTGTCACAAGCATTGTGCGATGATGCTCAAAGCCGAAGCCGACTTTGTTACAAATTGAGATGTCAGAACAGGTCCTTTACTTTTTTTTTCGTTTCTCGTATGAAAAATTTCTCACCCTTTTTTGCGCTTTACTTTGTGTTCGTCCATAATTCACAAATCAAATACTGTATCGTAATTGCTGAATCAGAGAAATTATCATTAGCGATAAAAATCACACAATACAATATTTACAAATTGGATCAAAATTGAAGCGGAAACTAACCTTACTTAACTTTATATTAATTCAATAATAACCAATTGTGCACGAATCTTGCTCGTGTAACGGTTATTTGTTAAATATTTTCGATTTTTTAGGGTAAATGTATCGAGTTAATGGCATGTTCTTATTTTTTGCTTTTGGAGGTAAGTACTTGCGCAAATAGTGCAATAAAAATCTTTCCAATGTTTGCGCAAGTGATTTGGGAAGTTGACACAGAGATTAACAGCGAGTGAGTTATATTTAGTACATGGAGGTAAATAATGCTGGTTGTGTGGCAAATCATTAAAAATTGGATTTTAATTGGCAATGAAGGGACGTTTGACAGGAAGTTTTAAAAAAATTAAAGAGGATTAATTGGAAATTGAGGCACTGAAGTGACGTGATTGATTAACAGGAGACACATTTTTTTCATCCAAAGAGGAATTTTTCTTTAAAATTTACTTTAAAATGAAATTTTTATTAGAAAATTATTAAAAAAATTACACGTTTTAATTTTAAAAATTGACATATTTTGATAATTTATTTTTTTTTATTTTTTAAAATAAAAATAAAAATTTTAGTAACTTTTTGAAAACTTTCTTCATAAATGAATTTAGAAATTGATACAGAATAAATCAATGAATAAAGGATTTTTTACCGCATTTCATAAAGGAATTTAAAACTTGTTACAGAATAAATCAATAAATAAAGGATTTTTTTTATTTCAAGGGCTATTTTATGGAAAATTTTGATGAATTTTTTAAGCTTTGAAATCCTTGAAAGTTGATTAAAAAAAAACAAATTTTTTTTATTTTTTAAAAATCATTTTGACAAGATTTACAAAAAATATTATCTTTAGAATGAATATTTATTCAATTTTAGCTTTGAAATCCATCGAAAGTTTACTTAAACTTGACTTGAAAAATTTCATGACCGTTTTTCTTCTTTTTCGATGAGGAGTTTGAATATGTGAAATTAGGGGTGCAAAATTATGAAATTTTAGGGCTATTTTTATCAAATTTTGATAATTTTTTAAGCAACTTTCTTTGAAAAAAAAAACAAATTTTTGTGCGTCAGCTAACGAATCATTTTGACAAGATACAAAAAATATTAATTACAAAATTTTGATAAATAAATAAATTAAATTAAACTAATTTAAAAAATTAATTAAATAATAATGACCAAGTTTGAATTATTTTCTTTATTTGGATTTTTTTATTAATTTGGGAAATTAAATAACTGTTGACATTTTTTCGAACATATAAATATTTATTTATTAATTTTTTTAATACCTAAATATTAATATATTTTTAATTTACATTGTTTCAATATTTTTTTTTTTAATTATTTTTTCAAATTTTTTTTTAAATTTTATTTTAAATTTATTTTTTTAAATTTTAATTTTAACTTCAAATTTATCAAAATAATTGACGTGTCAGTTTAATTTCTGACGCACAAAAAAAAATTCTTCAATATTTGTTCAAAAAATTTATGTCAAGGGCCTTTCTAACGTCAAAAGTGTATCAAAAAACCCTTCAACAGCCGGAAATTCCCATAATATTTACTTTTATTTTTGCAACCAAAACATTATTTGCTCAAAATTGTTACAAAACCAACAAAAATGACTCAAAAACTTGTCACCAAATGTGTGAAAACACTCCTCTTAGAACGAATTGGCACGACTCTCGTCACCGAAATTCTCTTTATTCTTCTAATTTTCATGACGTTTTACTATTAATTAGACTCTTCGACGACTTCAAACCAGTTTCTTCTGTCTTAATTAAGACCACACGTGCCTCTTACGCATTTCATCATTTTTTTTGCTCTTCTTTTTTTTTGTTTCACAAATTATTTACTCTCTACTACGTTGCAAATTTGCAAAACAAACTGACTCACAAACTTAATTAAAAAAGTTTTACTTTCCAGCTAAAGCAGTTTTGTCATCTGACTGACCAAATAACCCGTTCCGTAATTAAAACCTGATTCATCCGCGTAATACGTAAACGGGGTGCTAATTAATTACACTTTAATTTAGTTTTGTTCGTGCGCGCGCGATGAATAATTGTAAACATAAACAACAAAAAAAAAACTTAAATCACGCAAAATTGTCAATATTTTTGGGTTCTGACCTGTTTATGTCTAGATATGTTGTCAACAAAAAAAAAATCTCTGCAGTTACTCACGTTCGACGTGTCAATCGATTAAATCAATATTTTTGCCGGCAACAAAAAAAATCTTCGTTATCATCGTAAAAATATTGATCGTCGTGCGTATTGATTTAAATCAGATTATGACTAATGTGTGAATTGACACGAATGGGCATTTAACACTTTCATTGTGGTGTGTTGGAATTTTCGGTTCGTTTCGAGCCTTTTGTAGAATTATCTGTTACAGCGAGTCACGTAAGCCCACGATTAGCGTCACACCTCGAAGAATTCTGTGACAAATCAGTCTAAACACCGAAAAAAAGTGTGTAGAATTTTTATCAGATGACCTTTTATCGTACAAAAGCTAAAATATTCAATTCACACGTCCATTCAAGTGATAATGAAGCCGGTCCAGAGGTATAAAAAACGGTGGTAGCTCGATGTTTGGCATCAATAAAGTTTCGCTCGTTAAGAAATCAACATCGAATTGTGAAAAAAAAAATTTTTTTTCGACCAAAAAAGTGTCTAAAAGTAAAAATAAATAAAAATAATAAATAAATAAAACAAAAATAAATCAAAATGAAGAGTTTATCAGTGATCCTCGTTATTGCGATCTACGCCAACGAAGCTGCTGCATATCATACTCGCAAGTCACGTGACCTAAAAATAGAAAATGGAGAAATTATTACATCAAAAATTGACGAAAACCCTTCAGAAACGATGGATTTGCAAGAATCTCACATTTTTCCGCCATCATTCTTGAACGACAAACGTCGTTTTCAACTTTATCGTGTTGCAAGAGACGTAAACACCGACGAAAAATCATCTTTACCCGAAAATAATAATGAAAAATTGGACCCGCAAGAATCTCACATCTTTCCGCCGTCATTTTTGAATGAAAAACGTCGCATCCAATCAGCTCGTGTCGCAAGAGATACCAAAAAATCCTCTTCAGCTGCGAATAATGAAGCGATGGAACTACAAGAAACGCACGTTTTTCCTCCAGCTTTTGCAATGTTTGCTGCCAACGAGAGAAAACGTCACTTTTTGTCACGAGTAACGCGAGACACGGACTCTCCAAAGGCAGAAGGCAGTGAAATGATGGATACGGAAGAAACTCACATCTTTCCCCCAACTTTCGCAATGTTACAAAATGAGAAAAAACGCAATAAGAATAGACAAACTTACTTGTTGCTCGATGTGGCATCCATTAATAATGTCCCGATTGCTATTAACGCTCAAGTTGTTCCTGCGACTTATTATTATCAGGGACTTGGAGGATATGCTTTTTACGGATTCAGAAGAAAGTAAGCGCATTGTTAATAATTTTTGATGAAAAAATGGAGAGAAAGCTGAAAATGGACTAAAAATGAAAAAAAAAATTAAATATTTTTAACCAAAACTTAAAATAATCAAAGAATTTTGTATAAGGTAAAATAATTTAAGAAATATTGTGAGCCTGGTGTTCGTTCAGAAAAAAAAATAATTATTAAGTTGGGTGCTTTAAAAAATGTATGAAAACTTAATTTTAAGTAAAATAATCCACTGTGTGGAAGAAAAAATTGAATTATCGAGTTTTATAAATTTTTATGGAACTTTTTTTAATATTAAGATATTATTTATAAAAAAAAATAAAATTTTATGTAAATATTATGAATAAAAAAATAATTATTAACAAAAAAAAAAATATTTTATTTAATTTTTCCATAAAAATCGAAATTATGAAATTTTCTTCTTCTTTGTAATTCCATACTAAAAAAATTAATTAATTAAAAACTTACGTCAATAACAAAATATTTCGATGAAAATTTTTAATGAAATACAAAATTAATTTTTTTTAATTCTAGGAAAAATATTTACTTTAAAAAATTTGAGGGAAATTTGTTTTACTTCTTGACGTGTTTATAAATTCCAGTTATTATCATTAAAATTGGAAAAAAAAAAATTTTGTTATTATTTAATAATAATTTTTTATTTTAAAACAGAAATAACGACAAAAAAAATAAAATTATTCAATTTTAATTTTTTTTAAAAAAAATAATTTTATTTCATTTTTTAAAATTTTTAAAATATTAAAAATTTTAATTTTTTATAAGTTGAAAAATTAATTGAAAATAAAAAAAAAATAAAAATTTTCGTTTTAACAAAAGATTTTGATGAGAAAATATAAGTTTTCAATTAATTTTAATTTTTTTCTTCTACTTAACTACTTTAAAAATTTATTATTTAATTCCAGTTAAATTATTAAAATTATAAAAAAAAATATTTAATAAAAATAATTTGTTATTAAAATACAGAAAAACGGCATTAAATGAATGAAATCGATGAAAGTCGGCAAGGTAAGTCACAATAATAATTTTACAATAAACCAACAAAAGACGTTATACAAAAAAAAAATAGAAAGTCATCGTCATCATTAAATACTTTGTAAGTCAAAAAGATTTGCTAAAGAGCAAAAATATTTTGTGTAATTTATTCTTCTATTTATTAAATATTAAAAAAAAAACTTAAAAAATCAACGATGATGACGTTAACTTTTTTTTTTCAATAATTTACCTGTCGGCAATTTTCAAAATTGAAACTGCACAAAGCTCAAAGGAAGAAAGGATACAACAGGATCACAGATTCCGACTTAATTTTCCATTCTTCGATAAAAAAAAATAAATAAAACGATTGAAATTAACAATAAAAATTGTCGATCATTGTTGGTTTTTTTATTCGATTCGGATTCTATTCAGTTTTTTCTTATTTTTGTGTTTTTTTTTCTATGAATCGAAGAAAGCAACCGCGATTACGCAACGTAATCGGAGAGATTTTACATTTGAAAAAGGATCAAAGCCGCTTGCGTGGCCCTCATTTAGCAGAGGATAAACGCATAAGAGGGTCACACCGGTTGTTGGTCCGCTTCACATACACACACACAAAACGCATCATAATAATAAAAATAAATAAAACTCGAGCAATTGCTCTCATTGAAAAAAATTGCTCAATTTATTGGAAAAAATAAGTTTTTAAATCTCTTGCGTGTCTTTGTGCGCTTGTACAAGGTGATTGAACCAGAAATGACTTCATTTAAGTTAAAATTGGCGGTTTCCCATTCACACACAAAAAAAATTATTTATCGAATTTATTCGCAATATTGTTTAAACATTCGATCGATTTAGGAAAAATATGAGGGGGATTATGTCCCGCGCGTTATTTATTAGATTTTAAGAAGTTTCGTAAACAATATGTGTTTTTAATCTGCTTTGTTCGTCGCTTTATTGGTGAATTAATGACATGGGAAAGTTTTTTTTTTCGATTTTTTTTTTATTGAAGTCAATTTTTATGTTTAATATTTTATTCGTTACGACGAAAAGGAAAATTAAGACATCAAAATAACAACAAAAAAAGAACATTTTTACTACCTACATAACGATTATTGTCCTTAAAAGCCGATAAACAGGACATAAATTACTCGGTCTTGTCTTCACATTCAGAAAAATAACAACAAAAAGTTACATCTCTATCTTTTTTATCACTTTTCATGAATAGAAAGATCGTCCTAATAATCGACATTCATGTAATTCAATACAAAAACGCACACACATGTCGTACATTTCATGCGAGAAAAGAAGAATCTTGTCGTCATCGATGTTTTTGTCGATTGTTTTTGTGTTGTCGGACAAGTTTTTGTTACATCATCGGCGCTGTGTGTGTGTTCCCTTGATCTTTTCCGAAGAATTTGTCACCATTTTTCGGTAATAATGTCCTTCGATGCTGGTAAAGACCAGAAGCGATTTTCAAAGGCACAGTAAATATTGAACGGCAAACAATGCAACTTTGTTACGCAAGTGCAAAAAGATTCAATAGAAAGAATTTCTTTAGAATTTGCAGAGATGAGTCACGTAAACGTGAGAAAATTACCACCAACGAGATGAAATTTGTTAAATTCAATTCTAAAATTTAAAATGAAGCGCAATAATAACAGTAAATCCTTATCGCGTCGATCTGCATTTCCTGATCAACTTTCAAAAAATAATTTTTTTACATTTAAATTAAGAGTAACAATGTGACATACAAAGTAAATTGTAACATCCTAGCGACAAAATAAGGAGCTAAAAAAATATCACATTTCACATTCAATTGTTTTTCAACGATGATTTATTTTTATTTTTACGATTTACAATTTTTTCTAGTTGTTGTTGTTAAAACATGTTACGATTTTTTCATGTAGATATTTTTAAAAATTGACGACGATGCGATTCACTGGAGCAAGATTAATGTGTTTGATATAAATATTTAACAATATATTTAAAACACGGGAACGAGAACTAGTTGAGAGACATTGTTGTGCGATCCCTTTAAAATTATTTTTAAAAAATTTAAAGTGGAATAATTTTTAAATTATTTTTTTTAAAGGAGGGAACTAAAAAGTGAAAAATAAGAATAAAGTTAAGAAATAATTTAATTTTTTTTTATAAAAAATAATTTATTTTAATTGTTTAAATATATATTTTTTTAAATATTATTTAAAAAAAATCTTTAAAATTATAAAATTAAAAAAAAATAAAATTTTTATAAAAAATTAATTCTTTTTTTTTATAAAATTTATTTAAATTAAATTAATTTAACTTAATTAAACTTATTAAAATTAAAAAATAAATTCTTAGTTTTTTTTTTGAAATATACCTATTAAATAAATAAATTTAAAAAAATAAATCTATTAAATGAATTGTAAAAAAAATAATAATTTTTAAAAATTGTGTTTTTAAAAAAATAAAATAAAAATATACAAAAATATTAAAAACATAAATTTTCTTTATAAATTTTGAATATTAAACATAAAATTATTAAATTTATTAAATTTTATTAATTTAATTAAATTATTAAAATTATTGAATATTAAATTAAATAATTATTATTTTTATTAAAAAATTATTTAAAAGATTTATTCCAACTTTCATAAAAAGCATCCATTTTAAAAAACAAAATTTTCAACGGTTTCGATTTCACTTTTGCTCTCTTGCGTGCCCCTGTTTTTTTTTGTTCATTATTAATACCTCGTCGTATTTTTTAAAAAAATAAAAACATTACTTTAGATGTTTTTCGTGATTTGATTGTTTATCGTTAAAACGTCTGGAATTGTTTTTTAGTTTTTTTTTGTATTTTCAAAACGCACTCAATTAAATTGTTTACGATTATTTTTGCCCACCCATTTGTACAAAATGTACAATTTCATTTGAGAATGCGCAATTGCATTGCTTTGCATTATTATTTTTTTACTATTGTCAGAATGCAATCAACTGTGAACGAGACAATAAATTTTCCGTGTTGTTTTAAATATTTTGATTTCTTTCAGATTTTTTTTCTGTTGTTTAGGTGCTTAATGAAGTTTATGAAAAAATATTTAAAATTTTTGCTGTTTTATTAAAAAAAAAAAATTGAAAATAAAATAATATCATAAATCTTGCAAAATCAGTTTCTAATAAATAACTTAAACATTAAAAATCATATAAAATACCGAGAGATAAAAAAAAAAAAAAAAAAAAAACTCGGAAGACCAGTTTTCATGCATCCACGCCTCCAATAACTTTTCCCTTATATACTTTAATGCGCCGTTCAACATTAAAAATCATATTTGCCCCTCCCTTTGCTTGGCTGACGATGGAAAAGGTGCGCATTCACTCAGTACGACATGATATAAGAGAGAATCGAGCGAGCAAGGAAGGTAGCAAAAATAGGTGGCTGCGTTTATTGTATGTTTTTGAATAAATAACACGTGTTTTGTTGGTCAATATTTATCAAGGAAATTTCAAACTATGTGCAAATATTATTATACATCATGATAATTATTTGTGGCGTGTCGAGAACTCTACTGTCAGACTGCGAACTAGTAGAATAGCGTAGCGAGTGAATGAATAGCAAAAAGAACGAAAAAAATATAATATAATGATGACGACGACGAATAATGTAATAAAAGAATAAATTATTGCCAGGAAAGACATTTTATTATTCTGTACTTTTTTTTACTGCTTCTTCTTAATTTTTTTGTATGAAATTATTGCTTTTTGCTTCGTCTTCAGGTAAAAATGAAGTAGAAGACAAGTGTGATCTCTTGATTGGGTTGATCCACTTAATTTCTCTCAGGATTAAATTAACGTAATCTTTAATCCGATTTGCAAGCGATTCTTAAGCAAATTTAATTTTAGTTCAGTTTTTCTTCTTTTTCAAACAAAAATAAACCAAAAAAGGAATTTGAATGCAGAAAAACATCTATTTCTATGGCAAAATGCTGTAAAAATAAATAAAGTACTTGTCCGAAGATTTTACGATAATTCCTTAAAGATGTAATTGATATTATTCTGGTCTGGTCAGAATTTTTGCAAAAATAAAAAAAAGAATAAAATTGTTTGTGTTTTGGAATTAAAAGCAAACAAAAATATTTGTCGTTCAAGATTTTTTTTTCAATTGAAATATTTCATTCATTAAACGTTTTTTAGTCAAAATAATTATTTTTAATGAATTTACATTTAAATTTTTGTTTTTCTATAAATATTTAAACAAAAAAAAATATTAAACTTTTTATATTTAAAATAAGAATTAATTTTAAAAAAATATTTTTTTTGTTTATTTGTTTGGAAAGCAGAAATTCTGAAATAAAATTTATTACTAAAAATTAAGAATTAATTATATAACTTTCAAAATTTTCATAAAATTTTGTTTTTTATAAATGTTTAAAAAAAAATAATATTTTTATTTATTTTATTTTATAAAATTTTGTTTTTTATAAATGTTTAAAAAAATAAATATGTATTTTTATTTATTTTATTTATATTTCAAATCAAAAGTAAATTTAATTAAAGTTAAGTTTTTATATTGCTTTTTAAAATAATTTTTTTAATATTTTAAATTTTAAAACTATTTATCAAATTTTTAATTTTTGAGCCTTCCTTTTAAAATATTTTTAAATATCATTTTTTTTTTATTTATATTTTGAACTAAAATCATTTGTTTTTTTTTTAAATTAGTAAAATTTTATTAAATAATTAAAACTACAATTTTTTTATTTTTTTTAAATTTTATTTATAAATTTCTTTCTGAAATAATTTTTTTAATAATAATTATTAAAAAAAATTTAAATTTTTCGTAAAATATTTTAATTAAGTCCTCTAAATATATTTCATTAATTTTTAAATTATCAACAATTTTTAATGAATATTCTGAATTCACTAAAATTACATCTTTCAACCCTTTTTCTCACTTGGCACTTTGAAATCCTTTCATAATATCGCACAATTCAAGGTTACCTTTAATCCAACAATGAAAGGTAAAACATAAAATTATTGACGACGCTTTCAAAATCGAGAAAAGAAAATATTTATACGTACAAGTGTCAAATATATCAAAGCAAGACGGCCGCCTTTTCATGATTTTTTCGCTCCTTTTATTTGCTTCCGAATACAATTGAAGAAAAAAAATTACCCGTCGTTTTACATCCAAAACAGGGAATGAAAGAGTTGTCGAAGGCATCATCTCATAAAAAAATTAAAAAAAAAATCGGATGAAAGGTGTATTTTTTGCCGCATATGTCCTGATAAATTCACGTATCTCGCAGATTAGAAAGGCACACATAATATTTTCATTCAATTCAATCAAAAAATTAAATCACGATAAAAATCTGCCAATATATACGTAACTTAATAATCATGTCGCAACTGTTCAAAAGGATTGAACATCCTCCAACTACAATTTTCATTCATTCATCGCAAGTCGAGTCTGAATGAAATATGACAAAAAAAGAAAGGAGTGCGGATAAAAAAATTATTACCCGCCTCATTTTTTTTTGTTCCTGGCTTTGTTCTGTTACGTGAGGAACTTTTTAATTCAATTTTGTGCGTAATAGAATCTTTTTTTGGTAAATATGAGATGCCGACACATTATGCTTCAATTAGAGCAAAATTAGACGGGTTAATGTCTCTTTTTGTGTGATCCATGCCGAAAATTTCCCCTAAAAACGAGCCTTTTCTCATAAATAACGTTTAATCGTAATTTGTTGAGGTTCTGGTCGCGTCGAAATATTTTCATAGGAAAAAAAGGTAAAAAAAATGCTCATAAATTAGAACAAAAATGGTGTGCGAGTGCCACTGTTTTAACATATTTACCCACAAATTACATAAAAATATATTAATTTGATCGTTATCAAATTCACGCAAACAAGCATAACCTACTGAAATAAATTACTTGTGACGAAAATAAAGAACTTGCAGAACAAAAGCAAACAATTAATTTGAATGTTCATTTATTTTTCCTTTTGTTTGAATAAATTTTCGTGTTGAAATATTTTTATTTTCATTTAAAAAAAAAATTGTCAGGTGTAAGTCGAGGTAAAATAAAATTAAATGTTTAGTGTTTATGCAAATGAGACAAAAATGACCGAAATGTAATTCCAGCCATTTTTACTTCAAAAAAAAAAAAAATAGTTGAGACAAAAGCATGGAATTGAATTACCTGACGAAGAACGAAAAGGTAAAAATTTCAATAGAATTTTTTTCGTTTCTCTTCTTTTGTGCAAATTAAATAATTTTAATTGAATAACGAGCAAATTTTTAAGCGAATTAAAACAAAAGGAAGGAATTTTTGTCCATCGCGCGAAATTTTATTTAAATCGTAGACAAAATGGCGCTTCATTTCCGGACTAGTCACAAAATGAGGACATTCAAGAATTTTTTTTTTTGTGAGAAAAAAGACAAAACGCAGCTGAAGTGATTATTTCTGCACTTTTTTGAGTGCACTTTGAATGTAAGTGCGAAATGTGACGTCTGGTCAGTAAAGAACTACGCAGAAGAGGCACGGAAATAGTGATAAATGGCAGCTAAAGATATAAAATTAAAATTAAACGCAGTAAGAAGGCTGATTCATTATTAGCGATTTTTGTTTGGATGACAAATTAAAGCCTTTTTGCGTCAAGTTGGTCGTGTGGATATTTTTATCTTAATTATTACGAAACTTCGAAGGTTGTCTGGATGACACAAAAAAAATAATTAGAAGGAATTGTTTATTTTGTGTGTTTTTTTTTTATAAAAATTCTAAGATTTTGATCTAAAATGGTCAATTTTTTGTGATGTCTTTTTAATTTTTTTGCTCAAGAGGTCTTCAAGAAATGTCAAACAATGAACAGGAAATCAGTCGAACTAACTTTTTATGAATTTTTAAGTTGTTTTGTGAAAATGGATTTACTTTTAACAGCTTCTGTATTAACAATTGTCCTGTTTATTCAAGTAGTTTTTTTTTGCATAAAAAATTGTTTTGAGCGGATGTTTGCAATTGTTCACAATAAAAATATTAAATATTTGAATAGCTCATTTTTTTATGGCTTCTATTTACAAAATATTGAATAATGTTGAAGCACAAATATGGACACTTTTATTTCCTGTGCGTACGTGGTTGAATGACAAATTTTGTCACACATGGTCAGCAATGGAGAAAAATTAATGTTTACAAGGAGTTTAAGTTAAAATTTGTGATTTAATGGTTAAAATATTGATTTTCACAGAAAAATTATTAAAAAAAAATTATTTATATTAATTGAAAATTAAGAAAAACATATTTTTAATTCATTTACTTTTTTCAATTTCTTTTATTTAACACTTAAAATTCCTAACCTTTTTTTTTATTATAAAATAATTATTTTTTTTAAGTTTTATTTTTTTATGTTTTAATATTTATTAACCATTTTATACATTTTTTTAAAATTAAATTTTATTTTTAATTTAATTTAATTTAATTTTTTAAACTGTATTTATTAAAATTTAAAATTTTTTCTGGACTTTAATTTTTTTTTTAATTAAATTTTTTAATAAAAATAAAGTAATTTTTTTTTTTGAAACTATTAAGACACTATTTCTTATTAAAATTTTATTATTTATTATTTTTATGATATATTTTTTTAAAATTTGTAAATTAAAAATTTAATTTAATTAATTTTCTGATAACCGATTCAACCATAATGTTCTTTATCCAAATCATAGATGTCGCTATTATTGTAATACAAAATTATCAATTTCATACGTCTCAAATTCTATGGGTACTGTGTTCCGACGATTACAACCCATTTTTTTGTTCGCCGAACAACAGTAGTCCACTGATTTGAGACGAATGAAAGTGATAAATGAGTGATGGCGCTGATGTCCTTATCACTTTCATTCGTCTCGGTTCCATCAATCGGAATGGAAAAATCGGTGTTCGGAATCGAAAGCCCTAGACGGCGCGAATTTTGAATTTAGACCATTTTTTACCACTTTTTTTACATTTTTAAACGTTAAATAAATATTTAATTAATTTTTTAGTCAGAATTGAAAAAAAATAAAAGTCTAAGAAAAAATAATAATTTCAGTCACGTGAATTTTCATCTAAATTTCAAAAGAAAAAAGTTCATGTTTAATATCTTTTTAACATAAATTTGCTAAGATTTCCCAAAATTGCTAAAAAGGCTTTCGGAGGCTTTTTTAGACTCCTGCGAGGTCAATTTGCTGTTTTTTAATGGATTTTGGATTGGATTTATTCCGCATTTATTTCATGATTATTATATTATTATTTTCTTGCTAAATGTTTTTGTATAGGAAAAATCATTTTCCCGTTTTTCCTATACACACAGAAACACGCACAAACACACGGAAAAACAATCAGCTGATTCGTATTTACATTGCAAAAACTTTTTTCGTTCTCTTTCATTCTGACAATTCGTAGTAGACAACGACAGACACAACAAGCACCAATTTTCTGCTCCTTCAAATTTTTTATATCGTTTGCTCATCATCAAACTACTTTTTTGATACAACTTTTCTGGCACTATGACTTGAAAAAATATTATCCAATAATTATTTTTAATCAAATTAAAATAAAATAAAATAAAAAAGTGCTTTAGAAAAAAAAAATCGAAAAAAATCAATGAAGTGAAAAACAAGTAAAAAGTGATTTTATGACAGAAAAAAAAGGAAAATCTCAAGGGAAAGGAAATAAAATTGATCCATTTTTACATTTTATTACTCTTTCACTCGAAAAAAAAAATATCAAACGAATGTAGAGCATGTGAAACTCACACACGATTAAAGTGACAGTTTTATAAAATAAAATAAAAAAAGAGAGTGTTCGTTATCGTGTTATCAGTCAATAAAAAGCAATCACACAAATTTTTTTATTCGCGTTCGAAAATAAACTTGCGACGAAAATAATTTTTACTTTTATGGTTTCCCCGTTTGACAAGTTTTCCAAGTGTTTATGAATGAATGACTCATTCGTCATTCAAAAAATAGAAAAATCATAAAAACACGTGCCATTCTTACGGTAAGTACCTTCCATTGAACAAAAAAAGTGTCTTTTATTAAATAAACTCTGCCTTCATGATACGGAAAAAAATTCTTTGATCGATTTTCTGCCCTAAAAATGCAATAAATTATACGTGCTCGTGTTCGGTCTGAGGTGACGTTGTGTGGTATTGGCCTGTATACGTCACACATTTGGAAAGCGAGGAAAAATGCGTACAGGATAAATCGCACATACGCAAGAAAATTTCAAAATTTGTTCGAAAATGTGTGTTTTATTGCAAAAAGCGAGGAAAAATGCAGTAAAAGTTTCTCTGCATTGAATATGAACGCAGCAACGTGACCAAACGGAATTTTTATTGGATTTGATTGAAAAATTGGGTGAATTATGACGGTGTCCTATGAAATTTTGAAACTTTTTAGAAGGATCATTCCATTTTTTTTTGCAGCTAAAATCTGCTACGAGCGTCATTTGAACACTTCTTTGATCTAAATTCCCTCCTTCGAGGCACACATTGCTGTCCTAAATTTTCCTCATGTACATGAAAGTTGTCTGTATGTGTGTGCGAAAAACAAACATTCAACCGTGACAAAAACAAATCAATTTTCACATCAACACCCTGTACGAAGCTCCATACCATCAACCACTTGCACGATGCACTTGCTGCTGAACTTTAATGCATTTTCACTTGATTTGTGACTGTACGGAAGACACTGCATAATGCATTCATGTTTATTACGGGTGATGGGTAAGGAAGTGCAGGAAATTTTTTTTTATATTGACCCAAATTCGAAAGAAAGTGATTCTGTGCGACGGTTGTGAAAATTGCGCCGGCACAAAGTTTTTTGTGGTAAATGTAAATAAACTTATTGATTAACTCATAAATAATGAAGAAAAGAGAAACAGACAGAGTAATGAATAGTGACAAGGTAAAGGGTAACTATAACATGATGATAAGTGATTCCTTTCAATCGAAGGACATTTATTGATAAAACATTCGAAACGACGACGTTTTTGTTAACCCTCCGTTTTTTACTTGTTGTCGATGTTGGACGCGTTGAAGTAAATAATAATATAAACAAATTCGGTGAATTGTAATTAGATACCGACACGATGATTCCAAGTATTTTAAATTTTGGGGATTTAATAATGAGAAATTAGTTCATAAAAACTGAAAAAAATTTTAGAAATTTTTTGATTTTTTTAAATCAAATTAGAAAATTTTGAACTTTTATTTAATTGTTTTTTTTTAGAATTTTTTCGATATAATTTAAGATTTTTTCTGAAAACCCAAATTTCTTGAACAAAAACGTTGATTTTTTATTTGATTTTAAAGCAAAATTATAATAAAAATTAAAATAAAAAAATTACTAAAAAAATTGTTGAATACTTTTAATAAATTTTTAATAAAAAAATAAAACTTTTTAATATTTAATAAATTTTTTAATAATAATTCTTATAATAAATAAATAAATACCTAAATAATAAATTTTTTAATAATTTTTTAAAAATATTTTTATAAATTTTTACTTAATTTTTTTAAACAAATTTTTTTACTAGTCTATTATTAATTTTTATTTTTGTGAACATCATTGAATAATTTTGCCTTAAATAATACAAAAATTTTGGTAAAATTCACTTGAAAATGAAGAAAATAAATCAGATGTCAAAAAAAATTTTTCTAAAAATCATTTAAATTTTTTTCTCATTTATTCTTATTTTTTTATTATTTTTTTTTTTAACTTTTTTAACTTTTTTAAATACCTAATATTAAATTATTTTTTTTTATAAGATTTTTTTATTTTTAGATTTTTTTAAAATACCTATTTAATTAATTTATTAAATTTAATTAAAAATAAATTTTAAATAACAATTTTTAATAATAAAATAAAAAATAATTTTAAATATTAAAAAATCAAAATTCAATTATTTTATGAAAATTCAGTTCAAATTTCACATTTATTTTTCGCTTAATTTATTCTTTTTTAACAAGCAATTAAAACTTTTCATCATATTTCAAGCCGTTCGCTATCTTGTCAATGACTCAAACTCGATTATATCAAATGGCAACTTATTAAAAGCTCATTTTATACTAGCTACCCTTATCATTTTCTACGCGTTGTCACATGAAAATACGCCGATAAAAAAATGGAGCAAAATTTTGAAGTGTATATTCGAGTGAGGTGAAAGGCATGAAATAAATTCATGTATCGGAAAACAAAAATTTCCCCCATTGACTTATATTTCAAGGAATAAACTTCAACTAAATTTTTTTTTTTATCATTTTTGCCATTATTATTTATTTATTTGTGGGGAAAATAATTCTGTTTATCACGTTATTTTTCACGATAGTTGCACACCGAAGAATATTTGGTGTTGCTTTCGTGCTAAAAATACTCGAAAAATTTCATGTGTGGTTGGTTGGTTTGTTGGTGTCCCATATCGATCGCAAATAAATTAAATAACGGTTAATGAACTTGTGATTTAATGTGTCAAGTCATCATCAGCCAACATCATCATCGTCGACACATTATCGGCTTTTGTATGAAATTATAAAAGTTGCTGCTAAGAAAAAAATAAACAAAAAGCATTCTTGGCACACATCCACGCAGTTCTTGCAGCGAAACTGCAACAAAATCATTTTCTGCATGTTTAGACGGCACGCAACGAACAAAGAAATCGAACGAACGAAAGAAAACTTGTACGAGACCGATAAAGTTTATTAATAGACGAATTTTGATAAAGAAAATTTTATATTAGGTTAAGAGTTGCATGCGATGCGATGTGCAAAAGTATTTAAAAACAAATTAGTTTGTTATTTATTTATTTTATTAAAATTACTTGTGAAGAAGACGGAAAAAAACCACAAAGATCAAGTATGATAAATATTTTTGTTTGCCTATAAATAGTGGCGCGATTTGCAATGCAGTCACAATATAAATCATTCTTGCCGCGCCATTATTTTCTTTATTCACAAAAAAAAAATTCATCGGATCAAAAAAGATTTTTTTTTCACATTTTGTGACGCATCCCGCAAAAATATTCTCTGCAATTAACGAAATTGTTTGCCCGCTTTTATTATGATTGTTGTTATTATTTTTCACTGAATATTTAGTATGGGTTTATAATTAATTGTCTCCGTGGTTAAATTTAAAAAAAAAATAAGAAATTTGGCTCTAAAGCGGTGTTTCCTATGAATTTTCGATTGAAAATGCACTTAGATTCGCTTTGGAAACGAAACAATGAGGAATGTGCAGAAAAACAAAATATTTTACAAAACGATGACTATCTTTTGGTATGTTTGTGGGTGGCAGAAATACAAACAAAAATGCATTTGCAAGTCTTTTATAATATAAACTGGCCTAAATTAGCAATCTTTTGTTGAATTTTTATCATCTCTTACATTTTCTCTTCGTCCTAACCGAGATTTTGGTGCATTTTAATGAAAAAAATGATTTTTTTTCCCAAGTAGTCTTAAAAATTAATAAAATAAATTAATAATTAAAAAAAAATAAATAAATAACTAAAGACAATAAATAAATAAAAAAAATAAATAAATAAAAAAAAAATAATAATTATTATTTTACAATTTTTTTAATGAAAATAGTTATAAAAAATTTAGTAATTTTCAAGAAAAAATTTAAAAAATATTTTTTTTAAACTTTCGAAAATTATTAATTAAATTAAATAATTTTTTAAAATTTAAATTACATTTTTAATAATTAATTTTTAATTAATTTTTTATATGTATTATTTAAATTAATTTTAATTTAATATTTTTTAATAAAATAATTTATTAAATTAATT
Organism: Culicoides brevitarsis; assembly: GCF_036172545.1. NCBI lineage: Eukaryota > Metazoa > Arthropoda > Insecta > Diptera > Ceratopogonidae > Culicoides > Culicoides brevitarsis. The sequence goes on along the minus strand of NC_087086.1, from coordinate 18,100,556 downwards.
ATTATTTTATAAAAAAAATAAATAAAATTATTTTAAAACTAATTTAATTTTTTTATAAAAAATAATGACAATAAATAAAAGCGCTCAAGTCATTTTTCACTTCAAAACTTTTTTTTTTGCATTAAGGAAATATTTCAACTGGAAATTCATGTATTCCGTGAAAATTAGGTCGCATGCGGTGATGCGGTAACTATTTCGCTGGTGGCTGATAATATTGATGATAATAGTACTCCATGTTGTACTCTCCTTCCATTCGTTGGTTTTTGTATCTTGCGGCAAGCCAACAAATAAAAGGCACCAAAAAAGACAAAATGAGCAAAAAACCACAAGCAATCATCAAATACAAAATTTTCACGTCAGTTTCTTCAAAATCACTCTCAATCTCCTTGCCTGCTGCATTTTTCGTCACAAATGCACGAATGCGCTCCTCTTCCGTCACACATTCAACTTTATCGACGAGATTTTTTGCATCCAAATTTCTCGGAAAAGCTTCTTTAAAATGTTCTTTGACTTGGATTCCTTTGCGTTTAATGGCACGAAGAATTATCCGAAGTCGTGCACAGTCAAATAAATTGTTGTGCATGATGATTTCCTTGAGATTCGGGAATTTATAGAAGAGTTCTTGCTCATCGAGATCCGTGAGATCGTTCACGTAGATCTGAAAACGTTCCAAAGATGGAATAATCGGAAAGCGCTCGAGTGGAAGTTCAGTAAAAAAGTTCTCAGCAAGCACGAGATGATTCAACTTCTTCACCGGAAGGAACAAATCGGGATCGATTTCTGTAAAATTATTTGCTTGAAGACTAATTTTACGAATTTCAGCGTTATTTTTGAACAAATCCACAGGTAAGGAGGTGAGTTTGTTGTCGTAAAAAAGGGCTTGAACCAATTTCAAACATTTATCGAGAGCTTTTTCGCTCACTTCTTCGATCGAAAGTTCAAATAGCTCCAAAATTTTCAAGTTGGGAAAGACGCGACAGAATTCGTCAGTCACTAACGGGATTTTGCTATCTGTGAATTTGAGAATTTCCACAGCAGAAGCATTTCGGGCAGTTGCATTCAAGTAAGGAGCTTCTCGAGTCACATTTACGTTGAAAAAAGTACAAGTCGAGTTCACTAAAATGCATTCAATTGCCAGGGCGTTTCCAATAAAAAATAGTTGGATGACAAATTTCAAGTGAATCATCATTTTTTTTTTTGCTTCAGCCTGTCAATCGAAGAACGGATCAAACTATTAACTAACGAGAAAAATGCAATTCTGTTGATTTTTACAAGTTGAATGGCGTTATTGAATATCCGGTATCCTTATCTTGCGATAGTTCTTTGCTTCTTGTAAAATCCCTTCAGTAGTTCTATAAAAAAAATAAAAATAAACAAAAGTTTAATAGAAAGAATTTCAAACACTTTTCATAAAAGTTTCCAAATAGTTTAGAATCACGCAAACCAACGATAACAACAGGCAACCATCCGTGTTGTGGAAAACAACAAAAAAATATATCTTTAGCCGCACGGCAATAATCTGCCTATCAAACGATAATCAAAGCAAGACACGAAAAATAACACTTTTTTAAAGTTCTTAACTCGTCGTTCTCGTGGAGTGCATTTCTTCAATTTTTTTTAACACGAACAGTTTCCTGATATTTGCATGCCTTTACTTGTAAAAACGTGAAACTTTTCTCTATATTTAAAATGTTTTTAATAAAAATTTAAAAATTTAAAAAAAAATATTTTAAAAATTTTAAAAAAATTTTTAGTAAGAATTTTAGATTTTTTAGGTTAAATAAATATTAATTAATTTTTTTTAAATAATCTTAAATTTAATTTAATTATTGAAATTTAATTTTTTTTATTTAAATTTTAAAAATTATTTTGATTTAAATTTAATTACAATTTATTTATTTTTAGTCTAATTTTTTTCTAAATTTTCAAAATAATTATTTTTGGATTATTTTATTCAAATTTAAATTTTATTTTTTAAAAATTTATTTAATATTTTTTTTTTAAATTATAAAAACTTTTTTCAAATTAATTTGATAAGTTTAAAATTAATTTTTTTATTTTAAGTCTAATTTTAATTTAATTTTTCTTTTCTTATACATATTTAATTTTAATTAAAAGTAATTCATTTTTTAACCAATTTTAAGCCTAAAATTGAATAAATATTCATTTCAAATTGATTTTTTCATTTTTTTTTTAATTAAAATTTAATTTTCTTGTAAAAAATTTTAATAATAAAATTTAAGGCAATTAAGTTTAATATTTTTTAAATTTTAAAAATTTTTCTAAATTTTTAAAAAAAATTTTTGGAGCGTTTAAATTTTATTTTTTAAAACTTTATGTAATATTTTTTGTTCAAATTTCGATAATTTGATGAAATCAAAATTTTTTTTCAAATTAATTTTTAAGTTTCAAAATTTATTTTTTTGTTTAAACACAATTAAGTTGTAATTCATTTTTTTAATAAAATTTTAAGCCTAAAATTTAAATGGGTTAATCAGCGTTTTGAAGTTCAATTCATTTTAAAGTTGATTTCTGTTCATATTGGGTCAATATTTGATGAAACAAAAAATTCAGTAGTGCAATAAATTCCATCCCTTTTTTAAAAATTAAATTAGGTACCTGATTAATTAAAATAAATCATTTAAAAAAATAAATTTCCTCATTCCATAAATTTTTTTTCTTGGAAAATCAAACCAAACACTAATTTGTTGAAAAATCTCTTTCATCACATCACGAAAAATCCATGAAAAACAAAAAATTACGTAAACGACGTTAATTGAACTTGCATCATAAAAAAAATAAACATAATTTATCGATCAACAGAGGGTCAATGTATTTCTGTTTTATTTTTTATTTAAACATTTTTTGCAACTAAAAGTCAATAACAAAAACGAACCAACGACCGACAAAAAATTAGCACGGAAATATTTTTTCATAGCTTTCAAAATAGCCTCAACCATTTCGTGGCACGTGAACAAAATAACACTAAACTAAAGAATTACCGCTAAATTATTTTTTTTTTATTTTTCGTGTTCTGTTCTGTTGGTTTCTAATCGCAACAACAATAAAAAAAAACACAAACACGGCAGACAATCATTTTGCGGGTTGAATTTTGACGTCAATTTCGATTAAATATTGGTGTGCTGCGAAACGAGAGCAAGCAACAGATTGACCTCCGACGCACAAAACGTGTTCTGACTCACTTTTCTGGCGTCCGTGAACTTGGCCAGACACGAAAAAACGGGCGAACGACACCGCATGCCATAAAAATGTGTGTTGCGTTAATTTTAAAACATAATTTTCTGACCTAATTCTACATAACATGTCGAACGGTCACTGGCGGTTGTTGTTACATTCTCGTCACTCGTCGCACGATGACGCAACATCCCGCCGAATGAAATGATAAAAATTTGATTAGTTACAACATTGAACTATGCCAAAGCAGAATCGAATCCACGGTCAACGAATTTTTGCGACGACGACCATCACCTGATGTAAAAAAACAAAAAAATTAAATGAGGAGGCAAAAAACATGTTTTTCGCAAATCTCACGCAGCTATTAATAAATACATTTTAAATTTAAACGATAACAAAGAAATTAATTTGCGCGTATATTCATCAACAACTCATCATCATCATTACCGCGGTGAGCCACCTCCATGTTATTTATAGGAGAAAACACTTGTAAATTCCAAAGAATTTTAATAAAAAAACAAGAATGAACATGAAAAATCACACATTTGACGTCGCAAAAAATGTGTCATCCAAGAATTTTCACCCGAAAATTTGATGAATTTTTATAAAAATAACTCAACCTTCATAAATCACTCGGTTTTTTTATGTTGCAAAGTGATAAAATTTTAATTAATCATCGTTCTATTCAAATTTGGAGCATGCCATGCTTGAAACATGTGCTTAAACGTTTTGTCATGTAAAAATAATTTTTTTTTTGGCAAAGAATAAAGTTAATTTTGGGCTTTTTGAGATCTTATTGATCCGCTCTGATCGCTCTTTGAGGTTAAATTTATTTCAAAACAATTTAAAAATGGGGCACTTTCATAATCTAATTTTTTTTCCTAATAAAAAGATGTAAATTTTAAAATTTTTATAGCTGGAAATCTTGTTTTTAATTGTTTTTTGCAAATTTTTGTTCTCATTATTAATATTTTTCTTAAAATTTTAATTTTTGGAATTTTTATGAATGTGCCCCATAATGAAATTCTCCCATTTTCCCCTATCGAGGAGTACAAAAATGTAAAACGTGCGCGCCAAAGTGCCTGACATTGCGTTTCGTTGCGTTTTCATTTGTTTATCTCTGCGAAACAGGAACAGCAGCTTGCTCAGTTCACGCTTAAATCTTCAAAATTTCCTAAAATACCTCAAAACTCCATCGGAAAATGCACATTTTCGGATAACCAAAGGCACGTGTGACATTTTCCGATAACAAGTTGCGTGGAAAGTGTATTAGTTTAGTGCGAAAATCGCAAAAACCGAGTCTCGTTGTTTTTTTTTTACAGAACAACTTCCTTCATTTTTTATTCAAGTCCATTCTCCGCATACCAAAGACGTAGTTTTATACACGACTGGTAAGTGTCATTAGTGTGATGAGGGCAATTTTGGGCAATTATGAGCTGAAAATTATTCTAAAATGTAAAAAAAAATCTAAAACATCAGAAAATTTATGCGAAAATGTGATTTTTCATTGAAAATTTAATTTTTTTATGTGTTCTAAATCCGCCACTGAAAAATGTGCGAAATGTGTAGACAGTGAGAGTGTTTTGAAATGTGTGTTAATGGAGTATTTAAGAATATTATATCGATGTTTTGCGTGACAATCAAAGAAAAAAATTAAATTTAGTGAAAAAATATTAAAAATTTTACTTTTTTTTAAAAGGAATGAAAGTTTAAAGGACTAGAATTAATTTTTTTGTGAAAATAATTGCTCCAATTATAAAATATTTCAAGGTAGGGGACGTGACATGAGTCAATCAACAATGCGACATGACATGTGTGATGTATGCTAATAAAAATAATTCTCTCGCCGAATTTCGTCACAAAATATAAGTTTTTCAATTAATTTTCATTTTTTTTTTCAGACAAATCACTCAGCAGCTCTCCGTTAATTTTTACGAAAATTTCTCGTAAAAATTCCAATGGACCTCAAACAGAATGGACTGCCACACAACTCAAGTAGCAACGGCGTGAATGGCAACAACTCCTCACAACTGCATCAAAATGGGCGCCAAACGCCACAGAAGACGTCGCGTCGTCGTTGTCGCAGCGAATGTCTTGCCACCACTGCCCCATGCACCCTCGGCCTCCAAATCGAACGTTACAACCTAAAACACAAGGAAGCCCCCTCATCCGAGCATTACGCCATCAAAAGTGCACAACAAAGCCTGCGGAACAGCTACACGATCAAGGCGAGTCACCAAATGAAGTTGGCAGAAATTTACGCGAGCGGCGAAATGGTCGGAAAACTCAGCAACGGCGATCGGTTTGCTTCAAAAAAAGAGGAAAATGGTCACGAAAAGCCCGTCGACCTGAAAGATTTGTACTTGCAAGAAGTGGAAATGTACAAAAATGGAAATTGCAACGGATTTCGACCACATCCCGCATCAGCGCATCATCGATTTTCCGATCGCAGCAACGATTACGGGTACTTTAACCCACGAAATTCCGTTTTTGATGCCAATCGACGTCGTATCCGGGCACGTAGCGAATCGGAGCCGCATGAACTTTACACTGTTGCTGGTCCCTCGAATAATAGTCGCAGCGTTAGCGGGCATCGTACCGACGATATGTCCCTAAAACGTGTCAGAGAAGCCAATTCCCCGCCATTAGACTCGAAAATTGTCAATCGAACGAGTAGCAGCTCAATTTATCGCAAGGAAACGGCGTCGGCTCCAATTACGCCAAGTGTTCTCGTGAGCGGAAGTCAAATTGGAATAAAATCAGGACCGCTGAGATTAAAAGCGAAATCTCCGGGTGTCTCGGTACTTCGAGTGAAATCCAGTAAATTAAGACCTTCGACACCGACGCGTCGTCGTTCGCCGTTGTTACGCAAAAGTTTGACGCCATCACGAGAAATTTCAAAATCTTCCGTGACAGAGACCGAAAATGACGAAACGAGTTCGTTGCAATCGTTGGAAGTGAATGCCGTGAGTGAAAAAGAAGATGTCGATAGTTTGGAAGACGATGACGATGATTTGCCTCTCAATGGATTGGAAGATGACGATATCGATGGCAGCGTTACAGATCCCGAAGACAACTATGCGAGTCACTTGGTGACAAGTAGCAAGAAAATTAATACGAAAAATCTTCCGCTTCCGAAAATTTGCATCGACGATAATGCCGAAGCACCAAAACTGCCAGCCCCGTTGGCGCCAAGTATGTTCCCGAATGTGCCGCCTTACATTACGTTCTCGACGCACACGGAAAAGGGTGTTCCCATGCCAGCAACTATACAAAAACTGCTGAAATGGAAGTTGACACCGATAACGCCGGTCATTGTGCGTCGCATCTTGTTCAACTCAAACTTCCGGTTGCTTCGGAAAACGAACGATTGGATGGGACAATGGGGCAAACACATGAAATCGCCTTGTTTTAAGACACTTCGATCGTATCAAAAATTCAATCATCTTCCGGGTAGCTTTCAGATTGGAAGGAAAGATCGCGTTTGGCGAAATTTGCAGAATCAAATGGTGAAACATGGCAAGAAGGAGTTTGGATTTATGCCGAGGACGTTCATTATTCCGCCAGATTTGAAGACGTTGCGAACTGTATGGCCAAAATATGCGCAACGGAATGCGAGATGGATTATTAAGCCGCCGGCAAGTGCGCGAGGTACGGGAATTAAGGTTGTTAATCAATGGGCACAAATTCCGAAGCGAAAGCCGTTGATTGTTCAAAGGTGAGATATTTTTTCTTATAAAAAGAAGTGTAATTTTTAAAAGTTTTTAACATATCATACCTCTTAATTTTTGGAAAAAATCAAAATAATGAAATATTGATTCAAAAATCGTTAAAAAAATTTTTATCAGTTTTTAAATAAAAAAGTTAAAAAATTTAAGTTTCTTTTTAAATATTCAAGTTTTTTTTTTATTTTTGTTAAAAAATTATTTAGGCCGCTCCAAATTTTTTTCGAACTTTTTGTCGCAAAAACTATTTATCAAAATGGGGGAGGGCAAAAAAATAAAAAAAGAAAATTTGAAATTCTCAAAAATTAATCAGTTAAAATTTGTATCAAAAACGAAAATTTTAAAAAAAAAAAAAAACTGTCAAAAAATTTGAAAAATATTTTTTTCTTTTAAAAAAAATTCATGTTTGAGTTTTTCAATACAAAAATTTAATTTAAGATTTAAAAAAAATAAATTTGAAAAATTCTTTTATAACTAAATTAAAATGAATTTTCAATTTTGGCTTTTTATTTTGCCCCATTGGATTTTCCACTTTTGAAATGGGGCTTGGGACAAAAAGTTCAAAAAAAATTTGGAGCGGCCTTATAAGCTTTTAACGGTTTTTAAAAAATTAAGAAGATGAAAAAGTTAATTTTTATATTTAAAAAAAAAAAACTTATTAAAGAATTTAATTAACTTAATTTAATTTTTTTTTTATTTTTCAAAAGAAAAAAAAAATAAATCAAAATTTGGTATAAAATTATTCTCAGAATTATATTCACATATTCTTAACTTAAGCTTATGTCAAAATTATCTTCAATTAAATATTTTTTTTATTTAAATTTTATTTCATTTTTTTTTGAAAAATTTTGAAAATCTTTATGTTCTGACGTTTTTTAAACACATTTAACTTTTAAAAGCGATTAAACTTAAAAATATGTCAAATTCAATTAGTTTCTAGTTTTATGATTAATTTTTGGGAAAAAAAATATCATTTTGTTTTGAAAATTAAATTGAATTTTATATACTTAAGCTTAAGTCATTAAGTTTTAACTTAAAAAGTTTTTTAATATTTTTTTTTTTTTCATTAAAAATAAGGTTTTGAGGTTCAAAAAAATTTTAGAAAAAAAAAATTAATGAAATTTTACCTCTTTTCAGATACATCGAACGTCCCCTTCTGATCAACGGCAGCAAATTCGATCTCCGCCTTTACGTGCTCGTGACATCGATGAATCCGCTACGTGTCTTCATGCATACGGATGGCCTTGCGCGTTTCGCTAGCGTCAAATATAGCGAAAAAGCCGATACCCTCAATGACCGTTACATGCATTTAACGAACTACAGTATTAACAAGCTCTCGTCAAACTACACGAAAAACGAGGATGCGAACGCATGTGTCGGTCACAAATGGACAATAAAATCACTGTGGACCTATCTGAACGATCAGGGATACAACGTCGCGTTGCTCTGGAATGCCCTGAAAAATCTCGTACTCAGGACAATTTTGGCAGGCGAGTCGCCCATCAATGCACTCACAAAGGTCAACGTACAAAACAAATACAATTGCTACGAGTTATTCGGCATCGATGTCATTCTCGATAGCGAATTGGTGCCGTGGTTGTTGGAAGTGAATATTTCGCCGTCACTGCATTCGGCATCGCCGCTCGATGCGCACGTCAAAGGTCCCCTCGTGACTTCCCTACTCAATACTGTGATGTATCAAGTACCTCCAAAGATTCCCGTGCCGCAACAAGAAGAACTCATGGAAGAACTCGGACTCAAGGGTCCGCTTTGCTTCGATAAACGGATTTACTGCACGGGACTTAACAAGAATGAAAGACAGAAACACAGCCAGTATGCCATCAAGGGAATGCAACGAGAGGATGTAAGTTATTTTTTGTCTTCATTTAAAATTAAAATCCTACAATTTTAATTTTTTTTTAGTACCTCACATCAATTCTTGACAATTTAACGCCCGATGACATTCGTTGCCTTTTGATATCGGAAGATGAACTTGCGCGATCCGCTCCGCTCGAGAGAATTTTCCCGACGACTCAAACACATCATTATCTCACATACACAGACAATCCACGATATTACAACAGACTATTGGATGCGTGGGAAAATCGATATGCGAATCGCCGACAAGAGGGAATCGACTTACTCAAATCGTTTTGCGAGAAAAACGTTCACTTAGAAGTTCCGCCACAAACGTTCCAGAAAGTAAGTATTTTTTTGCACCCTAAACTGAGTTTTAATTTTAATTTTACGAGTATCTTGAAAAAAGTAACTCATCCTTGTACGTTTATTTTTTTTGTTAAATCCTCCCGTAAAAAATTTTTTGATGTCCTTTTAAATTAAAAAAAAAATCGTTTTTATCATAAAAATTTTTGTATATGAATTTTTGAGGGAGTTTGGAGAGCAATGCGAGTTGTCTATTGGCGTGCTAAAGCATTTCACGGTCGTAAGTCAAAACATCCAACGGAGAGACTTTTTTCTCTTCCCTTTTTTTAATAAATAAAAACTTAGCCGAGTTAATAAATGAATTTTTAAAATTCAGCTAGATTTCGTTTAAAAAAAATATATAGTTTCCCGCTCCGCGCCCGCAAAATAACCGTTTGGCTAAAATCTGTAAATAATTTGTGTAAAATAAATCTTAAATAGGAAAATTGCAGCTAGCCATGCAAAGCGTATATAAAATTTGCGAAAATTCGAAGTTAATTTCGAAAACCCTACCAGACAGTAAAATTTGAATTCGAGTTCGAAAAATTTCAATTCAGTTTATTCTCAGGTTTTTGTACAGAAATTAGTTTAGGGAAGAAAACAAAAAGAAAATTAGGCCAATAAACGGTTAAAAACGGCGTATTTTAGCGGGATTAGCAGGATCGCTATATTAGGTCCTCTAGATAAATCTTGAAGTAGGTCCCTTTCTTGTCAAATATTTAATCAATCTAGTAGGTTTTTTCATAGGGTTAGTAGTTAGGTTAGGTCTCTTATTCGTTAATTAAAGCTAAATAATAATTGTTCTCATTTATTACATTTTATAGAAGAAAAAACATTTGTACATGTTGTACATAACTAAACGATGTTAGGACTTTCGTACAAAATCAAACGTAACAGTGTTTTAGGGTTTGTAGGGTAAAAAAGTTGTCATTGTGGTTAAATATTTTAGATCGTGTGTTTTTAGATCTCATCGACTTCTGGTCCAATGAATTTTATGATTTTTCTTAATTTTTTCCAAGAATTTTTCTAAACAATCATCATAAACTAGTTCTTGCGTCATACTTTATCCCGAAACTTTTGTTTTATTTGTTCTTTTTCTAGGTAATTAGAGCTAGAATAAAGGAGTTCAAAGAATCTCAATCTCAATGTGATATTATGATGATTGCTGTAATTATCATTCCTTTTCATTATGATATTTCTTGATGTTACATTTTTTATGTTTAGTTGATGTTGTTGTCTTACACAAACACAAAAAATAACTAGAATAGAAGCTTCTTTAGAATAGAAACCAAAAATAATTGTCTGTCTCGTGTCTGTCTTTTGTCCGTTCAATGTTGTAGTTTGTAGATAAGATGCTTACTTTAAAAAAAAAATCATGCTGCTTACGCACCTTTTCGCTTATATTTTTGCACAAATTTTCGCTTAATTTTTTTGTTTTTCAAAATTAACATTTTTAAAATTTGAATTTGGCAATTTGTCATCCATTTTGTTTATATTTCAACCTGTCTTGCAATCATCTGTTAATTTCGAATCATTTTCGAAAAAATTTTCGAAATTCGATCGTTAGATGATCAGGACGATAGGTCCGCTGATATACATTTAGATCAATCAAAGAATTGCCTTTTTAACACTGATTCATCTTTTTAATTTACTCTCTTTTTCATGCTTTCTCTTTTAAAAACCACTCTCTATAAATAAAAAAAAAACATAAAATGCACGCAAACTTAACAATAAAAAAATCCCTTAAATGATTTAAAAACAATCAGCTTTGCCTAAGCTGCGCAAATCCATCTAACTCTTCTGAAACCACCGCTAGAACTTCCACGAATATCGACGCTATTGCCGCAAATACGTAAAAAAAAACTAAAAAAGATTTTAAATTATCATAAAAAGTGCGTTTCGTTCGTTTTTTGGTAAAGATCATTTCCCTTACTTTTTTCCTAAATTCGTTTAAATTTATTCCGATTTCCTCTTGAATTAAATTTTAAAAATATTTACAAACAAATTTGGAAAATTTTTCTCTGTTATTTCGAAAATTTGCATTTTGAATTCGAAATTGGCAAAAAAAAAATTTAAATAAATCAAAATTTAAACAGAGAGAAGCAAAAAATAAAGTTCATTTAAGCCTGAATATTTTCTAATATTGCCTGCATTCTATTTCTATATTCTTCTATTGAAAGCTTGACTTCATATTTTTTTTCGAAAATTTTTATTTATTTTCGAATTTAATTTCGAAACGACGAAAAAATTTGACTCACATGCTTTTTTATGCGACTTTTTGTGTTATTGACAATTTTTTAACTTATTCGACATCAAATTATGACGAATTATTGTCGAAAATTTTCGTTTTCTTGACTCATGAAAAGGAATTTTTGCGTAGTGCGTTAATTTTGGTTTTCCATTTCAAAAAAATTTTTTTGGTTTGATGTTTCTTGAGTTACTTTTCGTTCAAAATTTCTTAGAATAGTTAGTTGCAAAAACATTTTTGCTGCCTCCGTAGGCTTTAGAGCACTTTCCCTGCATTATTTCGCCACAAAATACTAATTCAATTTTTTTCTAACCTCAAAAGGAATCGAACGATGATGAAAATGGCTTTGTTGTCGAAGATTTGGCGCAACCCTCTGTGCCAGATCAGTCGGAAGATACGGAAAATCATGCCGCAAGCGCCGCCATTACAAATCCAAATAATGCCTTAGCGTTAACCGAAACAAAACAAAATGCCCTCAATAACAGTAGTAGTAACTTATTCAACAATTTGCCACCTTTGCTACCTTTATCACCGATTTCGCAGCAGGAAAATTGCGCGTTAGTAATCAACAATGGCAGCAGCAAGTTATCGGAATCCACGAAATTGGAGACAACGCCATCTGGGGGCACCGCCAATAACGCAACACCAAATTCAACGGAAATTTTAGTGAATCAATGAAAATTCCTGTTTCATATTTTTTTCGACATATTTAATCAATTCCCAACTTTTTTGTTTAAATTTTATCATTTTTATTTGTAAAAAATTTTATTTTTAGGAATTTTTTGAATAAATAAAAAAAAATCAATCTTGGATGATATTTCGTAGATTTTAAGACAACTTTTAACTTAAAAAATAAAAGAAATGCGTAGAATGTCGTCACTAGCCTCAGACTTATAAAAAAAGTAATAAAAAAAATTGAAAAAATTAAATGACTTCCGTTTCATGTAAAAATTCGACTTGAAAGCGAACGACACTCGAGTCATCCGTCACAGTTATCGGTTCATTGTCTATTTGCATCAAATACTGATTCCAACTTTGGGGTCGTTGATGTCTCGATTTTGTCCCGACATTCCCATAAATTTCTGGATGCGTTCTCTTTCGATGAGTCCTTAAGCAACCACGTGACGCATAATCTTTGTCACAAATTTCACAACGCAAATAATTCGGAATTTCGTGTCCTTTCATGTGCTCGTACAACGTTGCCTTGTATTTGAATTGTTGCGGGCAATATTTGCAGCCGTGTTGCGTCGTCGAGTGTTTTTCCTGCTGATGCACGATCATGGTGCGTTTTTGGTGAAACATGAGATCGCATTGGTCACATTTGAAGGTTTTTGGTTTGTGGATCAGCTCGTGTCGCGTGAGAGTTTTCTTGCCTTTGACGACAATGCCGCACGTTTTGCAGGTCAGCAGTTCGAGAGAATGGGTCTTTTTGTGTTCAATAAAGTGACCGAGTTGGGAGAAAACTTTGCCGCAATCAGGGCATGTGGATTCCTGACAGTCTTGCCTGTGAAAAAAAATTAAAATTAGATTTTTTTGAATTTTTTTAAATAAAGTTGCTAATTTTTTTTTAATTTTATCAAAAATTTAAAATCAATGATTTTTTTTATTTTAGAAAATTTTTCAAACAAAAAAAAAGAAAAATAGAAAAAAAAATTATAGAAATTATAAAAAAATTCCAATGAATAAAATGTCAAACTTTTTAAAATTTCTACATAATTTTTTCAAAAATTTTTTAAAAATAAATTCAAAAATATTTTTTCTTAAAATTAGAATTTTTACATGATTTTTTTTTTTTTTGTAAAAATAAATATTTCTTTGACAAATAATATTTTTAAATTTTTAATTAAATTTTTTCCATTAATTTTAAAACAGTAAAAAAATTGAAAATTAATTTTACAAAACAAAACTAATGTGAAAATTAAAATTTTGTTTGAAAAAAATTTTTGAAATTCGAAAAACATTTTTGATTTTTTTTTTAATAAAATTTCTTAAAAAATTATGTAAAAAGTTAAAAACTTTTACCTCTTTTAAATTTTTCTACAATCTCTAAAAATTTTATTAAAAAATTTTTTTTTTGAAAAATTTTAAATTAAACAGCTAAAATAAAATTTATAAAGGGACTTAAAAATAAAAAAAAATACTTACCGATACAAATCTTCATACTGTGGAAAAATAATTCCATGAACTTTCCGCCCATGTTCCATCAAACGATAATCATTACAGCAAATTTTCGCACAAATATCACACATTCGCTTCTCCGTGCCGTGCGAAAATGGAAAAAGAGTCGATCTGCGATTAACTTTTCTCTGCTTATCAGCTCCGCTGATAGTTTCCATCACTTTTAACTCTCGCGCTTCCTTTTTCTTTTGTTTCAGCTCCGCACAGAACCATTTCAATTGCGGTCTTTCCTTAAAAGCCTTGCAATAAAGTTGAAAATGTGCCACTAACGCCTTTCTCCTCGTAATTTTCTCGCCACAATGATCACAAATGTAATTCTTCCTCCCAATTCCATGTTTGTAGGCATCATGTTCGCGCCTCTGACTGATTCCACTGAAATGCTTATCACAAATTGGGCAATAAAGCAAACCAAAGTCATGTTGTTCCTTGTGTTTGTCATAAAGTTCCTTCTTTTGAAACGTTTTTACGCAAATTGAACATTTGAATTCTTGAATTTCGCCGATATTTAGTACGGAAAGCGGAAAAACTGGCTTAATTTTTGGCGTTTCATCGATTTTTGGAGGCAAAATCGTGGGTTTTGCTTCGTGACATACTTCCCGATGGTATGAAAGGTCTTCTGGATCCACGTAGAAATGGTTGCAATCATCACACTGAAGTTCCGGATTGCTCTGACGAAAGCTTTCAATCTCCTTGCCACATTTTTCCATGTAAGTATCGATTGACATGCCTTCGTGCTGACGTTTTAAATGGATTTTCAGGTAATTTCTCACGACAAATACTTCGCCACACAAAAAACAAACGCAATCTACCAAGGAAAGTCCGTGACTCGAAGTAACATGCCGCTTAAGGAACTTCGAATCTTGACTCGGGTAACTTTTGTGACACAATTTGCACGAAACTCCGGTTTTCCCATCATCAACGACGTCTGTGACGACTTCTTTGCCCGGATGCATCACTTCGATGTGAAATTTCAAATGATTCGCTGCCAAATATTTCGCCGGGCAGTACAAACAATAAAGCTCCGGCGGCAAATCCTTCGGTAAAGGAAACTTTTTTTGCATTACTTCCAATTGATAGGCGGAAAATTGTTTTTTATGGAAACTTTTGACGTGTTCCTTCAAATCTCGCTTGCACATCGCGACTTTTTGGCACATCCGACAAACGCGATCCAACAACGCGTCGCCGTGATAATGCTCGAGATGCGTTTTAATGGTTTTTGTTGCTTGATTACAGATGAGACACAGAATTTCGCCGGGTTTGAGAATTTTTGGTGTAGATTCTTGCGGATTTTTCTTTTTGCGAGACGTGGGCAGGAAATCGGGATCGTATCCGAAATCTGTGTCTTGCAAGAAATCGTTCACGAAAATATCGTCAGTGGCTGTGTAATCGTAGTTTGGATCGTATTCCTCCAAGGCTGGGTCATGCCGAGTTGCGTACGAGCGATTGAAGTCTTGGAGATCGTCTGAAATTGAGTCCTGCCGAGGAGGTTCTTGATGATTTTCGACATTTTCGTTGGTTTCTGGGGCAATTATTGTTTTAATTATCGTTGAAGGGACAATTTTTGATGAAATTTCTACTTTTTTTGCTTTGCGCTCTTTAATTCTGGTCGATTTTCGAACATTTAAAGGTTCAGTTTCGATCGTCTCCTCAGATTTTTCCTCCTGAGATTTAATTTTTTCCGTTTTTTGTGCGATTTTAGGTTTTTTCCGTTTCGTGCCTCGTTTTTTCTTTACCAATCCGATGCCTTCTTCCGTGTTCAAAAGTCCCATCATGCAATTTTCCAAATGATTTGGCTTTCCATTGCGTCTCGGAAGTGCGTCAATTAATTTTCTCAGCATTTCCATCGTTGCGACATCCGTTGGATCGACTTTCGGCAGTGCATAATTGAGATTCAGCTCGGGATGTTTTTTCTTTTTGTGCTCCAAACAACTTCTTCTCGCATCCCATTCGTAATTGCAGATTTCGCAAACTTTCGAAGCCGGATCGAGATGTCCTGCAATGTGATCGTTGTAATTTCCGCGATGTCGATATTGAACGTTGCAAATGCCACAACGATATTTTAGCTCGGAATGTTTGTATTTCAAGTGCCCACGAAGCGAATCCATCGAATTTAGCAACGCGCCGCATTTTTCGCATGGATATTTCAATCCGAGATGCTTCTGTTGATGCTTCCGGAGGATTCTTTCGTTTTTGCACACGATCCCGCAGTCCGCACAAACATGACGATCCACAAAATGAGAGTTTTCGTGACATCGCAAGTAGTTGACTGACTCAAAGGGACGATCGCAGAAGATGCAATTCAGTGCTTGATGATCGTTGCTACAAAAAATATCAAAAAATTAATAATTTTTTTGAAAATTCATGTGAAATTCTTACCCATAGGATTTTAATTCCTTATCACCGCCTTGATGAACGACCAAAACGTGCCTTTTCAAGGTCTTTTCAGTAGAAAATTTCCCGTCACAAAGCTCACATTGCTGCAATTTATTGAGATGAACATTAAAATGAGCTTCCAGAGACTCTTTTAGGCTGAAAGTCATTCCGCACCAATCACAAATTAATTTTTGATCGACTTTTTCCTGTGATTTTCTGACATTTTTCACGCTGGATTGAAATTTTGACGCTTTTTTCTTCATTTCACGCTGAATTCCATACAAAATTTTCTGAAAAATGGGAATGTGATTCTTGCAAGCGACCATAAATGAACCCAAATCCGGGAAAATTCGGCGACATCGCAAGCAACGATAAAAATTTTCCGAATCTACATCAAGCTGGATGATTTCCTCGTCATCTACTTCGATTAAACGGTCTGTAGCTGGCAATGGAGGCTCAAAATCGATACCAATCGCCTCTAAAAGGTCCTCAGAAAATATCGAAGCAAAGTCTGACATTGTGTTAAATGGAATATTTTTCGAGTTTTTTGAATTTTTAACATCAATTCTTGAGCTTGAACGATTGTGCGTATGCTGAAGACCTCAAAAAATCGAATTTTTTGCTATTTTGAGCGTTACTTTTGTCAAAAAATCATTTTTTATTTAATTTATGCGGAAGTGTTTTCGGTTTGTTGCTCAAAAAGTCAAAATCAGCTGTTCGATTTTTATCAAAAAGCTGTCAATTTCTGTTTATCAAAGTCATTCGTCTCACAAATTTTTGATTGTGGACCGTTATTTGTCTTTCTTATCACAATTTTCCTTCAAATTCTTCATTTTCGAACCACGTTTCTGCCATTTTGGCGTCGATTCCTGTATTTTCGATTAAATATCGGAAAAATTTTTTTTGTCTTTTTTGTATTTTTGTGTTACAAATTCGTGGCAGAAGCTTCTTTTTCTTAATTGACGTTAAGAAATCCCCATTTTATCGTGAAAAATGCCAAATAAATCAACAAAACGTGATCCCACTTGGACTCCATCGTGCTTGAAAGATGCAGATTCCACTTTTGACGATTCATTTTGCTCAGACGATTACTTTTCGGAGATCGATGTTAGCGAATATGAGTCTGGTAAGTCATTATTTTTCATTAAAACTTTAATTTTTAATAAAATTTCGTTTCACAGAATCGGCGGAATCGAATTTGGAGCATGAATTTCCGGAGTACGAGTTGGTTTTGGATCATCAGAACTCAATTTTCACCACAAATGCGTTCGAGGATGCTTTTGGTATCTTTGGAAAACATCTTGCTTACTTCAAAACGGTTTTAGAAAAACCTGCAGAAGAAAAAATTGAACAAAAAGACGATGAAATGCCAATTTTGAACCAACCTTATCACTTTTACGTGAATGTCGTTATCGAAGAAAGTCCTAAAAAGTCTTGTTTGGTGCTGGAAGAGATCGAACCTGAGTACGGTCCATCAGAAACAGGCGAAATTGTGACTCCCACAGATGACGACGTGCCTCCGTTGGCAGCTTCAACCCCAATTGTTGGCTCAAATCGTGTTTTATCGACGGAGCAAAGTACAATGATGGCATCAACTCCCACAAAAAATGGATTTTTATCGAATATGGGATTGATGTTTAACCCAGCAACTGCTCCTCCTGCCCTCATAAGTCCTTTTAAATCGCCACTGCCCAAAAAACCGCTGTCTGCAACTTCAACTCCGACACAAAGTTCGAAGAAAAAGAATTTTTCAAAGCATAACAAGTCAATTTTGGACTATTTCAAGTCCGTAAATGAGAATGACGACGATAAAAATGCAGAAAATCACAACAGCAGCAATGAAGAAGTCGGTGTCGTTTCAACTCTCAAGCGGAAGAGGACCAACGAAATGGACGAAGAAGGGCAAAAAGAGCAAGAAAATATCAATCCGGCGAAGAAAGTTCTGATGATCAATTGAAATTTATCATTTTTCGCATTTTAAGCAAGCAGTGCTTTGGACAATGTCGCGTACTAAATTTAATTTTGTGTGATTTTGACATAAAATTTTGAAAAATTTCAAAGCAAAGTCTTTGAAAGCTTATTTTTTGATTAAAATAATTAAATTTTAAGGAACTATTGTAAGATTTATTAGAAAAAAAAAAGAAATTTAATAAAGTTTGATAAATTATAACAGAAATTCACACAAAATTGAATTCAAAACGCATGCCCCGCAAAATTTTGTGAAAGTTGTCTCTCGCTGGGATCGAGAATCGAATTTTATGTCAACAATAATAACAAAATTTGTCTTTAAATTTAATTTTTTATTAATTTTTAGAAGAATTTTGAATGAAAAAGACAATAAAAAGTGATGTTCTCGTCAAAATTGGAAATTGGGGATCAATGTCGCACTTGTTTGTCGACAAAAGAGCCTTTTTTGTCCATTTTTGAGGATAATTTGTGTGAAATTTATCAGGAACTGACTCGTCTTGAGGTAAGAAATACAATTTTTAACAAGAATTTTTGTTTTATTTGATTTTTTTAATTTTTAGGTAACTAAAGATGATAATTTTTCAAAAGAAATTTGCGTGGCTTGTGTTCAACGATTAAAGGCTGTGAAGAAATTCAAGAAATTATGCATAAAATCGCACCAAATATTGACTGAGGAGGCAAATGAGATGAGAAAAAAGTTAGAAATTGATGAAAATGGGAGAGATGAAGACTCATTTCGAATATCAAAAGACTCTGATAGTGAATTTGGTGCAGCTGAAGAGTCTTTAGCAGAAGAAATTATAGTAGAAAATGAAGATTCATCTAAATTATTGGACAGAAACTCGAATTTAGTGCGAATTTCACATAAAGAAGAAAAGATTTCTGTGAATTTACCAGAAAAAGAAACATTTTTAAGGCCTAACAAAACAGCTTCCTCAAGTAAATTTAACTTTTTCTACTAATTTCTTACCAAATTTTTAATTTTTCTTTCATTTTAGATCAAAAATCATCAATTTCCTGTCCTGTCTGCTCCAAAGAAATCTCTCATCGCAACAATCTGGACCGCCATTTACGTACTCATTCAAAATTCAAACCTTTCAAATGCGATTTTTGCTCGAAATCCTTCACCGCAAGAGATAATTTATCGAAACACGTGAATTCTCAACACACAAAATCAAAAACTTACGTTTGTGACATTTGCGCCAAAGTCTTTTATTGCTCTGTGAATCTCGTTGTTCACAAGAAAACTCATTCTGCTGATCGATTATTCCAATGCAACGAATGTCATCGCAGTTACAAGTCGAAAATGGCATTGAAGGCACATTTATTGAGACATTCTGGCACGAGAAATTTCGTTTGTGGTACTTGCTCGGGAAAATTCTTCACAAATTCTGAGTTGAAGTCTCATGAAAGATTAGTTCATCAAAAAAATATTAAAAAAGTTTTCGAATGTCAGGAATGTGGAATGAAATTTGTGAGGAAATCGTTGTTGGAAACACACGAAAGAGGTCATACAGGCGAAAAACCGTTCAAATGTGGAATTTGTGAACAAAGTTTTAGGAGAAAAGATACTTTGATGAAGCATGAAGTCAGTAAACATTCAAAAAATTCTTACAAAACTTGAAAAACTTCTAAGGCTTGAAGGAATTTTGGAAAAATTTCAATTTAATGAAGTCAATTTAGCAAAGCTAGGAATCAACAGGTGTTTTTTCCTCGAACGTCGAGTCGAAATTTTCCAGATTTAAATAAAATACGAGGAATTATTCGAATAAAAAAATATCTAAAGTTATTGATTTAAATGTAAAGAATATGGAAAAAAGTATTCATATGGAATCTCAAATACTGAAGTTTACTCAAAAAAAGATAATTTTTGAACTGATATTGACCAAAATCGCCTTAAAATTGAATTATATTTAGAAATTATTAAAAATTAATACAAATTAAAAATAAAATAGAATTAATATAGTAAAAATTTTTATAAAATTTATCCGTATTATAGTTTTATTTTTCCTTGCAATCCTCAAAAAGTTGTTTTATGCAGATTTTTTAACCGTCGAAGCCATTTTTGTTCAGAAGACAAGTTTAAATTATTTTTTTTTTTAATTTTTTTATGATTTATTTTTTGAGAAATATAAAAAAATATTTTAGAAATGGAAAACTTTAACATTTTTCAATATATTTTTTTTATTATTTTTTAAAATATTTTTTAAATATTTCATGCCCCATTTCAAAAAGACATATTTTTTTAAGGAATTTTCCAAAAATTTTTAATTTTAAAGAATTTTCGTATTAAAAATCTAATCTAATAAATATTAATCTTTAAAATTTTTTTTTTAAAAAAATTATTTTTCAAAATTTTTTGACAGTTTTTTTACGAAAATTTTTTGTTTAAATTTTTACCTTGAAATACTCTGAGATATATTTTAAATTATCAAAAAAATATTTACCAAAAAATCAACTAAAACTATTCATTAATGACAAAAAACAATTTTTTTTCAATATGAAAAAGTGTTTAAATTTTTTTTTATTTTTTTTAAATTTTTGGGACAAAAAGTTCAATATAAATAAATTTATTTATTCATGAAGTTATTTTTTTTATAGGTTAGGATTTTATTTTTAAATTTTATTGAAGCTTTTTTTTAAACTTTTTTATTTTATTTTTGTTTTAAATTTTCTTACCGTTCAAAAATAATTTTTTTATATATTTTTTTCGAAAACTTCAATGTTAGTATTTTAAGACAAGTAAAAAAAAGATAATTTTTGTTAAAAATTAAAAATAAAATTTGTTTTGCAATCTAAGATTTCATACAATGTCCAAGTACATTCGCCAAATACTATTTCTATTGTTAGAAGACAAACAAAAGCGAGAAAAAATACTGACCTCGTTACTCGCCATCGTAAAAATAAAAATCCACACAATAAACTCACCAAGGACCATTTTTATGTAAAAATTTCTAAAAAAAAAAAAAGAAACAATTGTTCCTATTTTTGCATAAAATTCTCTCTCTAACAATTCCATTGTCTCCATTTCTTTCTTCCTCCTTTTTTTTAATAAAATCTTCCTATAAATATTTAAATAATAGCAAAAAAGTCGATAAACTTTATCCCAAAAACGAAGTAAAAAAAAATACGGAACGAAAAGCATCCACTTGAGTAAATATTATTACTTACGATTACACATTTCTTGGTCCTTTATAATTTTTTTTCTTCTTCTTCTTCGTTGTTTGTTACGTCGTCCATCCTCCGCAATAAAAAATGACTTTTGGCTGCTCATCTGAATGCCAAACGCTTTCTCTCCGTGAATTTACTCTCATGGAAATATTCTAATGTTATTACAAACAAATTATTATAATAAAATGCATAGAGGAACGTCTCTCTCCGAACGATAAGGAAGTCAATTTAAAATTGAAATGCATATAAAAATTTTTGTTAGGAATTGAATTCGTAATTGAAAATTGCGCATCTGGCATTCAAGTCCATTTTTAGCCAAACAAACTCGGCAAACACACACAAAAATGGCATAAAAGTTGGAAAAATTTTGCATTTTATTATGTTGGAGGGAGAGAAAGGACAGACAATGACCTCGTTTTTTGCACGTTTTCGATCGGATGCTCATTATTGCAAGTCAATTTTTCATAATGCAAAGCATTTTTATCAATAAATTCTGATGAATCAATTTACTTTGAGTGCATCTAGTAAATAATTGGGCTTGCATCATCTTTTTTTTTGACAATTGAAGGCATGGCAAAGTGAAAAATGTTACTTTATGTCGATTTGGATTCGGTTCAGCAATCAAAAGGCTTCCGTCTTGTGTAACTCGACATCTTTTTCACTTTACTCGTTTGAAGAAATTGAAATTTTACTTCAGTCACACACAAAGAACGACGTTTGGATGCAGCTGTTTCTCCACACAGAGACAAAAAAGACAAAAAAAAATTGATAACGAAGGTCCACACATGGGAGACAGAGTTGGTCTCCGCTTGTTTTTTGTCATCATTGCAGGAGACGACGAGCGAAGAGACAAAAAATCTACCCATAGAAAGCCACGTGAGTAACAGATGTGACACATAAATTCATATCTTTCCTGCTTATTAAAAAAAAATATTAAAATTACAAAATATACCACAAATAAGGAAGCTTCGTTCATTCGCTTGGTCTCTCTCTTCGCATTGCATTCATTAACATATGGGAGAACCCACGTGGTCTGAATAATTAATAAAACAATTTTTTCAACTAATTATTAGTCTTCCTGCATGCCGGGCGCCAATTAGGTCAAATTCCCATCCAATAATCCGAATTTTCGGTCTCACGCGTTGCTTCTGACTTTTTGACGTCCATTTTTTTCGGGTGAATTTTCTTGTCGTCGCATCGTTTCTCATGCATTGCTGCTTAAATTTACATAAATTTCTCATGACATTGCTTGCATGCATAAGTGAAATATGATAAAAATTCATTTATGCATGTTTTGATGCACTTTTGGCACACAAAAAGAAGAACAAGGAGTCTCGGTTTGGTCATGTTTGTGTGTCAGGGGCCGAGATTTATGTACATGGAAAAACAGATTTTAACGACTTATTTAGATGGAAATGAGGCTGAGAGGTGTCAAAAGGCAGTTGAGGTACTTGAGATGCATGAAAAGTAGGGAAAAAGTGTATCAAAAAGTGTGAAATTAGTAAAGTTGGTAAATTATTAATTAAATTTGATTTTTGGAGATTTGATGAGATTAATATTACAGACAAAATATTTGAAATTAATATCAATAGTTAAAATAATTAAATTACAATAAATAATTGAATTTAAATAAAATTAAAAAAATAAATTAAATAAAAATTAAATTAAATTAATTAAATTTAACTCAAGTTTCAATTTATTTTTTAGGCACGAGAATTTCTTTAATATTTGAAGTTTTTCAGTCGGATTAAAACACAAACACCTTATCAATTTCTCTTAAAAAAAAGAGAAATTGCAATTTTAAGAGAAATTGAAAAGGTGTTTGTGTTTTAATCCGACTGAAAAACGTCAAATATTAACTCAAATAATCTATTAAATTTAAGTACATTTTATAATAAATTCTAAATTTAATTTTATTTAATTAAACATTAAATAATTATATAACAATAAATTAAAATAATTTAAAAAAATATTTTAATCACATTAATTATATGATTAATGAAAAAAAAAAACAAAATAAAATTTTATAGTTATAATTATTTATTTTTTTTTATAAATTATTTTAATTTTTATTTAATTATTATTTTCGTTGTTTTTAATTTTTATTAGCAATTATTATTAAATTAAAAATTAATTAAATTTATTATATTTTAAAATTTTTATCATTAATTTATATTTTACTAATTATAATTAAATATTTTATTAATTTTTAAATAAATAATTAACAAATATGGAAAAAAATTTAAATCATAAAAATTAGTTAAAAAATCTAGATTTTATAGATATCTATAGAAATCCTTCTTTTCACATTTAAAAAAAAATAAAAACGAAATTTTTTATTTTTTACATCAAGTAACTTTCTTTAAGTAAAAGTTAAATTGACGAAAATTCACAAGTGAAGAAATCCGAATACAAATTGCAATTGCAAAGATACATCTTACAACTTACTAAAATTGCTTCATTATGCATAACGAATGCCATTATCCATTCATTCCTTTGCACAAAATTTTTATTTTCTGTCGAAATGTCCAAAAAAATTTCAATTTCTCTGCCATTTAGGGAAAAATATGAGAGCTAGGTAGCAAAAATTTGCCTTTTTTTCCCCAAAGATGTTGCAGAAAAAAGAAACGTTGTGTGTGCAAAAGCAAACTTAGTCCCAAAAAAAGGAGATAAAAGGAATCAGACAGCGCACATGTGATGCCATTGATGATCATTTTTCAGTGAGCAAAGTGGAATATTTGACTTGGGATTATTTGAATAGCGAAGAAAAGACGAGGAGAGAGAAGTAAATTGCTTCTTGAATGGTTCATGTAATTTGGTTGTTAACATTTATTTACAAAGGGAGGGTCGGGTGGCCAATGCAACAAAGTTTTTTTTTTATTTTTTTAGATTTAGAGGCAATTTTTGGTCATCC
The DNA here is from genome assembly GCF_036172545.1 of Culicoides brevitarsis. Taxonomy (NCBI): domain Eukaryota; kingdom Metazoa; phylum Arthropoda; class Insecta; order Diptera; family Ceratopogonidae; genus Culicoides; species Culicoides brevitarsis. Next base: position 18,076,582 of record NC_087086.1, on the reverse strand, counting down.
TCGTGCTTCGTCTTGCATAAACAAGTACTTTGTAATCAAATTGATATTCACCAGTAAACCACAAACACGTCTTTTAAAGTCGAGTCTGGATACCTGGCATATTAGCAAAAATATTTCCTTTGATTCCAGGAGCCTTATTACGACGACGACGACGACGATGAGCAAAAGCAATCTGTATTCAAATTTTGTGCCTGTGTATAACTTAATTATGCACACTTTGTAAAGAGCGACGACGAACATGTGTCGAGCATTACAACGATTTTGTGTTTTAAACTCGACTCATGTAAGGATCCTTATTCACTTTGCGAGTCTGTTTGGATGTGGCAGTCGAGAAGAACATCATCGGCGTGATGTATGGATGGAAGACAGCAGCCTACAGGAGGAAATTATATGTGCATATTAATGATAATAACATGCACGTGTAATGAGATGTGTGGGCTGGAAGGTGTACAGATGTTTCGGAATTTATTTCAATTTGCTGAAGAGTATTAGAAAGTGTAAAAATGACGACAGGTGAGTTATTGAACCTTTTATGTTGGGTTATTTAAGTGATTTAGCAGAAACAATAGAAAAATTGGTCAATTTTGTTAAGAATTTTATTTTAAAATTAATTTTTAGGTTCAAAATTTCTCAAAATTGAAACAATTTTATCAAAAAATTTATCTTAAATTTTAATTTTTATTAATTTTAAGTTTCATTTTTTTTATAATTAACCAATTTTAGTTAAAATATATTATTGACCCACTTATAGCCTCTTAAAAGTTAAATAATTCCTTAAAAAAATTTAAATAGATTTTACATATTTGATATTAATTAGAAATATTCTGAGTAAAAATTATTTTTAATGTGAAAAAAATAAATTTTTAAAAAAAAAAAATCTTTATTTTATTAATTTAAAAAATTTCAACTACCGAAAGTTAAATCAAAGTGATGAAAAAAAATTATGCAAAAATTTTTAATTTAAAAAAAATTTCTAAAAAAGCTGAAAAATTTTTAAATTTATAAATTTATTTTATAAAATTAATTAATTTATTAATTTTTTCATCTATTAAAGCTTATTTTAAATATTTTTTATCAATTTTTAAGACTAGTAATATTTTTTTTTTAATTTTACAAAACTTGTTGTCATTCCAAAATTTATAATAAAACTCAAAAATTGTGGAAAAAAGGTTTGTATTGCTAAAAAAATCTCAAAACTATTTATAAAAATACCGAAAATAGCCTAAAATTTTAAAAACTTACGATTTTCTCACCTTATTTTGTTCAAAAGCCTGAAGAACAAAATTTCAAAAATTTTCTATTAAATTAAAATTAAAAAGTTCTTCTTCTCAACGTTGATTATTTAAACTTTTCTAATCCACGACATCTTTTTCCCTGAGTTTTCGTTGAAAGTTTTTCGTCTTTTGATGAACTCGATGAATTGATGAATTTGCTAGAGTGCTCCATACTTCTTTACATTCCATACGCTTATTATTACTATTGAATGCAAGGAAGCATGGAACTTTCAAAGCTTAAAAGTGTTACTGCGTTCCATTGTTGATGCGTTACATCCATTAATTGAATCACGTTTGCATTTGAAGAAATTCCTGCAAAAGAAGAAAAGTTTTAAAGACAAAACCCGATTTTTTTTCCATTGATAAAAAGTTTTGTGCATTCAATCAGTTCCTCACATGAAAATAAAAGCCTATTTCAACTTTTCCAACGCAATTTTCTTCTCTTTTTATTACTTCGAAGTTTGACTTGGCACTTTTTTTTTGTTGCTCGTAATATTAGACAACAAAGTCGACCAATGCAGGACAATAAAGTTCATTTTAAAGAAAAGTTCATTCAAAAAATAAGGTGAAACGCAAGCAAAAGAGAAACTTTCATGTAATAAGGTTCACTGGCGAAGCGAAAAAAGCAAAGATTTCTAATAAAACACAAAAGTTTTAAGTTATTATTAGAACGACGTCACGAGCATGTAGAAAATCAAATAAAATGAGATCAAAGTTTTTCCTTGTTGGTTTGTTTGTTCGACGACGTCCGTATTTTTTCGACCACATTTTTTCTGTCAGTTGTTTTTTTTTCGCTCGTTGGCTCGTCGTATGACGACTGTCTTTTTCGCAAATCGAAGCAGAAAGTCATAAACCATTACGTACGACTTTTCAACATTTTTATGACAAAAATAATAATAAGAAGAGAAATAAGAGACACAAAAAAAAACTTTGAAATATGTTGTAATATGGCAATCACATGTTTCCTCTTTTACTATTATTTTAACTTATTGCCATATGATTGCATTTTGTTTTGTGTTCTCATTTTGTGTTTTTTTCGGTCGACAATTTTTTCTTTCAGACTTTCTTGAAAAACAAATGGATTGCATAAGAACGTCGGAATGTTGTTCGTCAAGATCGATTATTATTATCTGAAACCACTGATTTTTTGCGGATTATTTTCTTTTTTTCGTGAAAAATTCGCACAATTTTCTTGGCTGCGTTTCAAAGAGACTTCATTTTGATGATTTTTCGCCATTTTTGTCAGTCACTGAGGTTCCTCATTATACAACATCATCATCATAAAAGTTGTTTTTTCTTTCTTGGCAAGTTGCGATTTCGCAAAAAAAAAAAGAAGAGTCCAACAACAAATTTTTTATTTATTTATTTAAAATTATTTTACGATGAGTAATGTTTTGGCAATCATCTATTTCTGTGGGTATGCACGCTTGTTATTCGATTTTTATGTGTCCTCTGCGTTGCAAAAACACACAGAGCAAAGAGCGAATTCTGTATAGTAAATTGTTGTTTGTTGTCGACGCAAAACTGAGCGGAGCAGCGACAGTGTGTTGTGCCAGGAGGAGAAAACATTTAAATGGATGTTGCAATCAGTGTAATTGAATTTTCTTGAAAATTTATTTTTGGTTCGTGTGTTCGTTTCTCACATACCGACTAAATATATTCGTTCGAATGTGGACATTTTTTTTTTTGTAAAAAATAAAATAAAAAAATTTCCAATCCCAAATGTAAAATGTATTGAAATTCGATCCCTTTTGGGAATATTTTGACCGTTTTCAAGGAATTTTGTGTGCTACTCATTCTCTCACGCCTCCCACAACAGGATATTTTTTTCATTTTTTGTAAATTTATCATCTCGCCTCAGACGAGACATAAAATTATGTGTCAGAAAAGTGTCATCACATTTTATAAATCATAAAAAAATACACTGGTACTCTCGACACATAAATAAATAAAGTAGCTGTCGATTCAACAGATTCCAGTTCTTCGTGAATCCTTTCACCCGACATCTTTGGATGTTTGTTTTCGTTCGTATGACGCCACTGTTGGTGGTTGGTTTTTTGGTACGAGTGGTAAACAAACTGTCTTGAACGACTTTTATTTTATGACATTTTCCATATTTTCAACTGCAAAAATGTCAGGGGGCGAAAAAGACGTTCAAAATTTATTTTAAACTTTTTTCGCTTGCAGAATTTTAAAAGTTAAAAAATTTCAATGGGACGAAAAAAAAAAGATTTTTAACTTTTGAAATTAAAATTAAAATTTTTAAATTACAATTTTTTCGAACTTTTCTTATAATTTAAATTTTTTTATAATAATTTTATAATATTTAATTTTATTTTATTAAATAATTATTATTTATTTTATAAAATTTTTAAAATTTAATTTCAATTTTATTTTTTATTAATTAAATTTTTTTAAATATTTTGTACTGTAAATATTTTTTTTACAAAGTTTTGCATTTCTTGAAATATTTTTCACAAAATTACTGAACTAAAATTTTATTAAAATTATTTTTCAGATATTTTTTTTTTATTTTTTAATCAATTTAAAATTAAAAAGTCATAACAAAGATAAAAATATTAAAAAATACAAAAAAATATAGATAAAAATTTAAAATAATTTAATTGATTAATTTTATTAAATTTATATGAATTTTTATTTGGAAATTAAATTAAATTAAATTTAATTAATTTTTCTTAAATTTTATTTTTTTTTTCGATTTTATTTTTCTCAAAAAAAAAATAATAAATAAATTAAATAATAAAAATTGTGACAAAAAATAAATTTTGCACAGCCTTCAAAAATGAAAAATATTAAATTATGCAACACATAAAAAAAATCAGAAATCATCGTAAAAAACGAAAACAATATCATCTAATAAACACTTTTCTTGGTTATTCACCAAAAAAATGACGAAAAAAAGTATCTGCATATATTTTTATGATTACGATGATTTTATTGCACCTCCGATGATGCTCCCACTACTTACTACGGATGACAATGTAGCACACTCACACACAGGAATTTACCACGAAAAATCGTGATTCTTCCTCTTTCCGTGTTCTCGTGTGACATGTTTTCCTTAGCTCTATCTCCATGCCACGTTTGACGATGAGATATGAGGCAATGCAAGACTACTCCCCTGTCGCGTTTTATTAGGTTATTTATTTTTTACCACCTCGTCGTTGTCGTCATACGATACGCTCCGCGTTGTGTAACCAAAAACCGCCACATCCATCAAAAATTCATATTTATTCATAACGGTGATCGGTGTGCAGCTTTCTTCTCCTCAGGTTAAGTAAGGAATTTACTTTGGAAAGTTTTTTTTTGTGCCGTAAGATTTTTTTTCTTATGTAAGAAATTGAAATTTGTTCATTTTTTGCAGGATTCTCTACGAAAAATCGTTGGAAGCTGATTCGGATTTATTTTTAATGCACGTGAAATGATATCTTACACACTCACGTAACTAAAGTTAGATCCCTTTTAATATTAAATGCATGCCTGGTGTACTTTTAGCAGCAAAAAAAAAATAAAAGTTTTCGCACACACACAAGAAATTCGCGAAGGAACGCAAGGCACTTGATATCTCCTTGTCGTAATTTCTTTTCTTGTTGTTTTGAAAGGCACTTCATTTATCTCTCTTTCTCGTATTATTTTCCGTAGGTACATATTTAATGTTATTCAAGTCAGTACGTTTCATATTTTTTTTTCTTGCTTTTTGCTGTGTGTGTGATGCCCTTTTAATATGTATTTTACCTCCTCGCTATATCACTCACTCACTATCTCGACGAAAAAAAAAAAGTTTTTTCACCCGCAAACACACAAAAGTTGAGAAAGAAGAAAAAAAGTAAGAAAATTTCGCCTTAAAACTTTTACATGATGGGCGAAGTAGTATTGCATGCTGATTTATTTCCATCAGCCAATATATATTACTTTTGCATATTTCATTTCCTGTTCACTACTTTCTATCTCTTCGTTCCGAGAAAAAAGTTGTGAATTGGCTAGATGGACTTTTGATGATAATCGGAAAATAAAGTATTATTTTTTTCCTTGCTTTTGGTGTTGAAAGTGTTGTTTTGGACAGCATCTTTTTCAAAAAGAAGCCAGAAAAAAATAGGGAAAAAAAGCCAGAAGGCGATGTTGATGTCAGAGTTTGACATGGAGATCAATTCGGTTGATATTCATGAATTCACAAGGAGATGTAATGGATAAAAATGGCACTTTTTACTTGAAGCATGCTGATTTTGACATTCGATTATACAAAAAAAATTCGTCACACGATACGAGCACGTGCTTTTCTCCGCCACAAAAAAAAAATTAAACCACGTGGTTTCCAGCGCATTACCGCACGTATCAAGTCTCAAGTCTATTTTAAGCCAAATCGCTTTCGTCGCGTTGTCGTCGTCGTCGTAGGTGGATAAATATCGCTCCGCTATAAATAAACAAAAAAAAACAACAACAACAACAACAACGGGAAACATGAACCGATCCACAAAGAGTTATCTCCCAAGGAATTCTCGACTTGACACGACGAACGACCAGATCTGGTCCAAAAATAAACTCGGTGCGCGCGAGACCAGATGCAGTCATCGAACTCGACGAAAAAAACAAAAACTATCGACTACTGGCTACTTTTATTGCTCTGTGCGTGCGTTTGTGTGTAATTTTAGTATTTTATGTCTAGTTTTATTTTTTTTTTACTGTGTTATGTTTCTTTTTTTTACACTCTCTGTCTCTCGCTGCCTCTGTTTCCTTGTGCATGTAAAATATTTGTGTGTTTGAAACAAAAATATTTATTTCTGAAACAACGCGCTTTAAAAAAGATTCAAATTACATGCGTTTTTTTAATGGGATTGTTACATTTTTTTTTCTTGTCTGGCATTTAATGTCGATAATGACGAAATTTAATTACAAAAAAAATCATCTGTCGTATTTAAATTTAAATAAAATTTTTTTAAAAAATCAAAAAAAATTGTCTTAATTTTTTTTTTTAATTTTTAAATGATTGTTTTTTAACTAAAATTTAAAAAAAAATAAAATTTCTTACCTGATCCGATTTAAAGTCCTTCGTTTATTTTTTTTTTAAATTTTAAAAATTATATTTAAAAAAAAAAATCAAACCACCATTCACTTTCTATTTTTTTTAAATACAGTTGCAGTGAAATTAGAGAATGTACAAAAATAGCACATGAAAAATTCGGTGAAGCAATCGATGTATTTTTAGATGTGAAAATTTTGCCGACTGTTGCGCGATGATTAAATTTTTCTTAAATTATTTTCATTTTTTTTTAATAGAAAATATTTTTAAAATTAAAAAATTAATTTTTAAATTTAATTTAATTTTTTTTCCTTGAAAATTCTTGGCTCCGTTTCTTTTACAAAACAAAAAAAAATAAATATTTATTTAAATTATTTTAAATAAATACAAAACGATGTTAATAGCTTGAAAACTAAATCAAGAATGCACTCTAGGGATGCAGTATAACTATAGAAGAGCATATATAATGGATGAAAAATTTATTTTTATTTACTCGTCGAGAACTAAATTCATTTTTTTTTGCTTCTCTTCAAACAAAAAAAAAATAAAAACAAAAATTCACGGAGCGGCGAACGATAAGCGGAGGTGTGGTGCGGAGGAAGGCACACACCGAAAAAACATCTCGCGAGACGTGAAACGAGCACCGAAGACGACGACGACTAACACACTCAAACCTTAGAAGGGGTCTAAAAATGGCTACAACGAGTCGATTGGTCGTCTTTAATTTCTTCTTTTTGCGTTACTCACTTTTTGTCGAGAGCGAAATTTCTTCTCGGCAACATGTGCTCGCGTGTTCACTCTCCGACTGCGGCGAGACAGAATTATTTTTAAAACCGCGACTGATGATTAAGTGAGTAGTCAATAAATGTTGAAAATGATCCCGCAAAAAAAAAAATTAAAAAAATGATTCACTTAATTGTTTTTTTATGAGTCGATAATTTAAAAAAAAATATCACTAAAAAATTTCACTTAAATTTTTATTTTTTCAGATTCTCCCAGAAAACAGTCTTAACACTTCCGAAGCAGAGCAACAACTGATCCTCACTTTTTCGAAAAATGTGTTCATCAATGAAAATCTAAAAATTAGTCAGTACGATCTCTACTGAGAGGATGTACGATCGACTTTTTTCTGCTCTTATGTAAAAGAAGAAGAAAAAAAATATATAAGAAAAAAATTTTGGTGTTGGTGTACATATGGTAAACAAATGGTGACTCTGGTCTGAATTGCTCACTCATATGTCGTTTTGTTGTTTTTTTTTGTTTTTTTCTTATTTGTTGGTGATGTCTCTAATGACATGCATGCCAAGTACATAATTAAGAATTATTGTAAGGAATGTTCGTCTAAATGGTAGATGACGAAGGAATTAGAGGCAATTGAATCCATATTAATGGATGATCATTTGTCATCGGGAACTTTGCTCACATTCTGAATAACTTTAAAGATCCTGTTTCATGCGTGTTTTAATGAAAAATCAACATTTCATGTCCTTTTACGTCACTCAAAAAAAATCAATCAATTAAAAAAATGAAATTTTTCCTCACTTTAACCGCAATTTTTGTACTTTTTTCAGCAATTAACGCCACAAAAATCCCCTGTGTGGCTTCCAAGGACGAAAAAGGCCGATCCATGTGCACGTTAAAGCTCTCAAATGAAGCTGACGAAATCGATCCCATTTCAGACACGGCATTTCAAGTTGCCCAACTCGAAGGATCCGTAAAACTCTTACGAAATGGCGTTTGTAAGGCATCTCCTAAAATGGAAAATTTCGTTATTAAATGCTCGATTGAAGAAATTGCTGAAGATGCGTTCTCGGATTGTTCTCAACTGCCATCGCTTGACTTGCATTTAATTAATATCAAGAAACCGCTTCATTTAAAAACATTTTCGTCACTGATTTCACTGCAAAAACTCCATTTAACGGGAAATTCTTTGGGAATTATCACTTTTGACTTGACCCATCTTAAGAATTTACAAAATTTTGTGTATTCGGGACAGGCGATGACCGCATTTTATCCTGATAGTCTCAAAGGACTTTCAAAATTGGAACATTTGGGACTTTATTCGAATCGTTTATCGAGCTTGGATGTCGAAAAAATCCTGAAAAACACTCCAAACTTGAAAAAACTCGATATTGCTGATAATAATTTGAAATGCACTGATGTTGAAAAAATTCTTGCGATCTGTAAAAAGAAGAAAATTACATGTAGCGACTTTACATTACCGGAAATCCTGCGAAAACGTGATTACAAGCCCGCCCTTCGTGAAGGAATTCATTGTTTGAACGAAGAACAATTTAAAAAGGAATTTTCCAAAGATGCAGCCGTTGAAAAAGTCGACCAGCATGAGAATAATTTGATCGCAATCTTTAACATGGAGATTAATTTGGAGCGAAGAATCACGAGTCTCGAAATAAAGTTCAATAAATCGCTGGAATGTTGCTTGGCGAGTCAAAATATCACAACTACGACGGAAATTGCGACCACAAATGAACCTGAAATGGTAGAAAAAATCGATTTTAGTCCAATTTTTGAAATGATTCATGGAATTCAAGCTCATATGTGGGGACTTTGGATCATGGCGTGCGTTAATACTTTGCTAATTTTGGGCATCACAGTTTTTCTTGTGAAAAAATTTGTTTTTGACGATCAAAAAGATAGAAAAAATTTGAAACAACAATAAATTTCAACGATGAACCTTTGAGTTTTCTGTCATTTTTTAAAAATATAAAAAAATGAAAAACCTGATAAAACTTGTAATTTTGCTCCTTGCAGCAATTTCGGGAGTTTTTAGCAAAAAATACGAATGTCGAGTTTTTGATATGGAAGAAAATGATGTCACATTCAAAGCTTGCGAACTAAAACTTTCTGAGGGAAATCAGAATGAAATTGTTGAACCGACATCAAGTCAACTAGATGCAATTCAAATGGTTTATTTAAAGGGAAAACTACCCGCCGTGACTTCCGCTACAATAAAAGTTTTTCCGAAATTAATTTCGCTTCGCATAGAAGATGCCACAGTAGCAAGAATTGACGAAAATGCGTTCGAACCAGCTAAAGGAACTTTAACGGAGATTCAAATTCATGGTTCAAAATTCAATACAAAGCCCGGAAAAAATTTATTTAAAAAACTTTCTTTAGTGACGAAATTATCTCTTGGCTCCAGCGAAGATTATTGCCCACAAATGTTCGATTTTTCTGACATGACAAGTTTAAAAGATGTGGAATTCTTTAAAATGCATCTTCATTACTACCGAGTGAATGTTTTATTTAAACAAACGAAACTTGAACGTTTGGCGCTTTACAATAACGATTTGCTTCAAGTAGATTTCGAAGGAATTGTCAGAGTTTGTCCCGATTTAAAAACTTTCGATATTCAAGATAATAATTTGAAATGTTCTCGCATGGATGAAATCATCGCAGTAGCTAAATATAAGGGAATAACTCTGAGAACCCTGACTCCAAATAAATACTTGAGATCGAGAAAATACAATCCGCAGAAAAGAGAAGGTCTCTTATGTTTAACTGATGCGCAATACAACTTGGAATTTCAACCTGTTCAAATTATGGAGGGCATGAAGGAGCACGACGGAGATATCGTTGAGACAGACAAACACGTGGCTGAGATGGAAGAGAGAATAGTTGCGTTGCAAAAACGTCTTCCAGATTTGATTGAATGTTGTGTTGGGGATGAAAATCCGTCGACAGGAACCGATGTCCCGGACGTGGATGACGAGTTTGAGCAACTTTTGGCGGAAATTGAGACAATTTCAGGTCATTTGTGTGGATTGTGGATAATTTCAGTGATCGATTCTTTGATGGTTTTGGCACTTATGGGGTTGATTGTTTATAAAGTGATTAAAGAGCGAAGAAAGGAAAAGTTAAGATCACGTTAAAAATCAAAATAAAAAAAAACTTAACAAATACTGACATTTCACGTTTTCCCTTATTTGGTATTTGGCGACGAGTAAGTAATTTGACAACTCGATCACAGCACTCATCTTGTTGAACCTACTTACTTCCTTATGATACACACAACTCGATTTCTACATTTCATCGAAAAATAAATGGCATGAGATTTTGTTGATGGTTCTGTGTTAATTAAGCTTAAAAAAGTAAAAAAAAAACCTAAATTTAAAATTCTAAAACGAATTTCAACATTTTTAATGCATTTGGGTATATTCAAGTACCTCTTTGACATACCCAATTTCACTAAAAATGCATAGGAACACTGAAGTTTGTTTTAGAATTTTGAGTTTAGGTTTTTTGGACTATTTTAGACTTAATAAACACAAAACCATCAAAAAATCTTACGCTAGTTATTTTTCGATGAAATGCTGAAATCGGGTGATGTGGATAAAATGAGTTCTGGATATTTTTGTACAAATCGCTCATGATCGTTAAGCGTTTTGTAGGTTATGTAGGGGTCCTATCTTTGCTTTGTGAATCAACAAGAGTGTATTAAAGTACAACCTTTGTGTCTCGCAGCATTGATTCCACGTTGGATCGATTGTCTCTCAGTAAAATTGAGCAAAATGCACGGTTACAGAGTATTTGCAGCTTTTTCAATGTTTCGTCGGTTGCAAGGAACAAAATGCCACTGCAATAATCGATGTGTGGTCGAAATTTGCATTTCTTCTATTAAATTTTAAATAATATTTCACGTGTAAAATTTTTGATATGGAAAATCTAAAAAAAATTGTGATAAATTTCGAAAAATTTTTGGAAAATCTCGAAAAATTAAATATTTTTATTAAGTAATGTCGAAAGCTCGTTTCAAAATGTTTTAAATTTTTTTTCATGAAATTTTTCTTAAAGTTGAATAATTTATTTAAGGCATGAAAAAATCGAAAAATAAAATGATTAAATCTCTATTTTGTATCATCTTTAGAGTCATCGTCTCCCAAGACCATTCGAATTAAAACGTACACAATGATTGCTATAATGAGCCATAAATTGATGACTTGCAGGAGCCAAAGTCCCCACAAATGGTTCTCAATGCATTTAATTTGCCCAATAAGTCGATTGTAATTTTCAGTCATGTTAATTTGCGGAGCTTCAGTGATTGGAGGAGCTTCGTTTATGCAACAAGAAGACATGCTTGGAAGTTGTTTCTCGACCATTGTTACGTTTTTCTGCAGTTCTTCGATCCGCGTTACCAAAGCTTCGATATCGACATCGGTTTCTTGTAAGTCTTCCGTAACTTGTTCAGGTTCAAATTCGAGATTGTACTGATCGTCACTCAAACACATGATACCTTTGATTTTTGCTGGGTCATATTTTCTCGGCCTGATATAACCCATATGTGTAAAAGTTCTTAAATTGATATTTCTCTTGTTGGCAATTGCGAGGATTTCTTCCAAACGAGAACATTTCAAATTATTATCCTGAATGTCGAAAGTCTTTAAATCTGGACAATTTTCGACAATTCCTTCGAAATCTATTTGGAGTAAGTCGTTATTGTAAACCGCCAAACGCCTTAGCTTTGTTTGTTTAATTAACTGCTTTAATCGGTAGTAATGGAGATGAATGTTGTAAAATACAAGTTCTGTCAAATTAGTCATGTGATAAAAGTCAAAATCTCGTGGACAAAGAGATTCAGTATAGCCTATTTTCAGAACTTTTAGTCCTCCAAGATCTTTGAAGAAATCCCTTGCTGGCTTTTCTTTCAGAACAAAATGTCGAATTTCGATCCACTCAAGGGTTTTACTGCATGGCTGAAAGGCGTCTGGTTCAATTCGTTGTCCTTCTGCTCTTTTCATATCAAGGATTTGCAAATTTGGAAAAACTTTTGTTGCTTTTGCGCTAAATACTGAAAATGTTCCCTCTAAAAATAAATAGGTGATGTCATTGTATTCACTGCATACAGGTTCAATTTCTATGTCATTTTCCTTTTCTTTAATGTTCAAGTAACAAACTTTATGCTTTCTTCCTAATACTTCTTCTGATGTTGAAACTAAACAATGGTATTTTTTGGCAAAACTGATCGTAATTGTTGAAGAAACAATTAATATGAACATTAATGTTTTCATTTTTTAAGATTTTTTTTTAATGAAGAAAACTTGACAGAAATCTCAAAGAAACATATATTTTTTTTGAAATAAAAATTTTCTAAATTTTGTAAAAAAAAATATTTTACTGAATTTTCTTCAAATTTCTTATAATTTTTTTTTCATTGTATAATTTAAAAAAAATATTTTATTAATTTAAATCATTTTTTTTATTTTAATTTTTAAAAATTGGAAGGAAAAATTTCAATGATTAAAAAGACACGTCTCTGAAAGAAAACTCATAAAATTAGTAAAATAATTTTTTATCATAAAAAAACTGAATAATTTTTCCATTCAAATAAAAAATGAACCCATATATCTCGGGACAATTTACACAAAAATTGATAAGAACAGAACCTCAGAGGACCGTTAAATCATTTTCCGGCAACATTTGCTACTTTTTTTTTTGTTTAAAAAAATAAAATGAAGCCCAAAGTGCTGTTTTTAAAAACAAACTTTTTAAAAAAGTAAAAATTCGAATCTGATATTCAAAGCAAGCATCTAAAATTTAAAAAAAAAATCTCACATAAAATTCGTTCCAATGATTGACGATAACTTTTACGAGAGAGATATGCTGACTTTGTTTGTAACATTTGTTTTTATGGCATGTCACTCCATAAGAGGCAATTGATAAAAGGATATCTTGTGTGTTTCTGTGCAAGTTGATCCTTGTTTGTAAATGTAATAAAATAAAAGTCTCTTTAACATATCGCCATATATCGTTGATGCCTCCATCGTCGAATCGTCGTTTGAGATGATTGAAATAAAGGATGAATCAAGTTTTTATCGATTGTTGGTCGATTTAAAAGGAATTTCTTTCAAAAAAAAAATAAGTTTTTATGGATTTTTTGACCTTTTGATGGATTTTTATTGCTGTAACGTGTAATTTTTTTTTAAATTTCGTATTTTCAGCAAAAAAAATAATTTTAAAATATTTTTAAAAAAATCAATCTGCAACAAGTCTTAACTTTTATTCTAGAGTTTTTACCGAAAAACACGAGAAAAAAAATGAAAGTACTTTTTATGACCATTTCTTTTAATTTTATTGTCTGTAAAAAAACAAACATTTTTTCCATGTAGTTTCCCTTGTTTCGGGCTTAATGTTGTCGAGCTGTTGTTAAAATTATTATGATCTTCCGTTTTTTTTTCATCTTTCTCTTTTTTAAAATTTTCTTTTTTTTTGTATCCCCCTTTTTTTTTTGTTCCACGGATTTAGATAATGTGTAAAAAAAGATCATTAATGTTCACATTTTTTAAAAAACTTTTATGATTTTATGTCTTCCCTTGAGACATTTGACCCTTTCTCCCGTTTTTATTTTTTTTTTGTGTTGTCATTTTGTTTCGTATGTTAGATATCATGATTTTTTTCTTATCTTTTATAAAGTATCCGGCTTTAAGAATAATTTAATTGTACCGAATGAATTGAAATTTATATAAAAAAAATAAATATTTAATTTTTGCTTTGCTTGTAAAGGAAAAAAATATTTATTATTTTTTTTTTTACTTAAAATACTGTTGATAAAATAAAATATTATTTTTTTAACTTAATTAATTAATATGATTTAATTAAATCTTTAATTTAAAATTATTTCAAAAATAAAAAAAATATTTAATTATTAATTTATTTTAATTTTTAATTTAATTATTTTATTTTTTTTTCAAAATTTAAAATTTGTAAAAATTTATTTCTATGAGTTTTCTGTCAAAAAAATTTAAATTTTCATAAAAATGAAAACCATTCTTCGTATTTTAATTTTTTTATCAGTAGCCATGATCGGTTTTGCCAAAAAATACCCATGCTGGCATACAAACTCAGTTGTATGGGGAAATCATCTGTGTTGCGACTTAAATATAAATGAAAAGGAAAATGACACAGAAATTGAACCAGATTCCAATCAATACAACCAAGTCACGCATTTGCTCATCCATGGAACATTTTCCGTTTTAAGCGCAAATACAACCAAAGTTTTTCCAAATTTGCAAGTTTTAGAAGTAATGCACGGAAAAGGTCAGCGTATTACAACAGATGCTCTTCAGCCAGTCAGCAAGACACTTGAATGGATCGAACTTCGAAATTTTGTGCTGAAAGAAAAGCCCGGAAAAAATTTCTTTAAAAATCTTGTAAATTTAAAAGTTTTAAAAATGGGCAACGGCGAAACTCTTTGCCCGCGAGATTTTGACTTTTATGACCTGGTTAATTTGACTGAAGTAGTATTTTTCAACATGCATCTCCATTACTACCGATTGAAGCAATTAATTAAGCAAACACAGCTCAAACGTTTGGCAGTTTACAACAACGACTTGCTCCAAATAGATTTCAAGGGAATTGTCGAAAACTGCAAAAATTTAAATATTTTCGATGTTCAGGATAATAATATTAAGTGCTCCGACCTGGATGAGATTATTGCAATTTCGAAGGAAAGAAAAATTAATTTGAGGACTTTTACTTATGAAGACTACATCAGACCGAGAAAATATACGCCAGTGAAGCATGCAGGGCTGATGTGTTTGAGTGACGATCAATACAATCTTGAGTTCGTGCCGGAGTTTGTTTCGGACGATTTGCAAGAAACCGATGTCGATATCGATGCTTTGGTAACGCGGATCGAAGAACTACAGAAAAACGTGACAATGGTCGAGAAACAACTTCCAAGCATGTCTTCTTGTTGCATAAACGAAGCTCCTCCAATCACTGAAGCTCCGCAAATTAACATGACTGAAAATTACAATCGACTCTTGGGACAAATTAAATGCATCGAGAACCATTTGTGGGGACTTTGGCTCTTGCAAGTCATCAATTTATGGCTCATTATAGCAATCATTGTGTACATTTTGATCCGAATGGTCTACAATTTAAGAGCTAAAGACTCCAATGATGATTAAAAAGACTTTTGATCCTTTTTGTCTTTAATAAAATCTCTGGTACTAATAAAATTTTAATGAGATGTCGTTAAAAGTCGCCAACAAAGATTTCTCTGAAGACCACATGAGTGAAAATAAATATGAATCAAATTTCTTGTCGACGTCACTTTCAATCAATTCACAGAAAAATATCAAAACCACGTGGTTCTGTGTTAAAAATAGACAAAGACACGCGGTTTTTCCTCACGCTATGTGCGGATGATGAATTTCTAGATGTGTGATGATTGTCATTTGTTGTCGTTCCAAGAAGAAAAATCACGTTTGTCGCACACTCTTTAATGTGTAAATTTAGAATTAGACACACACAAACACATACATTGAGATTTGTAGACGGAGAGAAGTCAGTGACACCGGCAAAAATTCCTAAATTGATAGTTTGTAAGGGCTCGAAAAACTTTTTGGTAAAAAATTAAGTTTGTGAGTAAGTCATAATAAGTTCAATATTAAACTCAATATTATTTTTTAAAATTAATTTAAATTTTAAAAAGTAATTTTTTATTAAAAAAAAAATGAATAATTTTCTTTCAAAAATGGGCAAAACTAGATTTTAAGCTTCAGTAAAAATATTTTAGATTTTTTTTTGCTCAAGGTTGCAACTTATTGAGCCAAAATTACAAATATTTTACTTAATTTTCAGTAAGTCACTAAAATTTGACTTTAAGTAAAATTAATTAAACTTAAGCTTAAGTCAAAACAATTCATTTTTACTTTTTTTTCAAGCCTTAAGCAAATTGCAAAGACTTAAACTTAAACTTGAATAAAGAATTTTTTGACTGAAAGGATTTTACAAGAACTTAATGTAAGCTTAAGTAATAAAAAAAATATGTTTTGAATACTTGAACAAATTTTTTAAGAAAAATTTTCATATATTTTTAAGTTAGGTCAATTTATTAAGTAAATTTTTTTTTCTTAAGTTTTGACTTAATTAATTTTACAGCTCTTTAATTACCGCATTTCGAAGAAAAAATGCGGTATTAAATTCGACTTGTCGTCTGTGTGTGTGTGTGTGTGTCAGTAAGGCTGTGCCCCAAAAAAAAATTTTTTTTATTTATTTAAAAATCAAGGCGATTTTGATGGAAATCATCTTTAGAATGAATATTTATTCAATTTTAGCTTTGAAATTCATTGAAAGTTGATTAAAACTTGACTTGAAAAATTGCATGACCGTTTTTCTTCTTTTTCGAAAAAATGGTCATGAAATTTTTTTTTTTATTTTTTCAAAAATCAAGGACATTTCGATAGAAATAATCTTTAGAATGAATATTTATTCAATTTTAGCTTTGAAATCCATCAAAAATTTACTTAAACTTGACTTGAAAAATCTCATGACCGTTTTTCTTCTTTTTGGAAAAAACGGTCATGAATGTGTCTCATTTCAAAGAAAAAATGCGTAAGTGTGTGTGTGTCATTAACACTGTACCCCAAAATTGTCCTAGTTATTTGAGGACCCTGAAGGTCTGTGGGCAGTCCCTTGGGTTGTGAGGTGTATGGAATTGTGAAAGGGCCATGAGGAGTACAAAAATGTGAAATTAGGGGTACAAAATTATTAAATATATGCATTTCAATGGAAAAAGTCTGTAGTTGATAAAAAGTTCGGAAAATTGAAATAAGGAGTATGAAATTGTAAAGTGATGACAACAATAAAGATATGTATGTAAATAATATCGAAATGCGGTATAGTATGTCGTTCTTTAGACGACTACTTTTTCATTTTTTTATTTTTAAATTAATTTTGGTAATTAAGTAAAAATTAAACTTTAAATTTAAGTCAAAAGTTTTTCAGCCCTGTTTCTTACTTAGAATTCTTAGCGTTATCTTGAGTTTTCTATTAATAATCTGCGTGCGTGTCGTTACTTTCTCTTTTATCTTTTTTTCCTCTTTGCATTTAAAAGTCTTGCGGCGCTGCTGTGGACAATGCCAATGCACTCTTAATGATTTATGGCTAAAAATATCCGTATCTTCCATTCATTTTTGTTGCACTTGGGTGACATACACGACGAGAGAGAGAGGGAGTGCAACGAGTGACAACAACTGCATGCATGACGACGGAGGGCGACCGACATTGATGTGATGAAGACGAAGGAACGACGATAAGTAATAAATAAGAATAAATGTGCAGTTGGTGCATTTCACTCATCTTCATTTATTTTAATGGGCATGGCAATAAAATAAGTAATTTTTCTTAATTTTTACTTCCTAAATTGTGTAAAACGTGTGATTGGCCATCTTGACGCGCACACAAAAGATCCGCAAATTGTCATTGGTGTCACTTTTCAGATAAATCATCTTCTGGTTTGTGGCGTATCTCGCGTGAATTGGCTGAGTTTGAACCATGCAGTAACTATCACGGAGTCCCATCACTTTATTGACCTTTTTTCCAATGTCGCTGGCGATGCTTGTCAAATTAGTGCCATATTTTGCTCTTGCTGCTTCCGCATAATGAATGAACTCTAGTTTCTCGGTGAGCGTGTAATTTTTCTCGAAATGCACGATAAAACTGTCTTTGCGAGGTTGAATCCCGCTATCAGTGGACTTGCAAATTATGAAATTGTACGTGAAAATTGACACAATGATTGGCAATAAAAAGCGATCGAACATTTTTTTTGCTTGTGGTTCGAATGATTTGAAAGAACTTTTGAGACTGATTGAAGAATTGCAATGAAGGAAGACTTTTATAGTGAAGAGATACGATCAGAGTTCAAAAACAATTGAAATTTGCTATTTCCTGGTTCATTCTTTGTGAGAAGTCAGAAAGAAATGTATCTGCGATCAAGAATATTTAATTTTAATGGATATCCTGAGGGCATATTCTAACGTCTTTTATTCAAACAATGTCAAAATTTTGTAAAACATTGTAGATTTTAAATTTGAATTGAACAAATAAGCTTTAAACAATTTTAGAGTTAAGAATTTTTTAAATGTCATAAAATATAATTTTTAATTTTTAAATTAGTTAAATAATTTTCTACAAGAAAACTACAAGAAAAAAATTGCGAAGGAATTAAATTTTTTTAATTTCTTTTTAAATTAAATTTATGTGAAATTTGGTGAATTTTCTATTTTGCAAAAATTGTCTGCTTAAAGATAATTCTGCTTAAGTTTTTTTAAGACATTAAAAATTATAAAAATTATCGGTTTCAGTTTATTAAAATTAAATATAAAATTTAAATAATTAACTTTTAAATTTTTTAAATGAAAATTTATTTTTTTAAAAATCAAATTAAGAATTAAATTGTGTAAATTATATTAATTTTTTTTAAATTCAATAGTTTTTTTTTTAACAAAATTTATTTTATTTTATTTATTATTTTTTTTTATATAAAAAACTTTCTAAATACTAAAATCCTTTTCTTTTCTCATCAAATCGATTTTTTTTTTCAAAAATATAAGTGCAAACTTTCATAATCCAATATAATTGCACTTTTTCAACAACAAAAACTAGTTAACTCGCATACTAATCAATACAAACAACAGAAAAAAGTACGAAAGCGAATGAACCCCGTTTTTTTTATTTTATTTTTTTGCAACTTTGATAATTACCATCATTACTGTTATTCTTTTCCATTTTACAACCCGAGCACCGACACAGAATGGAACGCAAGTAGATTCAATTATTTACTTGACTCGAGCGCAACTTTTACAATTATACGAGGCACAAAACTACAATTCAATTGAATTGCTTTCTTTCTTCGTTCATGTCGCGCGCAATTCCCGTGCAGACATCGGAGCAGTACAAAGACACACAAAAGCAACGAGAAGAAGGAAAAAATTGAATTGAGGCTTAAGGGCTTTTGAGATTGATGTATTCTTTTGCCATTTTTCTCCCATTCTCTCGCTTTGTATCATTGCGGAGTTCATATTGATCAGATTGTGGATTATAGTCGTGAATTTAAAAGGGATTAATGCGAAACACATTAAAAAGTTTTTTTTATTGTTATTATTATGTTTTTTTTTTCTGTGTTGCCTTTGAATGCCGGGAGTAGCTTTAAAAAGGATTTAAATAAATGTGTTTTATTTATTTGGACGGAAGGAAGGTTCGGTTATGGATTTTTCGTTTTTTTTTTTCTCTTCTTTCCTTTTCGGCGAATTGCGGAGAAAGTGAAATTTCCTCTGGCGTACGGTTTACTTCCTTTGCCGTCGTCGATGTCGGAAGAGTTGTGAAAGAAAATCGACACGAAAATGATGTAATTTATGACGGTCATTAATAACACCTCATTTCATCCATTTCTCTCTCTGTCTTTCCTTCGCGTTTTCATAAATATTTTTTCCGCATCCTTTGTGCTTTGGTTCAAGAATCCATTCGCAATCGCGACAAACACGGGAAAAAATGTCGGGGTTAGGCAAGTCATTAAAAAAACATCATAACAGTCATCATTTATTTGAACAAGACGTCGTCGTCAGTGTCGCAATGACTGACAAGAAAAAGGGTTTGCGCGAAGAAGACGAACTATGATACTCTACGGATTTAAAAGGGATGATTTTAATCCATTTTAAATCCTTAAGAAGTTAACTTTCCTCCATGAGATGTTAACTTTACTCCTTGAGATGTTAACTTTACTCCTTGAAATGTTAACTTTACTCCTTGAGATGTTCACTTTACTCCTTGAGGTGTTAACTTTACTCCTTGAAATGTTAACTTTACTACTTGATATGTTAACTTTACTCCTTGAGATGTTAACTTTACTCCTTGAGATCTTAATTTAAATCCTTAAGAAGTTAACTTTCCTCCATGAGATGTTAACTTTACTCCTTGAGATGTTAACTTTACTCCTTGAGATGTTAACTTTACTCCTTGAGATGTTAACTTTACTCCTTGAGATGTTAACTTTACTCCTTGAAATGTTAACTTTACTCCTTGAGATGTTAATTTTACTCCTTGAGATGTTAACTTTACTCCTTGAAAAGTTAACTTTACTCCTTGAGATGTTGACTTTACTCCTTGAAATTTTAACTTTACTCCTTGAGATTCTAACCTTGCTCCTTGAGATGTCAACTTTACTCCTTGAAAAGTTAACTTTACTCCTTGATATGTTGACTTTACTCCTTGATATGTTAATTTTTCTCTTTGAGATGTTAGCTTTACTCCTTGAGATGTTAACTTCACTCCTTGAGATGTTAACTTTACTCCTTGAAATTCTAACTTTGCTCCTTGAAATGTTATTAATAATAAAATATAAAATCTTTTCAACCCACAGGGCAAGGAAATGAATATGCAAGGGAACGAACGAACGACACACAGAAAAAAGTTGGCGTGACAAAATTTAATTTAAAAGTACGAAAGAGACGAAAGAAAACTATTTAATGATCCTCTGATGTGCCTCTTTTATTATTAGCTTTTTATTCCTTTCTTACGGAACGTGCGGAATGTGTGTCAAGCAAGAAACTAAAGCAGCCGAAGAAAGTGTGGTGTAATAATGACAAAAGGGATTTTTTTTCGAGACATTCTTGTCAAACGGGTGTGCCGCGCCATCGTCGTCGTTAGTTATGCGACCGAGCGAATTTCCGGAAAAAAAGGGACACAAAAAGCGAGTGTTTGAAAAAGGAAATTTACGGAAGGTAGTTGTAAAAAAGTAATCAACATTATTTTGTTTTTTTTTCTGTTCGTTTGAACAATGAAAGGCAGTGATTATTTTTAATTAGAGTCTTTTTTGTACGTGAACTCTCATAATTTTGATTTTTTTTTTCACTATCCGCAAAAAAAGAAAATTTTATTTGAAGAAAATTCAGGTTTAAGTTTAAAAAAAAATAAAAAAATTAAATTTAATATAAAAAAAATAATGTACAAAATGAAAATCTTGGACAAGGTTTAAAAATTATAAGAAATTTTTTCACCTTCAAAAAAATGCATCTATTAAAAAAAATAATTTTCCAGACATTTTCCGCTCCTTTCTTCGGCAATTTCTCACTCGCTGAATTTTCACAAATCATCGACCATGCAAAATTCAACGAGCGTAAAAAT
Source organism: Culicoides brevitarsis (assembly GCF_036172545.1). NCBI lineage: Eukaryota > Metazoa > Arthropoda > Insecta > Diptera > Ceratopogonidae > Culicoides > Culicoides brevitarsis. The sequence continues at coordinate 18,055,342 of NC_087086.1, read as the reverse complement.
AAACAAATTAAGCCAGAAAGACGCTTTTCATGGATCATTTATCGCACCTGTCCACGATTGCACTGAAAAATCGTCGAGAAAACATCGAGCACTGCAAAAAAAACTGCACTATTATTATTAACTTTCATCTCGAGCACTACTTCTTTCGCATAAGCAACCGTGTAAGATAAATAAGACAGGCATCGAGGAGAGTGTCGACAAACTATGTTGCATTCTAAGAGGCAAACAACAAAAAAAAAGGAAAAATAAACTGGAAATGCATGATAATAAATTGATTGCGCATTGCATCATTTTTCCCTTCTTCAAAGATTTTCTTCATTATTTATAATTTTTCCTTAGCACACCAACTTTTATGCAGATTTATCTTTATTCATCTTTTTGTGTGCCGAGACAACTTTATGGATCATCTGTGGCAACGTCTTCTTCTTCTTACCTGCCGGTTCATGTCCATGCCGGAACATCAATTATTTTATGATTTTTGGCATAAACTTCCATGTGAAAAATTGTCTTTTGAACACGAGGAAATTTCGTGATTAATGAGACAATATTGGGTTACGTTCACTTGTCACTCTAAATTTCCACTCGCAACACATCTCATCAGTTCTGACGATAGTTTTTCTCGACATGACATCCAATATCGTATTTCACTCACTTCAAAGTCGGAAAATTTAGATTTTTTCTTTAAAAATAGACAGAACACGTGCTCCATGATAAACAAAACACTCGTCGCTCGCTCGCTCTCGGAAATTTCGAACAACAATTAAAGTCGTAATCGCCGTTTTTATGGAGAAGTTTCAATTAACGCAGAGAATATTCATATGGACAGATTACATGAACGTCTGTGTAATAACGTCTTTCGTCTCAACTCATTATTAATGATTATTATTATTATTATTATGTTACTTGCTGTGTGTGACGTGTGCGCTTCTTTAATCTCCAATGTGTTCCGCTTTTTTTCTGAAGTTTCGTGCATCGTGGAAGGGAAAAAGTTATTGACATGTAATTTGTCGTCGTTCCATGTGTAAATTGAAAAATTAGATGATTAAAAGAAAAATGACAGAGTCTCGTGGCAAGAAAATTTCGAAATTGCTTAAAAAATTTATTAATCATTAATTTTTTTATTAAATATAAGACTTAAGATAGAATTAAAAAAAAAAATAGTGAAATTGAATAAAATTGATAATTATTTTAATTTTGATAAAAAAAAGTTCTTAAATAAACATAAGAAAAATTTTATTATTTTATTTTTTTATTAAATACGAAAAACATCTTTTGAATTATGAATTATTTTATGAAATTCATGTTGTAAAAATAAAAATTATACACAAATTACAAATAAATACAAAATACAAATAAATTTTCGTATTTTACAAAAAAATAAAATTAAAAGTTAAAATTTAACTTAAAATTAAATTAAATTAAAAATAATATTATTTTTAAATAATTAATAAAAAAAACTAGAAAATTATTTTTTTACAATGTATCATTTTTCGATTTTTTTTTTTTGTAGAAATTTAAAAAAAAATTAATTTATTTTTATTTCTTTTTTATTAAAAATATTTTATTTTATTTATTTATTTTTTAAAATTAAATTAAATTTTAATAAATTTTTTTTAATTTTTTTAAAATTAAATTAAATATACAAAATTAAATAAAAAATTGTTGTAAAATTTTTCGTAAAATAATTTTTTCAGTTCTAATTAAATTCTATGTGCAGGATGCAAATAAAAATGTTTTTTGCTCAAATCTACTTAGAGTTCAAACAATTCCTAATTTTAATTTGTAAGAAGATAAACACCTTGCCTTGCAATTTAATATAAAAAATGAAAAAAAAAAATCATGACACGAAAAAAAAAATATTACGAAGAAATCTCATTTTCCTGTGAATTCATGCAAAAAATTGTAATCATAATAATAATGAAAACGCTTATCCATGCTGATTCCATCCTTTTTCTATCATCAAAACATTTCAGATCGCATTGATTGCAATTGATAAGAAAATTTATGCAGTTTTTCTATATGAGAAAAAAAACAAGAGTAAACGTTACTTTGCTTGATTGAAGATTCAAAAAAAGGTCAAGAAACGTCCATTAAATGCCTTTTCTTTTCTCAATATTTGAAAAAAAAAATAAATTAAAATTTATTATTAATTTTTTACTTTAAAGTTTCCTTTAATTTTTTTTTTATTTCTAATTAAAAGTGCAAATTTATTTTTTTTAATGCAAATTTTCAATTAAAAGTCTCTTTAGCTGATTTTTCCGACGTCATTCACATAAAAATGCAATAAAAATTTTCAATCAACGACCCTTCCAGACACAAAAGATAATCAAAATTTAATCAATGCCCCCTCGTCAAATCAATTTTCTTCCGTTTCGCGACTTTTTCTGTCTCCTATAAAAACGATAAAAAAAATTCGCTTAAAAAGTTTTCATCAAATTACCTTTATTACTTTCCATGCACGTCTGCTATCCAAGATATTTATTACAAAAATCCATTTATTTGCAGTTTACAAACATTCATCATCATCTGATGAGTTAGAAGAGCAGCGTAGAATCATTGAACACATAAAAACTGGCATAAAACTTACATTTCATTAAAAATGCAGTCATTGCCTTTGTTTTTAGTCGCGTACGATTGTCGTCTTCTTTATTATTATCAGTTACGGTTCATTGATTTATTTTGTAATAAAAGTCGTTCGTTCATGGTGACGTCATTTTTTTACAAGAATCAAATTTTTCAGCACTTTATTTTGTGCAGTCCGACTAATTTTGATGATTTGCAGTATTTGCAAGTGAAAATTTGTAAAAAAGTACAATGTAATGATGACGCCTCGCTGCTGTAAGAGACAAAAATTTAACAGAAAAAGAGCAGAAAAGAAGCATATTCAAACTATTTTTCGCTTCGTCTTAAAATAAATTGCATCGCGTTCAACATATTGCTGGTAGTTTGTTGTTTTTTTCGTTCGGTAGAGGCAAAACATAGAGGAAGAAGAAGAAGAAAAACGGCTCGTAAAAACACAACAAAACAGCTACTAAATAAAAAGAAATTGGTATTAAATCTCACATTTTTCTATAAAAAGAGACGAAAGTACGACGTTTCGTACACGAGTTCTTTTACACGAAAATAGTTGTTGTTTTTTGTTGGTACCGAAAAAACTTTTTTTTACCGCATTTCGAAGAAAAAATGCGGTTATATTCTGGTTTTAACGGTAGTTTGTCAAGTCACGTGGTTTAAATTTTTTGTTAAAGTCTTGTGATTTGAATATATCTTCAGGTCATGTGGTTTAAAAAATTCGTAAGTCACATTTTTGAGTTTTTTCAGGTTTGAAAATTTCTTAGGTCACGTGGTTTGAAATTTTTTTTTGTTCACAAAGTTTGATTTTTTTTTCCAAGTTTTGTGATTCGGAAATTTTTTATCAGTTCAGGTAATTTTAAAAATATCTAATATATAGGATTGAACATTTTTAAATCACGTGGTTTGAAATTTGTTTCAGGTCACGTGGTTTGAACATTTCTCATGTTACGTGATATAAAAATTTCCAGATCACGTGGTTTAAATTTTTTGGAGGTCTTTCTTTAAGACTTTAAAATCAAGTTTTTTCGGTAATTTAAAAAATTTCCAAGACACGTGGTTTAATTTTTTTAAAAAAGTCACGTGGTTTAACAATATCTTCAGGTCATGTGGTTTAAAAATTTCTTAGGTCACGTGGTTTGAATTTTTTTTGTTCACAAAGCTTTAATATTTTTTCTAAGTTTTGTCATTCAGAAATTTTTTATCAGTTCAGGTAATTTAATAAAAAAATAATTCACAGGATTGAACATTTTTAAATCACGTGGTTTGAAATTTTTTTCAGGTCACGTGGTTTGAACATTTCTCATGTCACGTGATATAAAAATTTCCAGATCACGTGGTTTAAATTTTTTTTTGAGGTCAGAGGCTTAAAACTTTAAAATCAAGTTTTCTCGGTAGTTTAAAAAATTTCAAGACACGTGGTTTAAATTTTTATAACCACGTGGTTGAAACGATCACATAGTTAACGAACACAAAATGCGGTATTTTTGTTGGTTTTTCTCAAAACGACAACTTTAAATTTTTTTCTTATTTTTATCTGTGTTGAAGCAGCAGAAACGGCAGCCAACATACATGAGAGAAAACACAGACGCTTTTCATCAACGAAGACAGCGAACGACGACGACGACGATCGTGCATGCAAATATGCAGCAACTATGCCAGAAAAGCAATTTACTAGTTTTCGTTGTTGTCTTATATTTCGTGTGTGTGTGTGTGTGTTGTTTGTTTTGCTTTTTATTTAAAGACATCTCGCTCGCTCCAACTTGAGAAAAGTTATTGCACATATTTACATGGTTTATGTATCATCATCATTGTATGCGAATATTTATTTATTTATTGTTTGTGCGGCGGGCTGTGCTGTGCGGGCTATGCCAAGTCAGGGCGAAAGAAAGAAGAAAACGACGAAAAAAAGAAAATACTTAAAGAAGAATTACTTTTGTAAAAGAAAATGAATATTTATTTTATTTCTCACACACAAACACACAGACACACACGACATGCGAATTGTTTATTGCATAAACAGCACACACGTCGCAAGAAAAAGTAAAGTAGGTACAAAACTTTATTTTCTAGTTTTAGTTTTCTTCGTTCGTGTATTTATTTATTTGAGTAGAAGCGAAATTTTTCTTTCTTTTCTTACAAGAAGTTATTACGAGGGAATCACGGAGATTGCTTGGATGTGTGAGGCAATGACGCAAAAGACTTTTGAGTTTCTCGTATTTTTTTTTTCTGGGTTGGAGATTGAAAGTTTTCAGAAACTCATTAGTTAGACGATGAGAAACGGAAAATTATTTTTGTTTTAAAGTTTCTTTGCGTGTTTTATATTCAATCAAGCTTTAAAAAGTCATCAAATTTGTCATTTCATTTTAGAGAGGTTTTTACGAATTTGTTAGTCTTGTGAGAAAGAAAAATATTTTTTTTATAAACAAAAAATCTTAAGTTTTGAGAGTTTTTTGAAAAATTTGTTTAAAAAAATAAATCAAAATAAATTTAAGAAATTTTAAGATATTTTAATTAAAAATGATTGATCCATTTAAATTTTTTTTTATCTAAAATTTGATTTAAAAAATATAAAAAAACTTATATTTTGACATTAAATTATTTTTTTGAAAATAAAAATAAAATAATTAATTAAATTTAATTAAATCGATTAAAAAATTAATTAAAAATTAAAAATTAATTAAGATTAAATTAAATTATATTTTTTCAATTTTATCAAATAAATTACTAATTAAATAATTAATTAACAATTAACTATTTTTTTTTTATTTTAATTTATTTTTAAAAATTTTATTCAGCATATCTAAGGCTTAAAAAAAAATTTATTCAAAATACTTACTTGGAATAAAATTTTGATCTTAGAAACGTCATTTAGCTCTATAAAAATATTTTGAAATTTTATATTAAAAGTTTTAAGATTTTTTTAAGCTTGTAAATATTTTGAGTGAACTCTTCAGATATTTACCAAATATTGCAAATAATAACATAATTTCCTCAAAAATTGATGTTCACGTGTTTTTGGTAAAAATTTCTTGAATTTTCCTTTAAACTTAATTCTTTTTCAATAAATTTTCTCCTTTTTTCAAATTAAAAGCCCCATCACTTCACATTTCATCACACATATTTTATTCACGAAATCACTTCATTTGAACCCGTCAATTGCTCGACATTCGTTCCGTCGTCGTTGTAAACACTTTTCACGGTTCAACGGTCATTTCACGTTTGTTTCATCAAATATTTATAGACAATCGACAGCAATTATTACGTTCGTTTCTTCAACGGAAAAAAGTACACCTTTACACTCTAAACTTTACAATCTGACTGAGTCGCGTCGCACGGAATACAATAAAAAAAAAATTCCATAAACTGGAGCGAAAAACGAAACAATGAGTGAGTGAGCTATTGACAATAAATAAGTAAAAAATGTAAAAATAAATACCTTGATTATCATAATTTGTTTGTGTTCATGTCGTCATTTGCATCGAAGACTTGCTCGAAATCCTGATAAGAATTCCTCGGAGCTGCTTGGGTAATTCGACGAATTTAATTGAACCAAATAGCAGTGTGTCATTCATCAATTTGTGACGTGTTTATCGCTTTTTTGAGATGATGAGCGATGAATAAACTTGATAATGACAAAGAACTTCGTAGTCGTAGTCTTCGTTTCGTCGTCGTTACAATGACAGAGTTGAAGTAAAATTTGAATAAAAATTCATTCAAAAACGGTTTTTGTCGTCGTCGTCATTGCCTGATGTTGCAGTTGTCGTTGTTTTGTGTTTTGTGCTTTATGTGTCGCTTTGCTTGTCGATATGTCTTCGTTCGCATCGAATTATTTTGTCGCATTCAAACGTACAAAATATTCAAATTGATTTGAATTTTAAATTTATTACTTTTGTATTTATTTTACTTCTTTTTTTATTGTTCAGTTCAGTTTATGTATCGATTGTCATGCGATTCAGATGCATTTTTTGTGTGTCGCATTCCATGCTGGAGTAAGTGAAGTAGTTCGTTGTACTTATTTTTGAAGCAGTGACAATGATCGATTTTTCCATGATTTTTTTTTCTTGTCATTTCGTTGAAAAATCAGAAAGATTCTTTGATGGCGACAAAATGTCTTGTTCATTTTTAAATCTTTATTTCGTAAGATGTTGTAAGAAGATGAAAAATACTTCAAACGATTCATAATCTTTTTGCGTATTTTTCTCTGTGGAAGAAAAATAGCGAATTTAATTGTTTAAGTTGATATAAATTTTTTAAATAAAATATTTAAATATCAAAAAAATTAATTTAAATAATTTAAATTAATTTTTACAAAATATTTTTTTAATTTTGAAAATATTTTTAAGTTTCCTTTTTTTCAAATGTATTAGTAAAAATTGGTTTTTGAATCAGTTAAAAAAAATAAAATAATTTTTTTAATAATTAAAACAAATAATATATTTTTTTAAATTTTATATAAAATTTTAATTCCGCAAGTTAAACTTAATTTTCAAAAAAAAAAAAAAAAAATAATAAATAAATAAAATAGGTACCTAATAGTAAAAATTTTAGTTTAATTTTATTTAAATTAATTTTTATAAAATATTTTTTTTTACTTTTATGTAGTAAATAATATTTTTATGTCTTTTTTCAAATTTACAACAAAAAATCGTTTTTCGAACAAATTTAATAAAATAATATAAAAAGATTTATTTGTTTTGAACAAAAAATAGAATGTTTTGAAATTTTTTAAAATTTTGAATTAAAAAAAATCTGTAGAATACTTAATTGAAATAGTTTCAAAAAATTTTTTTAAATCTTTTAAATTTAAAATTTTTTAAATATATTTTTTAAATTAAACTATTTTTAATATTTTTTTTTTATTTTTTTTAAAAATGGAAAAAAAAATTATTTGTTTTGAACAAAAAATAAGATTTTTTGAAATTTTCAGTAATATTTAAAATTTTGAATTAAAAAAAATCTTTAGAATACATATAAATTTGAAATTTTTATTTTTCAAAAGGGGAGGGGGGTTTTTTAATCAAAAGTACGTTTTAAATTTAAAAATTTTTAAATAGTTTTTTTTTAATTAAATCATTTTTAATCAAAAAAAGTCTCATTAAATTTTTATTTTAAGTTAATTTTAAAATTTTAATTGTTAAAAGAACTAAACTCACCACTTTTTGAGCTAAAGGACATTAACTGTAAAAGACATGCAAGTTAGTTCTTTTCACTTTATCGTCGCTAGCTTCAACTATGATACACCATCATCTTATTTCCCAAAAAAAAATATTCCTAAATGTTATGACTGACTATTTATTTTTGCAAGTACAGTCGATTTAGCGTGAGAAAATGACCAAATGTGACTTCTTCTCGGAGCTTTGGTAAGACTTAGAGTGTCTCTGTCGTCATATCTCATGAAATTCAAATAAATTTTCCTCCATCCTAGTCACAAAAAGAGGCAATAAGCCCGCAAAAAGACAGCAAATCCATGAAATTGCTCAGACATAACTTTCCTTTTAGTGTCCCGAACATTTATTATCTGCGAATTCCCTCACATGCTATCATGTCGCACCGAAAAAAGAAATCCTCCGCTGACATTTTTGCACACATTTGCATTAAATGAAGTTTTAACTAGCAACCAGTCGTGTCATCATTACAGCAGATGCAGCTTAATTTAAATATGTCTTAGCTTCCAAACAAACACAAATCATCGCTGCACGTCTTGCGTTCGCCTCCGAGCCGAAGCAGAAGAAGAAAACTTGGGAAAGATGAATTTAATGCACGAATGATATGACGACAGCGTCGACAACGTTCGCGATTATAAAGCGAGCAATCATCTTGTCATAAAATCTTCTTTTCACACTTATGTCGCTTCCATGCAAATTATATTATAATAATTTTGCGGCGCGCGTAAAAACCTCCATTTGTGTGTGTGTGTGTGCATTTCGTGTCATTATCAGCTCGCTGCTAGAAAAATATTTTAAATGCAAAAATAAATTATTTTTTTTTCTCTTGAAAAATTTTTCAGCGAAGACGAACAACTTTTTGGTTTTGATTTCCAGACAAATGTTGGCAGCACGAAGACGACGACGATAATTTAGATTGTGTGAATTGAATTGGAATAAAAGTGCAGATGATGATATTATTTCCTCGACAACAACGGAGGCTGCTATGCAATAAACTGGAATAAAAACAAAATCAAAAGTCATAAAGAAGCAGATTAAAACTTTCTCGCGCGATTTTTCTCGTTTTTTTTTTGTGCAAAACGAGTCAAAGCGCATCGAAAAAAAAATAAAAATTTAAAGATTTTTTCATACTTTCCCTTTTTTTCCCATCATCGCTCAGATTTTCGGGTGATTAATGTCAAACACGAATGATACAAGATAAATTTCTTTATGATAATCCATTTTTTTTTGTGCCGTGTCACTCTTGGGTGCGTCAAAAAAGGGACAGAAACTTGCAAAGAATTTCCGTTCTCGGTCACAGATGTCCTTGATAAATGTCGTCTTCTTCTTATTCGCAAATCACAAAAAAAAAAAAATGTCAAACCCTTTGGCAGCGACTCGCAACATAATAAATGATGTTAATTTTTCGGGGTGACAGATTTTCAGCATTTACTGGGTCAGCTGGACAACAAAAAAAAAAAAACAACGACTAACTTAAATTCATTGTTTCTTGCTTCGTAAATAATTACTTTAATTGTCATCTTGATCCCCTCAATTAATATCTTCATCCTCAAATCTCTCAATTAAAATTTATCTTTGACCTTATTTTTGCCGGAAAATCTAAAAAGTACGAAAAACAAAGGAAAATTTTGTTAATTATTCTGTACGCCTTTAAAATTATTACGAAGCCACCTTTTTGTGTGCGATCAGTGAATTTTAGCGAAAACAAAAAAAAAAGTAAACACGGATGAGAAATGACACTTCAACGCCTTTTTCATGCTCTTTTGTGATGCGAGTTGCCAAGACAATGAAAAGTGCGTGCTGTTAGAGATAAAGATGAGCGTTAGTAATTAAAAAAAGGAAGAAAACAAACGCGAAAAAACAATGAAAGTAATGTCGTTTACATCGAGAAAATGTGGGATGAACAAAAACTTCTGATTTTTGCTTCGATTGTCTTAAAAGTAATTAATTTTAATTTTTTAGTAAGTAAAGGTTTTTTTAAAGTAAAAAAAATAAGTAAAATATTTAAATAATTATTTTTAAATATGTTTTAATATAAATAAAAAAAAAATTCAAAATTCTATATTTTTGATATCTCATTAAAATAAAAAATTAAATTTTAAAGTTTAATTTAAAAAAAAATTTAAAAAAAAAAAAAAAATTAAATGTAAAAAATTTTTTTTTATTTTAAAAAAAGAGATATCAAAAAAAAAAAACTTTGAATTTAAAATAAAATATTGTAAATATTTATAATTAAAGAAAAAATAAATAAGTATATTTAAAATTTTTATTTTTAATTTTATTAATAAAATAAAGAAATTAAATCCATATTAAAAATTTTTTTGAAACTTTTGTTTATATTAATTAATTAAAATTTCATTAAGGGTAAATTATTATTTTTAAATTTTAACAAAATTTTTTTTTCCAATAATTTTTAAATTTTTATGCAAAAATCAAAATTTATTTATTTATTTGTCAGCCAACATTTAAATTTATTCAATTAATTTTAAAAATAAATAATTATATAAAATAATTATTAATTTTAATTAAATTTAAAAATTATTTAATTTATAACTAGAAGTTAAAATAATTTAATATTATTAATTTTTAATTATATTTTTTTCCTATTAATAAAATTTAAGCTGAAACTACAATTTTTACTCCATTAAAATCCTGAACTCCAAAATGCGAATTTAATGACTTACCTCCAAAAAATAATTTCTCCCATCGATTTTTATTCTGGTTTCAACTTTATCGTTCTTCACAACAATGTCACGCTTTGCCTTGACAAACATTGCCATCCACGCAAAAAAAAAAACACCAGAAGCACAAGACGACGAGATAATCACCTTCAAAAGTAATTGTTTCTCATTAAAACTATCGTAAAATAAATTGCGTCCCGCTTGTTTGCTGACAAAATACAAAATCCTCTCGCTCTCGAGTCCATATCTCGCCAGCGCGACACAAAAACACACACACAGAAAATGAGTGACACGCGGAAGATATGATTTGCCATTTTGTAACTGATTGCCGTCATTTTCGTTTTAACTTGTTTTTCCTTCGTCTTCAGCTGAGAAATTGCGAAGCAGAAGATACTTGAGGGAAAAACTGCTGATCTGTCAAACTTTTCTAATTAGAAATTATGAGATGACAAATGTGTTTGTGTCTTTTCCGTTTGTCGTCGTCTTCGTTTCAAGGCGAATTTGTTTTTTCGATGATTTTTTGAATTCGCCTTTGATACCCCGAAATGTATGCAATGAGCAGTTCATCCACCTTTCGATTGTTTTTTCCTCCTCGATTTCCAATACTTTTCGATATAAACCACTTTTTGTGAAGTTTTCTTGATATAACTGTTTTTTCCGCTTTCTACCTGAACTTTATTGACTGAAGACACAAAAAAATGGGAGAAAAACATGATAATTTATGACACCAACTTTTTAATATTTATTCACCTTTAAAACCTTTTTCAGTTTGCTCTTCGTCTTTTTGCTGTTCTTCGTTTCTTTCGTTTCGTCTCTTCCATTGTTGCCACGTTTCTGGACGTGCGGAGAAAAGTAATGCATTGACGTCGCCCTTTTATGGCAAAATTGGATCTACAATGCATTTTAAAAAAATTTTTTTGTCCTACAAAAAAGAAAAAAAAATCCGTAAAAAAGTGGAAAAATTATATCTGTGGTAAAGTTTTTCCTTTTTATATTCTATTTCTTTTCTCTTAGTCTGTGAGTGCGAGTTTTGTGTGTGTGTTGACTATTATTATTATTCACATTTTATACAGTTTTACAGTTCAAGTGCTGTAAATAATACATGAAGGCGCGCACTGAACAACGGCTTGCACTTACTTGCATGCATTTTTATTGTTGTTTGTTGGCTCTTGCTGGCTGGCTGGCTTCCTCGCAGTAACAACAACGACGACGAAAAATGTGTGTTGAGAAAAGTTTACAAAAGGGCCATAATTTTTAGTTTTGAGCATCTCTCATTTTGATATACGACGTTGTTTTGTCTTCCAATGTGCAGCTAAAAGTTACAAAACATAGTTTTTAGTAGTTGGAGCAACAACAACAACAAAAAATGCAACGATACGCCTACTGAGATGAGAGTACCGGAGGAGGATGATAGAGTGGGATAGGAAACGATTTTACAAAATTGTTGGGAAAATGTTAATTTTTATGTGTGAGGATGTGTTTAATAGTCTTCAAGTTTTTCTTCTATTTTTTTTTTGCTGTTGAAAAAATGATGGAAAAGATTTTTTCTCAACAAGTCATGTTGATAGCTTAAATGAAAAGAAAAAGTTTTGACCAAGCAAAAAAAAATAATTAGAAAATATTTTCTAAAATATTGTTTGAATATTTTTGCAAAATTCTTTAAAATAATTTTCATCAATAAAAAAAATCTTTATATTTTCATGAAAAAAAAAATAAATTTTAGGCATTATAAAAAACTTTGAAGACAAGATTTTTTTAAAGCAAAAAATAGTTTTTTGTTATTAATTTAAATAATTTTTTTTTTTAAAAAAACCTAAATTTAAAAATAAAAAAATATTATATTTACATATGTTTCAATCTTTTATAAAATTATATGATAATTCTAATTTTCAACTGATGTTTTAAATAAAAATTGAAAATTGTTAAAAATATTAAATTAATTTTTAAAAATTAAATTCTAATCAAAAATATTTTTTAAATTAAATTTAAAAATTAATTTTATTTTTTTCTTCTAACATTTTAAATTTTGTGTAATTTTTTTTTTATTAAATTAAAAATTAATTAATTTTTTTAATTATTTTACCAAAAACATTTTTTTTAAAATTAAAGTTAAAAAATATTAGATTAGAAGATTTTTTTTAAAATGATTTTAAAATTTTAATTTTATTTAATTTAAATTTTCTTAATTTTTTTTTTAAATTTATATTTTTTTTATCTTGCCAAAAATATTTATTTAAAAAAATATAGGAATAAATAATATTTAAAAATAAATTTTAAAAATTGTCACCTTTTGGGAAATTTAATTATCATAAACATTCCCTCCCTACCCACTCATACATTCAAATAAAAATATCAAATAATACCATTTAGAGACTTAAAAAACACAAAACTGTTATTTATCTTTGTTTCTACTTTAATGTAGGTGCTTCACTTACACATTTTTTCTAATGCCCTTATTTTACATGCACTTTCCCGAGTAGGTACAAAGCAAGGCAAGATACTGGAATTTACAAACAAAACCACATACATTTCTTCTTGTCTCGTAATCATTATAAAGTGGGATATTTTTTTCTACTTTTTTTTTGTTCCATTTTTTTATTATTTAAATTCTAACAAAAAAAAATCTAAAGAGAGTTAAAAATATCATTGAAGCTGAAATCTCCCAATTTAAAGCTATTTTATTTTATTTTTTTTTTTTTGTTAAAAAAAAAGAAAAAACTAGAACAACATGCATAATCTGACTAAGCGATGACTATCTTGGACAAGCATTTTTTGCTAATAATATCGAACGACAATTTTTATGCAATTTTTCATCTCTCGAGTAGGAAAAAAATTTTTTGTGTGTGTCGCATATGTTGCCTTCACATAATATATAAAATATATGAAAATGTTTTTATGTTTTATGATTATATTATTATATGCGAAAAATAAATGAATGAGGATGAAAAATTGTATGGTAATTTAGTGCACCTGGCATTGACGAGGAAAACTTTTGTGTTTGTTATATAGAAAACAATAAACAATAAAAATATAATTTTTTAATATTTTTTTTTTGCGTTGTCGATTTTTTATGCATCACGAATGTTCCACGCGTTTATTTGAGTTTTTAATAAATAATAATCGAAAATTGCGTAATTAATGATCCTCGTTTATTTGAGCTGATTACTTGCTGCGCGACTGCTAAAATAGGCCAATTCGTCCCTGAACTGCAAAAGTACAAAGAGCACCATTAAAAACAGAAAATAACAAGAATAACTTTCTAAAAACAGTAATAATAACAAAAATTATTCGTAAATTTAATGATAATAATAATAAAAGGCATCTCACTCGCTGCCTCGTTGTGTTCCATGGCAGCCAAAAGGATGTTGTTGTTGTTGTAATTATGTCTGTAGCTGCATTTCCCATAACAATATCCCCGTCGACCAACACAGAAACACACATAAAATTCAGCAAAAACATTGCTTTTAGTTCTCATGGTTGTGTTCTCGGCGTCGTTTGGTAAATTTGTAATGTATCATTTTGTTGTTTTGTGGGCTGTCTGCCGCTCATGATGGCTTAGAGTTGGCCAGCGGCATTACTAAAATACACACCAAATTTGCATTCATGGCGTCCCTGTGTTGTCGGAACAGCAGCGTGCCCGCGGTTTTCCACGTGAATTTAATGATATGCGATATTTTTTGATCTTTTACGTCACTCGCTCGGCATCCTCGTCGAATTTTTATGAATTATTGCACGATTTTGTCATGAAAAAAAAAAATGTTTGCTTTGAAAAATTATCGTTTTTCTTCCGCAGGTAAGCTATGCGCCAAAATTAATGACAGTGAGAAATAAATTTTGCGGAAGACACACGAAAATTCGAGCTAAACATGAAGTCGATGGCAGGTATGACGACGACGGCGAACGACGATGATGATTTATTTGAATATTTTGTGTCTTATGACAAGTTGTAATAAATCACGAAACCAATATCGGAATGTACCTATCCTTCGGAAAGTAGTTTACATAGGAGCTGAGAGGAATTTAATGAATGAATTTATTCATAAAGGTGAGTGGTCATGAACTTTTGCCGATGGAACAGGATGAATTTGAATTATTTAAAGCTTTTCAAGGAAATTTTTGCTGAAATCGCTTGAAGAAAAAGAAATTTTGATTAAAATTATTAAATTTCTATAAAAAAAATATTTTTAAAAAATTTTTCTCTTTTAAAAAGGCATAAATTATTTACTCTTGAAGTAAAAATTTTATAAATCGAACAAAATTATTGCAAATAATCGACATTGCAAAATTTAAAACTGCAAGTCACGTTCGAAACCCAACAAATACTGCACCGATTCAGCATTTTTCGCCTTATTTTTGAATAATAATTGTGCAAGATGCTAAATAATCTTCGAAAATTATCAAATTTATGCTTTGAAGCCAATATTTACCTCTCAAAACTTGAAAATCTGAACACGTCACACCAATTTTGCACTAAAAATTCTCCTTTATCTCAATACATTTCGGTCCTTTTTTGCCATTTCTTACCTTTATCATTGTCTTTTGTCATCATTTTTGCTGTCCCTTTGACACCTAATTTAAGTAAATATGAGAAAACGTGTTTCGAACGTGATTCAATCTAAAAAAAACGAATCGAAAAAAAAATGAAAAAGGGTTCTTTTTGCACAAAATAAATAAAAAATAATCTTCTTTAATACTTTAATTCAATAGAAATCAGCCTCGTCAAAGGTCACGCTATCCAGCGGAATGTCAAAGAGCTCTTCTTCATCCACATTTGCAGATTGGAAACCAACCACAAGCATTTCCATGTCACCTCGGTCTGTGGGTGGCGCGCGTTTTCGACAAATCGTGTCTTGGTTGTTTCGAAACCAAATTGTCCCGAATACCGAACCACAAACTGCGATGGAAAAGAAAAAGGCTTCGAGGCATGTCATGACAGCGGAAGGTGGTTCGGGAGCTTCGTAGACTGTGATGTTAAACCAATCGGTGAAGGCCCCGAAGCCGGAGAGGAAAACTGCTTGGAAACGTAGTTGAGCGACACCAGCAGGTAGCATGAAACTACAAAAAAAAGTTTTTTTTTTAATTAGGCCGCTCCAAATGAAACTTAATAGTTTTGTCCGATGCCCCATTTTAAATTCGAAAATCCAATGGGGCAAAATAGAAAATAAAAAGTTAAAAATTTCATCAAAAATTAACGGTTTTTGTGTATTTTCATAATTTTTCAAGAAAATTTTTCAATTTTTAGTAATTTTTGTATTGAAAATCGTATTACGACAGCTATTTTTATGATATTAATTTTTTTTTTTCAATTTAAATTAAAATTTTTTAAAATCAATTTTTAATACTTAAATTAAAAAATTTGAAAATCAATTTTGAATACTAAAATTTTATTAAAAAAAAAATTGGCATTTTGAAAAATCATATTGGAAGGCCGCTCCTAAAAATGAAAATCGGAAAAAACCCCCCCCCCATTTTTATTTAAAAAATTTTGGACAAAACTATTGAGTTTCATTTGGAGCGGCCTTACTTTTTATTTAAAAAAAAATCTTGAAAATTTGAAAAACTAAAATTTATAAAAGTTAAAATTAAAATTGTATGAATTTTTAAAAAATAATTAAATAAAAAAAAAAATAATTAAAATTTTAAATTAAATTAAAAATATATTTAAAAAAATAATATTTATAGCTTAGGTGTGGCTTTAAATTTTAAAATTATTTTATCAATTAAAATAATCAATTTTAATTTTATTTAATTATTAAAATTAATTGGAGCGGATTAAAAAAAAAAAATTTTTAATTAAAATTTTAAATTTTATTTAATTTTAAATTAAAATAAAAAATTTGAGAAGGTTTTTTAATTTTTTTTTTTGAATTTAATCAATTTAATTTTTTTTAGTATTAAAATTAATTAATTATTTTATTTAATTTTTTTTTTATTATAAATTTTTTTTTTTTTAATTATTTTTTTATAATTTAAATGAATTAATTCAATTTATTTTAATTAAGATTATTTTTCACTCTTAAGTAATAAAAATTTAACTTACGTTTGATTCCACACAGAATGTTTGATAACTGAAAAACATTTCGACTCAATATTAAACCTTGTATCCCGTTTTTCTTCCATTATATAAGCTACAATGCCACCATTTGTCTCGTTCGGATGCTCAAAAGAGACTTCTATCGTTTCGTTATATTCTCCCACCTGCTGTAGAATGACATGGATCGGCTCTAATAAGAAAAAAATAATAATTTTTTACAAAATTTTTCTTAATTTTTTTAACTTACCAACAGGATGAGGGTTCGTTCTCTCACTATGAAGGGCATAAGAGCTACATTTATCATTGGCATCCGTTGAATTTTCTTCGCACGCGAAAACTTGAAAGGAATAATACGTAAATGGCTGAAGTCCATCGATCTCATATCGATACCATTTATGCTCGACATCCACTTCGTGCATCATAAATTTGTGTGTTTTCACGTAATTCGAGTTTTTGGTGATATCTATCAAATCTTCCTCTTTATTGTATTTGGTCACGTGACTCAAGCTGTACTCATCATCGTCATTCTCATCTTCTTCGTCGTCGTCGTTGTCGTCATATTCATCCTTATTTTCCGCTGCTTTCTTCAAATCAGGACAACAACAATATTCCAGGCGAAATTCTTCTTCCAGCTTTTCATCTTCTTCGTCAATGTCATAAACATGCGGATGCTCGCAAAAATCTCGATTCTTCAAAACCAAGTCATCCGGTTGTCTCAACACATCGATGCTAAAATGATGAATATGTTCGGTATCTTTCCTGCCGATTCGCCATTTTAACATGATCGCGTGACTTTTTATCTCAAAGGTCCCGAGATTTCTCACTTGATTCAGCGTTTTAACGGGCGTTTTGAAGTAAAATATCTCAGATTGTCCCTGCATCCGAAAGTTACCGGCGAAAATTGTGCGAACATAATACGCGTATTGCGTTCGTGTTTGAAGTCCTGTGAGATTAAATGCCAATATGCCATCTGAAACCCTCCTTGCTTGCGAAATTTTCACAGTTTTTATGTTCCAAGTATTGAAAGCACACGTATATGCGCCATAAAAATGCGTTATATTCGTGTGTGGCGTTTCCATGAAGTAAATTAAATATCCCTCCAGTTGCTCATTTGGCTGCACTTTGAATTCACTCCAACGAATCGTGACATTTCGAGGACTCAAAATTTCGTGCGAAACATCGATCGTCGTTGTGTGACAAGATTTCATGTTGCCGTTCGTGTCAATGTAAATGTCGGGCGATGTTTGATTCGTTTTTTCGAGAAAATCGCGCACCAATTGTGGACATAGATTTTCGTTCGTGGAAAACATGACAGTGCCATTTTGGATTTCGAAGTCAGGATGGGGGTCCCAAAGTGCCTGCAAATTGCTATTGTCAAAAATGTACAACGCAAAGTACTGAAAATCGAAAATTTTAGTGAGATTTTTTTTTTTGGTGAAAATGCATCAACTTACATCTTCTGACACCGTTTTGCCGCCAATGACGCGCAAATTCTTCAAAAAATCCAGCGAGGTGAGTGGATATGACCTGAAAATGTTAAAAAGTTCTGTCAATAAGGCGAAATTTTTGGCACAACACGAAGGACGAAGAAGGGAGAAACATAAAAATTTTCATCAAGTTAAATTAAATAAATGTACAAACTTTTTTAAAGTTCATTTATCATCGTTGTTATTTTTTTTACGGCAGAGTAAATTGAATGAAAAGAAGAAAAACAACAAAATTCTAATTTTCTGTGTCATGCCAAAAAAAAAAAAATAAGAGGAAGAAAAAATTGTTTTTGAGAAATTTTTGACGATAACTCATCAAGATTTTTTGTTTATTCGCGAAAACTTAAAAAAAAACTCACCTGTAAATTTTAAGATAGCCGGAAATTATTTCAATTGAGTCAAGGGATTTGGTTAGTTCATCCATCAAATCGGGACGATCAGCGGCAACGTCGATCTTAATGGTCAAAGATCCATCGATAATATTGCATCCGTGAAGTTTCTGAGCATCCTCGACGTAGTTGATAAGGAGTCCATGACAAATTTTGGGGCATTTTCCACATGGGCGACAACGAAAATCGTGATAGATTTTATGTTCCTGTTAAATTTTGAGTTAAATTAAAGTTAAGGTGAATGAAATTTAAGATTTTTTTTATTTTCTAATTTTTTTGAAATATTTCGAAGTAAGGAAATTTTCATTTTTTTAAATTTGAAATTTATTTTTAATAAGAAAATAAAAAAAAAATTATATTTTCTGCTGAATTCGGTCATAATTAAAAATAAAACAATGGGTGCATTCAAGATTGCTCATAAAAATTATTTAATTTTTTTTACTACTTTTTTGATGTTTTTGAACGTTAATCGTTGATTGAACACATTAAAATAATTTTTATTTTCATTATTTCAAATTTTTAAGTCAAAATTTTAATAAAATTTCACAAAATAAAAATTTAAGAAAAATAAAAAATTTGGTCACGTGACTCAAAAATTTTTTCATCAAATTTTCGATAGATAATGCGTTTTTAAAGCAAGTTAAGTTCATATCTAATATAATTTTAATGTTTACTGGACATTATTATCGTTTTTCAATCAAAAAGTACCAAAAAATGTCAAAAATTTTCATTTTTTTTTAATTATTTTTATTTTTCCCCCTGAATTTTTTCGGCAAAATCGGAGGGGCGGAGGTGATATAAAGTGAAATAATTAAATTCAATGGCCTTATTATTCTAAAAGTTAAAAATTCCTTTGAAAACTACTCAAAAACTTACATTTTCTGGATCCTTTTCCGAAAATCCCTTCGGACAAGTCGTCACACACAACGATTCCTCAGCATAAATGAACTTTCGGAGCTCCGGATCTGCCGAATAAGTAATGCACTCCTGTACCGTGACACAACGCATCGTTTTTTCGTCATACAATTTGTTCGCGGGACACTTTTCCACACAAACGCCATTGTCTCTGGGCCCTTTACAGACATAACATCCGCTTGCCGTTATGTTGTGACACCCGAACATGCAAAGATCGTGACACTTTTCGAGCGGAATCTCCTGCAATTTGCTCACGACGCACACAAAGTCATCTTTTGTCGAAGTGCACTTGATATTTTTCTCGTCAAACGACTTGGGGTACTCGATATCGGTGCAATTTGACCCATAATCTCGCAAAATATTCGTTGAATGATTCGTATGGAAGTCAAATGTATCAGCATCACAAATTTTCGGACATTTTTGAATGCGAACGGCGCCTCTGCTGATTTGTTGGAGCGATGGAAGACCAACCTGGAATTAAAAAAAAATAAAAAAATTTTTCGTCAATTTGAATAAGGGCTTCTTTAGAAAATTTGCTTAGTTTTGAAAAAAAAGAGAAAATTAAATTTTTGAAAATTATTATACAAAAAATAATTTTTTAACTAAAATCAGTTTTTTTACTTTTTTAAACGCAAATTTTAAAATTTTAATGAAAATTCACGAAAATTTAAAATTTTTCTTGCATTTTAAGGAATCGATATTTGAGAAAAAAAAACGAAAATAATTTTGATTATCATTTTGACCTTACTTCCGTTATATTAAACAACTCATAAAATGTCAGTGCTGTATTCACAAAAAGCTCATTCCCGCGTATAATTTGTAAATTCGGGAAAATGTGTCGCAATGACTTCAATCCCTGTAGGCGATATAAAAACACAAATCCCGTCACTTCTCGCAACTCTGGAAAATGCAATTTCGCAAAAACTTCCGGCTTCGCATCTATCAAAACTATGGTCAAAAATCCCAAAACAGCTGTGCAATTTTCTAGTTTTCGAAACTGCGTCACATTATTTCGTATGTCGATGTATTTACATTCTCGCGAATGAGTCACATGCAACACGAAGAAAGTTCCGATTAGCATGAACACGAGATTTCGCATATTTTCGTGTTCAGGTGATGATATAAAAACCAACACAAAACAAAAAAAATCGTAAGAAGCACACTGATAATGACTGCGCGATCGTTAGAATGGTCAAGAAATTACTGGTTGTGATGTTGAGTGCGATGTGATTGAGTGAACAAATTGATTGATCATTATTATTAATATTAGAGTGTGAGTAGCTAATTTTTTTTTCTTTTTTTTTTGAGAAGTTGGATATTTTTATGCTCATTCTTCTTAGAGAGGAATGTCGCTTATGGGAGCTCGTAACGATAAAACATAGCTGGAGACGTTCCTGACTACCACGCAAACCGCTTGCGGGCGACAATTTTCTCACATTCACATTCAAGTCATAAAATTAAATCAATGTACGTCGAAAAATGACTCTCTGACGCACCTACCGATCGTCTTCGATCGTATTTCGCGACGCACAGTAGGCTTGATTTGAATTCTCATACAAAAATAAAACAAAAGCAGGGCTATTTGACTTAAGCTTAAGTTAAAGTCACTTAAGTTTGACTTAAGCCAAATTCATTGACTTAATTTTCCAAATTTTTAAAGAAAATTTCATAATAACTTTTGAATTAATTTTATTTTTTCTTCAACTCAAGCTTAAGTCCGGAAGCCTATTAAGTCAAAATACTATTTTGGCTTAAATTTTAGTTTAAGTTAAATCACATAAGTCTTGTAAGCTTAACTTTAAGTCATATTAAGTTTTTGCAGCCCTGTTATTTTCTTCAGAGCTCCAAAGTTTAAGTCAAAAGAAAAAATTAACTTAATTGTCTTTTGACTAAAGCTTAAGTTTAAGGAAAAGTAAAATTAAGTCAAAAGTCACATGTTCTTTAGATAAAAAAATTTTTCAAGAAAATTTTACAAATTTAGATCTCATATTTTGACTATTGACTTAAGCTTAAGCCAACTTAATTGACTTAAGTTAAACTTAAGAGCTTAAGTGACTTTTACTTTAGTTTAAGTCTTAAGTCAATTAGTTTTGACTCACTAATTTTTGCACCCCTGAAGTGAAAAAAATTTCAAAAAGTCAAAAGTCCAAAGTACTTTTAGTTTTTTTTACTTTTACTCAAGTCAAAGTTTAAGTCTTTAAGTTTTTTTTGGCAATTAAAAAGTCAAAAACCATTTGACTTATGACTTAAGCTTGAGTAAAAGTCAAAAAAGTTTGACTTTAGTCAAATTATTTGACTTAATTTACCAAATTTTTCAAAATATGAAAAAAAAATTAATTTTTTCTCAAAATTTGGTCGAAATTCAAAAAAAAAAACTTAATTCAACTTTTACTTAAACTTAAGCTTAAGTCAAATTCAATTAAGTCAAAATTTAAGTCACATAAGTTTTTGAAGCTTAAGTTTAAGTCGTAAGTTTTTGTAGCCCTGAAAAAAATATTGAAAAAATATTGACTTGAATTTTAGTTTTGACTTTGCTAGGTCTAGAATAATTTAAAAAAAAAATAATTTTTTGGGGTATTTTCTTCCATTTTTGTACCACCGTGCGTTGTTTCATTGATCTCGCAGTTAACACATTGACATAATTATGAAATTTAAGTCAGTATTCCTTTATCACGTTCAGAGGCAGCGACGATGACGAGAATCAATTAAGTTCAATTGTATGATGATGATTGTGAACTGATAATGAGAACTCTCGCTTCGCATAATAACAACTGTTCAGTTGTGAAGTGGCATGTCAGTCGGTCAGTAGTGAATTCATTCAAATTCGCTTCTTTTCGCGATAAGAATGTTATGACTGCCAAACGGAGACGAGGACGACGAGATGTCTGATAAAGTGACAGACAGTGTTTAGAAAGCGTGCATTAATCGTCGCATTTCACAAGGACGTTCATTGGAATTCATCGGTGCTCTCTAGACAATTGTGACATCATGATCATCAATTAACATCGCATAAAAGCACATTGATTGCTTATTTATTTTGCTCTCATGTGGCAGTACGAAAGGAGAGAATTCGTTCAATTCATCAATTATGTCGGTCGGTCTCATTTGTTTAATCAATCGATATACTGTGCACACACAAAATGTGTCAAAAGCGTGCTGATTGACCCTCATTTCAACGTTTTTTCATCTCTTTCTGCTAGTTTTTGCACGAATCGACGATATTTAGACAAAAGGTGACCTAAATCTTTATTCATGACATCACTCCGTTGATCGACTGTTGTTTGTTACAAAAAAAAAAAGACCTTTAATTTAAAGCAAATACGAACATCGCGCAATGGGAATTTTTCCAGTCACATATTGCTGATGTGCCGATTTCGATTGTAAAATTTACAACTGTTCGTTATCGCTGTGTGTGTGGATGAGAGAAAACACACTCACTCACATTTATTAGGAGAGACAAAACAGAAATTACCATCATCATCATTTACGTGTTAGGCTCGTGCACACGTTCGTTCGTTTTTTTTTTTGAAAATCAGCTGAATCGGATATTTACTTCAGGAACCTCTTTTTTCCAATTTTTCGTTCGTTCGTTTTCAATTGACTTGCATAAAGTGTTGCACACTTCTAGAATAATAATAAAGCAGGGAATGGAACTCATCAATTGCCATTATTTCCGTATAGTAGTAACGAGTTGTGAAGTTGTGTCTGAAATTCCACGAAAAAGTGTCTGTCTGAGTATTTTTGTTCTGAAATTAGAATTTTTGGATTAAAAAAATCAAAAATAACTAAAAAATTAGTAGATTTTTTTTAAAAATTTGTTTAATTATTAATTAAAAATAAAATTAAATTCTTAATTATTAAACTTTTATTTTTGAATTTATTTTAATAGAATTTTATTCTTGTTATTTAAAAATAAATAAATAAAATAAAATATTTCTAAAAATTGTAAAAAAACTAAGTCTTTTTTTTAATTCTAAAATTTATAAAATAATTTCTAAAGTTTTAGAAAATAAATTAAATTAATTAAAATTAAATAAATTAATTTTTTTTTAATTAAAAATATAAATAAAAATATAAATTAAAAAAATAAATATTTTTGAATATTTACATTGTAATTTTTTAACATTTTTAGACGTTAAACGTTGATTATTAATATTTATTTAATTTTACTTTAAATTATTTCCAAATTTGAACTCAAAAGTGAAGAAAAATCAAACAAAATCTCACAAAATAAAAATTTTTGAAAAAAAAATAATTTAGGTCACGTGACTTAAAAAATTTTTTTTTCTACATTTCAATTAGAAACGTCTGATCAAAGCCAATTTCTTTTGTTTTTTGTATGATTTTAACGTAAACAGTAATTTTTCAATTAAAAAATTTCAAAAAATGTCAAAAATATTTAAATTTTTAATTTAATTTTTATTTTTGTATTTAAAAATATTTTTGAATTTTGATGTTGAAACTCTATTAAAAAATTATTCAACTTTCATAGTAAAAAGTTAAAAATATTTTTTAAAAATTATTTTAAAAATAATAATTTTGTTATTTTTTACAAAAAAAAACTTTTGATTTGAAAATGTTTAAAAAATGTTATTTAGAAAAAAAATTAAAAAACAAAAAAAAAATAATTTGCTTACCTGTAATTTGTAAAAATACGCTCAAGTCTCTAATTTTATAAGCAACGCTCCTGCATTGTTTTGTTTGCTGATGATGCCTTATTGCATACAAAATTGTGTCTTCGAGCAACTCAAAGTATGGCATCTACAGAAATTTTCTCTTTTCAAGTACGGAACGGAATTCAGTCAAATAAACACTAAATAAAAAGTTAGACAGGAAAAAAATATAAAAGATAATAAAATATAAATTTTCTGACCAGAATTGTCGTTTGCTGCTCTTATCACCCTTTTTTCGTCTCCACTCCTTCCCAAGGTACATCAAAAAACGAACACAGGTCCTCCGGAAATGAATGATGAAGCAGAAAATTGTATTACATATGGCGAGTTCAATTCGACGCTCGAAAAAAAAATAGAAATCTAAATTCAGATCACAAACAGCCAGCCAGCGAACGACGACGACGACGACCATTTATTGGCTCTATCTCTGCCTGGATGCTTTTATATATCATTTTACCTTTATCATCTTTTTTTTCCTCGCTCCAATAAATTGCAAAGGGAAATTTTTTTCGCTCTCCATTGTTTTGTGTCAATGAATGCGAGTGCAAAACGACAAAAGTACGGAGGGAGAAAAAAAAGAGCATGCCACACATTATTGAGTTAACTTTAACTCGTTAGCTCAGCAATATTGGCTTTGTTTGAATCCCACACAAAAAATCCGTGTCGTGTTTGTTTGTTTTGATTTGGGGTTTCTTCTCCTTTTTATCCGGATTGGACATTACGTAATCAGATTCTCCGTTCGCTTAAAAGGGATTTCATGTTTTGCCTTTTGTTTTATCTTCGCTTTTTTTTATCACACACTCCGAACAAAAAAAAAATTAAACAAGAAATTTTTCGGTCAAAGAAAAATGTTGTCATTTCCTTTGAGATGGTAGCCAAGAAAAAGACATGAAAAATATTTAGAGCGCAAAAAGTGCAAGAAAAAAAGTCAGTCAAGACAATAATAGTTTGTACACGAAAAGAGCATCAAAGCAATTCGTAAATATTTTTTTTGTCTTTTTTTTATTTTATTAGACGAAGAAAATTCGTCGTCGTCGTCGTAAGGTCGCATGTAAAAAGCATTCGGCATGCAATTTGGGTTATGTAAGTAACTTGCAAAGACACAAAAAGGGAAATAAATAGCTTGCAGCGCACTTTGAATGATTGTCAGACATGATTTTTTGTTTTGTCTTTCTCTCTGTGTGTTTAGAAAATTGGATAAAAGTCCTTGAAGCAACATTTTTGCCATTTCCTTCCTGCAGCACAAATTTCACAAAACAAACAAATTGTCTTTAAAAAATTTTAAATATTCCTCAAACGTTTCTCCAAAAAAGTTGGGAATCTCCAATAATTTCTTGCACATGAGATAGATGCGAGACACGAAAACTGCTAGCCAGCCACATGTTTTCCCAAAAATAAATGGTCGAGTGTGTGTTGCCTTGGATATTAAATTAATTTCTTGACTTTTGATCGGTTGTAGTTTTCATCAAGATTTTCTCTGGATGTACGTTTTTGTGGCTTGGTTTGGCACAAATTCTATGAAAATTTACCAAAATTTACTTATGAACTGGATTTTGGGTTTTTGTTTGATGATGTATTGGAATTTGGGAGTGATTTTAGGATAATGTTGAGGATAAACAGATTTTATCGATTTATTATTGGTCATCAATTAAAGAGACTAGACGATGAAACGAATTAAATTGCTTGAACGTGATATTGAAATTTTGAATTAAATCGTTAAGTGTTTCATTCAAATCTTCATATATTTTTGACATTGAAAAAAATTAATAGAATTTTTTTTTAATTTAAAATATTTCTAAACTACAAAATATCCTTAATTTAAAAAAAAATAATTATTTTTTTTATTTTAAGGCATTTTTCAATTTAACTTTGTTTTAATTTTAATTTTAATTTATTGTTTATAGACATTTAGATATTTTTAATTATTGATATTTTTTTAATTTATTGTTTTTTATTTTTTTCTAATATTTTATTGTAATTTTAAATTTTTTTAAAAATATATTTAAGTTAAATATTTTTTAATAAAATTAAATTTTAACTAGGCACCTATAAAAAATTTCATATAAAAAAAATCTAAAACATTTTTTAAAAATTAAATTAAACTAATTTCCAAATAATTCAAATAAATTTTTTTTTTTTCAATTTTAATTTAATTAAAATTTTAATTAATACTTAAGTTTTGTTTAATTTTAAAAAAAATAAAATAAAAAATTAAAATTTTATAAATTTTTTTATAATATGAAATTTAATTATTTATTTTTTTTTTTAAAAAAAATTAATTTCTTTTTTTTAATTTGTATAATTAATTAATTTTTTTAATATAATAAATAAATAAAATTTTTATAAAATTAAAATAAATTGATTTCCAAATATTTTTTAAATAAAATTTTATAAAGTTTTATTAAAAATAAAATTATTTTTTTTATGAAATTCAATAATATTTATTTTTTTTAATTAATAAAAATTAAATTGAAATTAATTGAATTTCTTTTTTAATTTTTGTAATTAATTAATTTAAATAATTTAAATAATCAATAATAAATACTACATGAGAAGCCTATTTATTTTTACTAAAATATCTTTAGAAAACGTTATGAATTTTCTAAAATTAAATTTAAAGAAAAAATTCAAATAATTTTAAATAGATTTAACTCCCTACTTTTCTCTAAAAACAAACAATTTCTGCTTTAACTCACTTCAATTTAACGATTTTATCTTCCATTTTCATTTTTCAAACGAAAAATAATAATCTAGGTACCACGAAAAATATCTAAACAATTTTCTCCCTACTTTCATTTAAGAAAACAATTACAGTGTTACTTACTTACGCCATAGTCATTCATTCATTCATTTATCTCCAAACTATATTACAGGAGAACACGTTTCAATTTGCTTCCCAAAAAAGAAAAAATTCTCTGTGTATAGTTACAGAAAATTTCATCTGACATCATGTACTAATTTGCTAAGCTTTTCATAACATTTCATTGCACAAACATTTGCCTTTAGTCTTTTCTTTCGAATTCCGTAAGCAATTTTCTTGTGTCTGTAGTAATGAAATAAACTACTTTTTGAACGAATCTATGCACTCACTCTGAATGTTTCTCTAATTTTCTCCTGTTATTATTATTGTTATTACTTCGCTTCGTGCTGTACCTCTGGCAGCAAAGGTATGCATACGAGAAATTCGTTTTGGCAATTTCTCTATATTTGTACAAATTAACATATCAATTAAGTGATTAAAGAAGTTTTACGTGTACGTAGTGCGATAAAGGTTATGTGTGTACGTGTCTTTTTAGTCACGGATTTTGCCAAAGTAACTGTTTGTTCTTTTATTTTTATTTTATTATTTGTTTGGATTTTGAATGTGCCGAGATAAGAGTTTTGCTTCGTGTTTTACTAATGAGATGACGTCGTCGCCTTGAGGGAATTTTTCGTTCAAACCATCAAGGAAACTGCTCGATGAACCACAGTCTTTAATTAAGATGAACACCTGACGCTATATTTCGCTTCCGCCGTTGCACGATGTGTGTCATGCCACGATGTTGCACCATTGCAACAATTTCGACTCGGTTGGGGGGATGAACGTCGCGCTATAAGATCACATAACCGTCCAAATATTTGTTCAACTTAATTTTCCTAAATGTTAAAACATGTTAGGTAGACACTCGGAGACACACACACACGGAAAGTCAAACATTCGCAAAACACAACTTGTAATAAACAAATGCACACAGAAACCTTACGGATTGAAAAGGAGTGAAATTAGTCCTTTGAGGGGTTAATTTTAAGCTTTATTTTGAAAAATAAGTCAATCTAACCTCATATGGAAAGTCTTGATTTTCAGCCAAAAACATTTAATCCCTTTAGAGTTTGCATTGGGGCTACATTTCAAATTGTGCATTGGGTTAAATTTTCAGAACTTGCATGGGGTCTAAATTTTAGATTGTGTCTTGGGTCAAAGTCTTGAAATGTGCATTGGGGTAAAGTTTTAGGGAAAAATTAAGAATGTGCATTGGGTCAAAATTTAAGATTGTGCATTAGGGTAAAGGATAAGATTGTTGATTGGGGCGAAATTTAAATTATGTGCTCAGAGACTCAAAATTGGCATTTGAAGAGTGAACTTGCATAATGTGCATTAGGGCGAAATTTCAGATTGTACATAGCGACACAGTTTTACAATGTGCATTGGGGAAAAGTTTTAGATCATATTAAATTATAGATTATGATAATATTTTAGACCATTTATTGGAGCAATAGACATTCAAAGACTCGAAATTTGCATTGGGAATTGAAATTTTAGAATGTGCATTGGGCAAAATTTTAAAATGTGCATTGGGACGGAATTTTCTCCGTAATTTTACCCCTTTTTCAATCCATAGGACACACACATGTTCAAATTTTGCTTGAATTACCTCAAAAAGTTGTGCAGCAAAAGTTGGAGAATACGTTACGTCATGTAGAAATAAGGATTAAAAAGTAAAGGGAACGATATCAGCGTTGTAGATCATCAGAAAACTTTAATAAATGAAAACATGATGTTTGGTAAAATTAACGTTTACATTGGTTTTTGCAATTTTCTACCACCATTCGTGTTTTCGTGGAATGAACCGAATGAAAATTTATGGAACGAAACACTCGAAAAGACAAATATTGGGAAATTTGCACTGCCATCGCAGGTACGACGTTTATTTTTCGGATTAGTTTCTGATCTTAATTAAGTGAATGTTTGTACGGGTTTTTTTTGTGTCGTTGTCGTTATCCTCGTTGCTTGTTGTTCAATTACGTTCAATTTTCGTAACAGAACACTTTTTTTTGATTTATCTTCGATTTTACAGCGAGATATGAGGTTTATGAAATTTTTGGAAAACTTTTTATTACTTTGCTCGGTTTTATTGCTTTGGTAAGCAAATATCGTACGAAACTTGAATGACAAAAAATTTCCTACTTTTGTTTCAGTCAAACTATCGTACTTTGGCTTGTTTCGGTAGATACATAAATCAAGTACACAAAAATTGTACGAAAAACTTTTTTTTTAAATATTTTTTTTCAAAAGAGGTGTTAGTTAGTCTGTATTTAATTACAAAAGTTTAGACTTTTTCAGAGACAAAAACGTAATTGACTTAATGTGGATCGTCATTAGAAGGTTTTTTTCAAGCCTGTGATAAAAAAGTCTTTAAATAGAATTTTTTATGGTTTGAAAACACTTTTAACTAAAAAAAACTTCAAATAACAAGTCCTTGTGGAAAGCATGAGCCTTTGTGCTGTAAAATATTCCTTTTTGTGACACAAAATAACAAACGGAAAAGGAATCTTTGGATAAAACGGAAAAAGGTGTTCAAGTTGTTGTTCATTTGATTTGATTTTCCTTCTTTTTTATTATTAAAGAAATCGACCAACAAAAAGCGGTAAAGGTGTAAATTTATCATAAATTTCATCATTTTTCATTTTCTGACAGTCCCTTTGAATTGAAGGATAAAAAATGGCAAGTCATCTCTCAAAATCGAAAATTTTGGGAACATTTGTCGTTTAAAGGCAAAATTTGTCAATTTCTTAACGTCTAACGTTAATTACAAAGAAAATTTGAAGAAATTCTAATTTTAATCGTCTTTCATTCGAAAATTCATTTAAAATTTATCTCGCAAGAGCGTTGAAGAAACGAAGATATTTTAATGACAAAGAGAAATAAAGTGAAGTAAAACACTCTAAATTTCATTTAAATGTCTCAAACGAAAATGAAAAACTATTTGCTTTTATGTCTTTGTTCGTTCTAATTTTGTCGCGTACGAGAGAAATCCTTTAATTTTACGATGTGAAGTGAAATCATTATCTTTATCTCCATATTCATTACTTCTTCACTATTTGGTGAATTTTCGTTTTGGGGTAAAAATGTATTTTGTGTAGGTTGATTATTAGAAGAAAAAGACGCTTTTATGCTTTTGCGTGAAGGGTTCCTTTTTGTATTTTAGTCGGAATCGCTTTCATATATTCATTTCTTTTTGTTCTTGGCTTTGCGTTGAACGAGGAATAAATTTGCAATCAGAGTGACGTTATTTCCGAAGGCAATTCCAAATAATCTCTCATTATCTTTTTGGATGTAAATGAACGAAATTTTTAAATTAAAATGAGAATTTACATTTTTTTTAAGTTAAATTGGAACATATGATTATTACCATACTTGCAAATGTCTCAAGATTTTTTTTGTTCTAGAAAAAAAAAATAATTTATAATTTTTTAATAATTTTTTATTTTAAAAATATTTTTAATTTATTTATTTTTTTTTAATAATTTAAATATTTCTGTTTGTTTTCAAAAAAAAAATAAATAAATAAATAAAATAAAATAATAATAAATAAATTAATTTTGAGAATATTTTTTAAAAAATTAATTAAATTTATTAGATTTTTTTCGTATTGATTTATTTTTTTAATAAGATTTTTTATTTTTTTCTGAAAAATAATTATAAATAAAGTTTAGCAAAAACATTGGTTGTTAAAAAAATTAAATTCTAGAATCAGAAATTCTAGTAGAACAATTTATTTAATTATTATTAAACTATTTTTTTTAAATTTTTTTTAAATTTAAATTAGGTATTTTTTTTTAATAAAATCTGAAATTCCGGGAAATTTCTGAATTTCTTTAAAAAAAAATTATGTCAATCAATTTTTTTTTTAAATAAATTTATTAATTTTTACTTATTTTTAATTAAGGCGAATAAATTTAATATTTTCATTTTTTGTCCAATGAAGATTTTTACGAATAATAAAAATAAAAATAAAATGGGGGAATGAGATGGGGAGGGGGAATAAAAAAGTAAATATTTTTGAATTTTTTGTTTGTAATTTTTAACGTTTTTAGACGACCAACGATGATTCTTAACATTTATATAAATTTAGATAATATAATTTTAAAATTTAAACTTAAAAGTAAAGAAAAATCAAACAAAATCTCCACAAAATAAAAATTTTTGAAAAAAGTAAATTTGGTCACGTGACTTTAAAAAAAATGTTTTTCAATATTTCAAAAGAAAATGTCTTAATTGAGCAAATTTCTTTAGTTTTTTTGTATAATGTTACCATAAACAATAATTTTTCATGATCTTTTAATATAAAAATTCCAAAATATGTCAAAAATATTTGTATTTTATATTTAATTTTTATTTTTCCCCTGAATTTTTTCGACAAAATCCGAGGGGGGAGACAAAAAATGGACATATTGAATTTATTCGCCTAATTAATTTATTATTTTTTTTAATTTAAATTTAATTTGTCATTTTTTCTGAAATTCTAAAGGTACAATTTAATTAAACTCTATAAATTTCTATTCAATTTTATTAAATCATTTTTCAGTAACTCTTACTGAAAATCCTAAATAAATCTCATAAAAAAATAAATCCTATTCCAATACATCACGTCTCGGTCATAAAATCCAAACTAATTTCTCTTCGATCCGATTAAAAATCTAATAAAAAACTAAAAAAAAAATCTGTCTGTGAGTGTGCCAGGAAAAAACAAAAAAACTTCCTCTACATTCTATGCTCAATAATTGGCAATATCTAAAAGGCATCAAAACCAAAAACTACCAACTCTAATAAAAGAATCATTTTCCTTTTTAGACAAACACACACAAATTCCATGACTGCTATTTCCTCTCTATGCCTTCTTTCTTTCTCACATCTCATATCCGTTTTCTTGGTTTTTATTATTATTTCAGGTTTTTATTTTGACACACAGCATGCACTGCAGCTAAAAATCTGAGGTAATTTTATTATAGGAGAAAGAAAACGAAGTTTAATTGAAAAAAAGTTACTCTTCTCTCTCTATCGAACGCACAACAAATAAAATCAATCGAGCATGTCTTCTAATCCTCAACTTTTTCTCGTTGTTCGTTGGCATGTGCTGTTGACCGACAAGCACGACCTGCTTTTCCTCTTTAATTCAAAAGTTAATAATAAAATAATCATCATCATTAAACTCTCATGTGTTGCCATAATCAGACAGCTTGCCTAATTGCCAAGTCTCGCTTTAATGTTCACTCGAATTTAACCTACAAAAGGGAAAATTTTGTACGGGAGAGGAAAAAAATACTGCAGACATGATATTATGAAACACTGGAAAAACATGATAATAATACACTAAAAGCATCATTTAAACATTTATTATTTCATACACAAAAGTGTGTGTCGGAGCTCTATTCCAGTAGGTTTGTGTGTCTCTCATTTTTTTTTCGTTTCATAACAACAGGGTTCATTTTTTTATTTTTTTTTCTGGGGGAAAAAGCACATGTGTGCATAAAATTATGTTTAAAATACCTGTCTTACCGGAGTTAGTCACACATGCCTGATAGAGGCGACCAGTTTGTCTGCGGAAATGAAATTTTTCATGTATTTGGATTTTTGTTTCAAAGGGAGTAATTTATATCATTTTTTTTCCTGCATTTTTTTCCATGACGTGACGTTTTATGGGCAAATAATGTGTTCAGTGCTATTCCTTTGGTAGAAGAAGCTTCAAGACATAAGACGATAATTCCGTTAAATTCTGGCATAAGTTTCTTCAAACACACACACACAAGTTTCCATTTCGGAAAAATAATTTGAATCAGATACGGAAAATGAACTGGAGAACATAAAAAAGTAAGATTAAAATTGCCGTCTAGATACCGATTAAAAAACATTTTTTGTGCATTTTCCGAATTAACGTGTGTGGAAAAATTTAAAAAGCTCGTACGAGAGGTAATGATGATACCTGGCGTGATATGTGTGTTTGTCATGGCATGGCATTCGCATGAATTTAAAATAAAGTACTTTTCGACTGTGTGCTCCAAAATGTACGAGTGAGAAATGAAATTGTTGTTGGGAAAAAGCAGAACACACAGAGAAAGATTGAAACTATTGATAAAAGCTTGATGTTTAAATTGGTTTTAAATGTTTTGTACCCACTGAAACGATATAGCTGATTTTTAGGGTTATAATCGATTTTAATTATGAGGTCCTTAAATTTAAAAAAATTTTTTTTTAGAGAAAATCAAATATTTTTCAAAAAAAAAAATAAAATTTAGAAAATATTCTACATTTTTATAAAAAGATGTGTTTCCAAATTTATTTTTTAAGAAAACCAAAATATTTATTTCAAAAAATAATAGTTTGAAAAATTCTTTTACAAATTTATGTATTTTTTGCTTTAGAAAATTTAAGGAATTTTTATAAAGTAAATAATAAATTTGTAAAATTTTCTTCTACATTTTTACAGAAATATTTTATCAAATTTTTTGGAAAAATAAATTATTATAAAAAATTAAAAAAAAAATTTTTAAATCAAAAAAAAATATTTTTAATTCAAAAAAAATTAAAAATATCTTGAAATTTTTTAGAAAATTGTAGAAAAAATTTTTTTTTTTGAAAAAAACCTTTTATGAACAATTTTATATATTTTTTTTAAATAAAAATTATTTTTTGGAAAACTTAAAATAAAGGATTTTTGTCCCCCTGGGTAACAATATATGAAACACGTGTGGCATAATCAGGAAATAAAGAAGAAACAAGTAATTGTGCAATAAATACAATGGCAGCAAAAGTGTGTCTGTGTGAGATTGTAATCAACTGCATTTAATCAAGTTAAATATTCAGTGCGTGCAAAATATTTTCCTTTAATTTTTCTGCTGCATTTATTTAAACAAGTAAAAATATTTTTTAAAAAAGTAAAGGCAATTAGCCATTTCCGATTCCAGGATCAACGGGAATAGGTCGGTCTGAATAAGGATTAAATCCTCCTGGTCTGCCGCCGAATCCGCCTCCAAAATTTCCTCCATATCCAGGAAATCCTCCAAAGTTACTATATGCCTAAAAATATTGTTAAAAAAGATTTCCAAAAAACTTTAGATATAAATAAAAAAATTTACGGCGCCGTTAAATCCGGTGTTAAATTGTGGCGCAGCAAAAGTTAATCCAATGAGGAGTGCAAAAAACAACAAAATCTTCATTTTTGATGTTTAGCTCACGAATTTGCAAAAGAGAATGTCACGAGAATATTTTTGAGCGAATTATTTATACGATTAAATGTACATATGTATGTCAAAAAACTCATCAGACTAATTTTTTTTTTAAATATTTTTTTATTGAATTTGTTTAAATATTGCAAATCCAAGCACTAAAGAGTTTTATCCATTTTTGGAAGAAAAATAAGTTTACGACTTCTTCGATAAATGCCTCATCATTTTCTTGTAGATCCGGTAATTGGTCTATCCATAAAGCCAACTCTTCCCATGCGCTTTAAAAAATTATTTCTCAAAATTTTAAGCTTTACAAGTCAAAAACTTACCCATCCATTAATTAAAAAGAAATAATTCTCAAGAAGTTCAAAAAATGAGAACTTGATCACAAAAATGTTCTAAAATGACTGAAGATAAATTCATCAAAAGAAAACGTGAGCTATCAAAAAAGACTTGTTCGGTAAGATTTTGCAGAATTTTATTTTATTTCTTTTTTAAATATTTTTTTTAGTCTTGATTCACTTTGATCTCTAAAAACAAGTTTTTTCTGTCATTCTTCAATTTTTTTTTATCACAAATTAATTCATAACAAAAAGAAATTAACCGATGAATACATCTGGTCTTCCTCCGGTATAACCTCCGCCAAAGCCTCCTCCAGGTCTCTGAGGGAAATTACCTTGGAATCCTCCGCTTCCGGGACCCGGATATGGCAAAATATGGAAGTCACCTCCGCCAGTGTTCTAGAAATTTGAATTTTTGTTTGAAAATTTTCATGAGCTTCGAAGAAAAATAAAACTTACTCCTCCGCCAAATTGTGGTGCAGCAAGAGTTAGTCCAATTAACATCACGAGAAACAGTAAGAACTTCATTTTTATTAATTTTTTGAATATTTTTAGTGTTTTTGAGAAGAAGTTGCGAGAAACACTGATGCAAAATAATTTTTTATCAATAAATTTATACAAAAAATATATCGATTTTTGTGTATATTTCTCTTCGTATCGAGTTTTTGTGAATGTTTATTAACCTATACGGTGATTCCCCGTTTCGAATGAGATAGAAAGTGTCTTGAATCGTTATTTGAATACTAACCTTTGTCAATAAATTTATTAAAAAAGAATCTCAATTACGTCATTTTTTTCTGATTTAAAATTTTTAATTGCTCTGATTAGAAAAACGCATCAGAAATTTCGTTTTAAATTCTGAATATTTTTATTCTTACAATTTAAAAAAAAAAGAAATTTTTATTATTAAAAATTATTATTTTTTTTTATTTTAATTTTTTATTTTTCTTTAATTTTTTTTAATTATTCAAACTTACTGACGTCAAAAAAAAAAAAATATAATAAAAATTCTTATACAAAACTCGATTTTTTTTATGGATCTCTTCTCTCAATTTTTATGAATATTAAACAGTAATTGATTCCCCGATAGAAAAAGTAACTCAAAAGTCACTCTTTAATATTTTGCTGTTGACAAAAACAGAGAGAAGATTTTTTTATAATTTTAAAATAAATTAATTAACTAAAAAAATAAAACTTTGTTCATTCAACTTATGATAATTAAATTTTATTTATCTGTACTTAGAATAAAAATCACATTTTTGATTTATCCATGGAAACCATGTCCTCCATGATGTCCTCCGAATCCACCATGGCCTCCCTAAAAATAGGTAATTTATTAGATTTTTTAAAAATTTTCTCACAAAACACTCACATTTTTTTTTATTTAGATCATTAAATTATCTTGGTTACTTCATTTTTTTAAAAATTTCAGTAAAAAAACAAATCAATAAAAAAATAATAAAATTTATGTTATGTGTTAACTTACAAATCCGCCATGTCCTCGATGTCCCCCGAAGCCTCCGTGACCTCCGAAGCCTCCGTGACCTCCGAAGCCTCTATGGCCTCCTCCGAATCCCCCATGACCTCCATGGCCCTAAATTAACAAAAAATGTTCTAATTTCCTCTATTTTTTTTTTTCAAAAATAGTTAAAACTCACACGAAATCCTCCATGGCCTCTATGTCCAAATTGAGGTTCAGGTTCGGGAGCAGCAAAAGCTAATCCAATAATCAAAGCGAGCAAGAATAAAACTTTCATTTTTAGTTTTTTTTTTTGTAGTGTTTGGCTTAAAGTTTTTTTCGTGAATGATAAAAAGTTGTAAACTAACCGCGATATATATACGAAAAAAAAATTCTGATTCATTAGGTTTTTTTGTTGTTGCTTCTTACCGATCCTAGATCTAGTTTACGCAACCTTGATCCGTACACCGCAGAGTTAATTACGACGTGTTTCCTTACATAATTCTTGTTTCGCTATTTTTTAACGAGAAATCCAAAATTCCCCATAGTTCAATAGTGCGTAAAATATTCGTAAACATCGGAAAGGAAACAAAAATAAAAAAAAAATAATCAAGAGAATAGAAGAAAAGAGAACAAAATTAAAAAAAAAAAAAAAAAACAAGAAATAATGTGACTTGCTTGACATTGTACGCAGAATTTTTGATAACGAACAAAATATCTAGATTTTTTTTTTTGTTTTTTGAAAATTACCTCTCGTTATTCCAGTAAAAATTTGAATTTTATGATTTTTTATTAGATAATTCATAAAATACGAATCATCTACAGAAAATTAATAATCGGAACAATAATAAAATATAAAAATCAAGGTGAAGGTCGTTCGTCAGAGTAAATATCACGTAGCACAATTAATAATAAAACAAAATAAATAAATACAACTGTCTCTAATAACTGGTGTCTGCCATGTTAAATAATATTCAGGACAGTGCAAAAAATATCCATGACAAAGGTGCGAAAGAAGTCAATGACACATAATATTCTTCACGGTTTTTGCTATGGTTTTGTGGTTTTATTTATTTAAAAATAAATTTGATTAAATAAAATAATATATAAAATAAATTCATTTTAATTAAATTAATTTTATTAATTATGTAATTTATTTTTAAAATAAGTAAATAAAATTTTTTTAATTTATTTATTTTAATTTTTTTTATTTTTTCTTATTTTTATTCTTTTTTATTGTTAATTTGACCAATAACAAGGTCAAAAATGAATATAATAATTGTCATAAATTTTTTTTATTAAATTTTATTTTATGAATTTTTTATTATAAAGTTTAAAAAAAACAATTAAACGAGTTCAAAGACAATTAAATTTAAAATTCTCACATAAATTTATTTTTAAAACCTAATTTAATTTTTTTCCATTAATCGATCAGGTTTCGATAACGCAACAAGATTCACAGAAAATAGTTCAAGAAACTCCAATCAAAACAAACAAAGACAAAAACCGGTTAACGTTCGCCGGTGAATGTGCGTGACTCCAAAAAAAAAACAACTATGTTAAAAAAGACTTTAAAAACTAAGAAAAAAAACACTCAAAAAGCAATTCAAACGTGAGGAAATTTTCAAAAGATACACAAGAACGTTGCTCAAATGACACCCTTAAAATATTTGCGATAAAATTTCCGTGCCATAAATCAAATTGAAATGGATCTCAGATTTAACTTTGGCAATTTTTTCACTTTTTGTCTTTTTTTTTTGTTGCGAGTCGTGCGAGTCAATTGTTCTTATTGAGAAAGTTTATTGTTTTATCGAAAAAGTGCGTGTTCTCATGTTTCTTTTTTTATTTTATGGAAAAAGATGTTCTTAATGGGAATTGACAAGACATGACAAGTGGAAGTAATTTTCATTTTTTTTTTTCGGGGAAAAAGTTTTTTTTTATTTATTGCAAAAATTATTTTCGGGCTTTGTTTGAAAAAATTGAATGAAATTGGGTTATCAAGAGTTATTTAATTTTTACATGTAAATCTAAGCAAAAAAAATTTTTTTGATAAGACGTTGTTCAAGTTCAATTATGTTAAGGCAGGAATGATTTTTTATTCCATTATAAAATTCTTATCAAAATAAAAATTGTAAAAAAAGAGAAAAATAAATTTTTGACGGTCGATTTTTGAGAATTTTTGTTTCAATTGAGAATTTTTCAACAAATAAGAGATTAAAAATTGCTTATACAAAAAATTATTTCGAAAATTAAATCATTAATTCGTGAGCTTTTGTTGCAAAAAGACACAAAAAAAATGAAATTCTTATTTGTTCTTGCTATGCTTCTTGGCTTAGCCTTTGGAGGTAAAATTTGAATTTTATTAAATTAATTTTTGATTAAAAATAAAATTCATAATTAATTTATTTAATATAAAAAATTAATTAAAATTAAATAAATTAATTTAATATTTTTTTACAGCTCCAACCTTTGGACACGGCGGAGGTCGTGGACATGGCGGATTCGTAAGTTTTATGATGAAAAAATATTTTTAAATAAAATTTTAATCAAAATTTTTCTTTTACTCGTTTTTTAGGGAGGTCACGGAGGACACGGTGGTGGCTTCGTAAGTTTCAAAACCAAAATTTTTGTAAAAAAAATATTTTTTAATTTTTTTTTTCAACTTTTTTTAATAGGGAGGTAGACCCGGATATGGCGGCGGCGGTGGCTTCGGAGGAGGCGGCGGCTTTTCTGGAAGCTCTGCCAATGCTGCAGCTCAATCACAATCATTTGGAGCAGGAGGCGGCCTTGGCGGTGGCTTGAGCGGATCTGCTGCATCAGCAAACGCTGGCTCCCAATCTTTCGGATTCGGACGATGAACGTTTTCCGACTTTGATATCGAAATGGATGTGAAAGACTCAAATTTTACAATTAAATTCCAATGGGAAATTTAAAACAAAAAGACTTTTTTTTAATTCGAGAACCAAAAAACAATAATTCTTATCAAAAAATATTTTTTTCTTATCAAACATTTTTTTTTCGGGTCAAACCTACAATCTTTATTGTTACCATTCACAGCAAAACAAAAAACGAAAACAATTCATCCCAGAAGGCACTCAACTCTATAAATATGATTTATTTTTATTACACATGTCAATTAGTTTCTCGCAATTGTCGAATATATTTGCAACCGAAAGATTTTCCCTTCATATGAGCAACTTTCGGAAACGAAGAAAAAGAGAGCAATAAATAAATTTCATTATTATTTTTGTCCTAATTTCATTAAATATCGGCCGATTTATGACGACGATGATGACTGACTTATGACGGTTCCGACAATTTATGGCTGTGATGGGAGAGAATCCTCTCTGTTGTGGTCATGTTTTGTTTGTTTGTGTGCTTTGATGTCATTAATGGCGAGGCAAATATAGTAAATTGAATATTTTATGGGAATCGTATTTATCTGGTTTCGTCAATATTGACGCCTGTCTTGACCATAAGTAGCTTTAATGCTGGCAAGTTATGTTTGTAGATTGTATGTGGTTAACAAAGGTCAATAAATTTCTTAAAATAATGTATTTGTAATAATAACTTTATTATTTAATTAATTAATTTTTATTTTTTTTAATAAATTATTTTTGTATTTTAATATTTTTTTAAAATTAAATTAAATTTTATATTGTAATTAATTATTTTTCATTTAATTAATTTTTTATCTTCTTTAATTAAGTTAATTCATTATTAATTTAATTTTATCTTCCTTCAGAGTGATTTTTGTTTTTTTTTTTAAATGTAGGTTTATAATTGTTAGATAATAATAATAAATAAATAATAGATAATAAATAATTTGAATAACCAGATAAACTAAATAATTTTTTAAATTTATTAATTTTTTTAATTTAAATTTTATTTTTAATTTAATTTATTTTTTTTTATTTTAAATTTAATTTTTTTAATTTAATTTTTTTTAATTTTATTAATATTTATTAATTTTTTTTTAAATAAATTTAATATTTATTTTCATTAAATATTTAATAACATTTAACATGATTATTTATTTTATTTTTTAAAATATTTAATTTTTATTTATTTTAGATTTTTTTATTGTTTTTTTTAACATATTTTTTTTATTTAACATTTTTTATATTATTTTTTTAAAAATGAATTTTTATGCCCCATAAATAAATTATTTTCTAAAATTATTATTTTTTTATTATTAAATAAATGAAAAGATTTAATATTTTAAAAACAAAAAAAATAACAAAAATATTATATAATAATTTATAAGAAAAATTTAATAATTTAACAGTGCTTTAAGATACTTCGATTAATTTTAGGTTGAAAACTTTAATTTTTTTCCATTCAAGGACAATAAAAATATTCATATAATCCATTTATTGACCAGAGATACCCAATAAAATCCATTTATTACTGTTTCTATGATATATGGCCATAATCACTCTTCTTCATATCTTTTCACCGCACACATTCACACGAATTTTATTAACAAAAGAGAAAAAAAAATCACATAAGAAATTATATTTCCCTTTTCCACAGAAACAATGATAAGACTCCCCCTGAAATTTATGCAAAACAGCAAAAAAGTCGAGATTTCGAAAAGAGAAGCAGCAGCAGCAGCGAATTATTGCTTATCTCATACGAATGAGTATTTAACGCTATGACGCTCGCAAGAAATAAAAGGGTTTATCTGGTATTTTGTGCGCTTTTCTTAATAACAATAATAATAACGCATGACGTCTGTATGCAAAATAAACATTTTCTTTGCTTCTGCTTCGCGTTTGCTTGAAATTGCGGCACTAATAATAATAATAATAAAACATTTGTAATTCGCATTGAGTTTTATTTATTAAAAGTGATTTAGATTGTAGAGACAAATCTCGTGTGTAATCAAAAATGATGCGTAAAGGAGAGATTAGAACAAATTCAGCAGCGAAAATTAAGTTGATGATGCCTTGAGTGTGGATCAGATGGCATTAACTGGCTTCATTTTTTTCGAATTATTTTGTTTTTTATTCGCGTCTAGCTTTTCTCAGTCGTCAAAATCCAAGGACACTATCATCATCATCATCATCAATTTCGTTGTTTTTTCGTATTTTAACGCGAACGACGCCAAAACTTTATCTTTTGCTTTATTTATGCACAACGCACACAGTATTAGAAAGCATTTAAGCGTCGTCGTCATCGCATTGTTTGAACAAAACACGACCAAACAAAAGAAAAAGAGAGATAAAAACATGGATTAATTAAGCGCGCGTCGTTCTTGTTGTTGTCGTCGTCGTCGTTGCTTCGTTGCCTGCTACTGATGTTGAATTAGAATCACGAAATTATTCATCAGAAGCTATCAAAGTTTACATCTGTTTGGCTTTGCTGTGCTTTTGATAGAGATTACGCGCACAGAAGACGAAAAAAAAACATGCTTTGCCAATTATTTTGGAACAAGGTAACAAGAGACGTAGAAAGGGGATGAACATTGCAAGTACAAAAAAAAAATTAAGTAATGACGAAAGGAGACGACAGGTAATTTTTTTTTATTTTTTTTTTGAAGAGGATTAAATATTGAGCCCCTTTTGAAGATCACAAAAGGCCCTTTTTTCGATTTTAATCCGTTGAACGTCTCTCCATTTGATGAGAGATAATTGAAATTAAATGAACAAACGTATGTAAAAAGCTCGTTGCTGCTGCCAAAAATGTGGCAAAAACGATGTATTCACACATGCATGGAGCGACAAATTGGGAGCTAAGTGCATCAACGCTAGTTAAACATTAATTTGTGCTTGTCGAATATTCCGAGAATTGTTAATTAAGTTGTGGGTTTTGTCTGTGTTGTACGAGAGCTGATTAAAAGATTTTCTTGGAATTTCGGTTTTTTTTTTAAATAGAGCAAATATTAAAAAATGCATCAAGGAATTTAAATAAAAAGGAATTAATTTGGTTCAATAATTGAATTTTTATGAGATGTTAATTTATTATTTTTATTTAAATGAAATATTTTTAAATAGCCAACAAAATAATTCTATTTATTTTATTTAATTCTATTTATATTAAAGCTATTTAATGTATTTTTTTTTATAAATATTGAATATGAGTTGAAAATTTAATTCTAACTTAATTTATTAATTTTTATATTTTAAAATTTTTAATTAAATTTTAAAATTCTAATTTATTTAATTATTCATGCATTTAATTAACTTTTTATTTTTATTTAGGTACATATTTATTTTAAATTTATTTATTTTCTAATTTTAATATAATTTAATTAAAATAAACTTTGACCTACAAAATAAATATTTAAGAAAAAAAATATTTTTTATTAAATTTATTAAAAATACATATAATTTTTTAAAAAATAATTATTTGAGACATTATTTACAAATAAAAAAATTAACTACTTTTGAAAATTGGAAAAAAATTAAATTAAATTATAAAATAAAAATATTAAAAAAATAAAAAAAATATTAATTAAATAAGCTTCACGTGATTGTAAAAATATTAAATAAATTTTATTATTGTTCAAAAAATTTGGTAATAAATTTTAATATTTCAAAAAATAGTTTTTAGCCTTATTTTAAATTATTTTTGAGCCTTTAAATTTTATTTAATTCTTTATTTTACGAAAAACGCAAATCAAAACGCTCATTTCTCATTTTCTTACTCCTCATCATCATTTTCTCAGTCACTATCCTCCCTGCATGCGATACGTATTGCATATCTACGTGAAAAAAGCACTTCGGGAAAAACTCTATCTGTCTCACATTCGCCTCTACCGTAGTTTCCCGCAAAGCAGCTGATTTCGTTCAGTGCGCAAGTAATACAAGTAGCTGTCTCGTTCTTCGTCGTACAACGTGTGTCGGAATTTTCCAACGCCGCACGTTCGCAGTAAATGTGCAGAGATTTTCCGTGTACGCACACGGCATTTTCGGTTGTTGTAACTACACTACGGATGCTTCATCTCCGTGTGCCGTGTACGAAGCGCCGCCGACAACGACGACCGAACGAACAACCCGAATAAATTTGCAAAGTTGAAAATTTAGCTGGGCTTAGTCCTAGACTAAACGTTGCAATTGACGGTAGTGTGCGCTTTATTTTTATTATTAAATATTAAATGTGTGACACATACACAGTTGGCAGGCAGGCACACAAACACA
Source organism: Culicoides brevitarsis (assembly GCF_036172545.1). Taxonomy (NCBI): domain Eukaryota; kingdom Metazoa; phylum Arthropoda; class Insecta; order Diptera; family Ceratopogonidae; genus Culicoides; species Culicoides brevitarsis. The sequence continues at coordinate 18,012,495 of NC_087086.1, read as the reverse complement.
CAGCCAGAAACCGAAGACACACAGTACCAAAAAATACACACACGTGCTGAGACGCGTCTCCACAGTTTTTGTGTGACCGTTGGAAAGGGATATGCTTGGGGTGCAGTTATCATTAATATTAGTTGCTTTACCAGCTTTCAGTAGTAATAGTGAAATTGGGGATAGTGGGTTAGCGCGATTACAATTTTGTTGCTCTTGTTCTTTTTCCCTACCATTTGCCTCTATTACCCATTTTTTGAATTCAAAAATAAAGTGTGGCAGGACCTAACATTAAAAAATACAAAAATTTAAATTAAGTGAAAAGTGAAAAAAAAATTAAAGTGTAAAAAAAATATTAACAATAAAAAAATATTTTTTTGATATAAAATGAAACATTTTCATAAAATAATAACCGAATAATTGCAGAATAAAATAAATAAAAATTTAAATTACAAACACAAAAAAAATCTTTTAAAATTAAAAGCAACCTTGATCAATCATCACTTCATTTTGTTTAAATATTTTCTAAAAAATATTGCGACAATTACCTGGCGTCTGCATTTTTGGTGACGGTAAGTTTTTAATTTTTTTTACTTCTCACACCTCATTACCTCTAAAATGTATTAAAAGTAATTACTGACACTCAAGCAAAAAAAAAAGTTCATCCCACAAAAAATTGACATGAAAGACAAAAAGATTAAAAATAAATATAGTTTAGTCAGCACTTCAAAAAACATTTTTGAATATTTCATAACGTGTTTGGTTGACATGAATCCTCGTCATATTTTTTGATGTAACGTTGTGACACATTTCAATGTTGTATTAAATAATATTATTTTAAAATATTTTTTAAAAAGTGATATTTTTGGATTAATTAAAAATTAATAAAAATATTTTAAAAAAAATAAAATTAAGTAGAATAGAAAATTATTAATAATTATAAATAATTAATAACTAAACACTTAAATAATTATTTTTTTTAAAAAAAATGTCATTTTTCATAAACTAACACAAAGTTAAAATAAATAAATAGAAAAAATTAGAAAATAATTTTTAAAAAAATAAAATTGTAATAAAAAAAATAAATAATTAATTAAATAAAATTAAATAATTAAAATACATGGATGAAAAAAATAATTTAGTTTTTTGTTAAATTTTCATTAAAAAAAATTAAAAAAATAATATAAAAATAATTTTTATTATTAAAAAATTATTTGAAAAATTAAAACAAATTCTTATAAAAATAAAAAAATAATTAATTTTAATCATTTTATTTCGACTTTTCTAATTATTTAACATGAAAACAAATTTTCCGCCATAAACTTCCAGAAGTCACCTAAAAATTTATGACTATCCTTAAAACGTCTTTAATGCTTCATTTACGCTCAATCAATAAAATAAAATAAAATTAAACAATATTCCTGCCATCATAATATTTTATTATTAATATACCTGGCTGGCACCCATTCAACATCGGCACTCATCAACTGCCTCATAAAATGATAAAACGATCATAAAATTGCACAAAAATTTATCTCTCATGTCATTTGTCTCCGTGCCATTCATTCATTTATTTGCTCTTTCTCTCCTTCATTCGAGCAATATTCCGACATATTTTTTCGATACAATTTTCACATAAAAAAAAAATGAATTGAATTGAATGAAATTTGTCACCAGATACTCATCGGATGGTTGCTTTGCTCCTTTGCTTCGTTTCTTCATCTCGAACGTGTGACGAGAGATGGATGAAGTGACGACGACTCTTAATTTTTTTTATTTTCATTTTTTTTTCATCGATTTGTAAGACGAGAAAAGCAATGAAACAAGTTGTTGTAACTGGAGAGATAAATAAAGATGATGACGATTTTATTGATGACTGTCACAAATTTTGCTCTGTAATTCGAAGCGGAATGTTGTCGTCAGGAATGTCGATAAGAAGACTTTTTTTTCGTGACAAATTAATTGATTGATGAGAAAAATATTTTTGGAATTAGGTTGCATAAGATATTTTTTTTTCTTTCGTTTTGGCACGAACGAGAGTGAATTAAATTAAATTCCATTGAAACAAAGAAGAATAAAATTGTTATTAACAAAGAAAGTGATTGCAATTCAACAATTCAAACAAAAAAATATTTATGATACGACAAACAACGTGATCGTCTAATTTTAGCGAACGAATGTCAGTTACACGCTATTATTAAATGATCTGTGTGTTAAAAATAAATTATTATTATTTTTCTAGCTGTTCACTTGTTGTCGTTCGTTTCGTACGATCGGTCAGTGGTTATGATTTTAACTATTTTTAAAAATGAAGTGCACTTAAACAAAAAACAAAAAAAAATTGTTGGCACGTTCGTTACAGTCAGTCAGGTGAAATGAAAAGAAAAATCTGTGAAAATATCAAAAATCGATCATAATGAAAAAAAAAATTTTTACTTGAAAATTTCCACGAATTTCAGTGACGAAAATGTAATCAATATCCCGCATATTTTTAAGTTAATGCCGCAAAATTGACAAGGAATGCCAAAAAAAAATCTTTTATCTTTTATTTGTTTCCTTTTCGCTTTTTCCGCATTTTTTTTTAATAAAATAATAGAATGCGAAGAAAAAAGGAAGCAAAATGACAGAAATAATAATAAATGGTAGTAATAAAATTAAATTGAGCATAAGAATCTCATCATCTCTTTCAGATTAGGTTTTAGTTAGCATTTCCGGATTTTTTTTCATGCTCATATTTGAGTACTTATCCAAGAATTCGAGGAAAAAAATTGAATTGATCACAAGTGAGATAAGAATAAGATGATGACAATGATTGAACAACAAATCTTGATAATATTTATTGCTATTTTTCTCGAGTTTTTCAACACATTTATGGTAACACCCTTCTTTAAATGTTCAATACTAATGCGGTTAATCCACTTTTTGTGTCTTTTGTCGATGATTATTATTTTTAAAAGTAGGTATTGGACTTGAATTCATTTTATTTTTATTAAAAAAATATTTTTTGTGGAATTACTTGAAAAATTCATTTTATTTAATGAATTGACTCAGAATTTACTTGAAAAATTTATTTTTTTATTTTACAAAAAAAAAATAGATTTGAAAGAAATTTATTTTATTAAAAAAAAAATTATTTTAAAAATTGATTTAAATATTTTATTTAAAAAAAATATATTTTTTTGGTAAAATAAAATAAAAGATAAGAAGAATAATTTTTTATATATTTTTTTAATAATTTTTTTTTTTTGCTATTTTAGGTTCAAATTTAAATTTATTTTTTTATATGTTTATTAAAATATTTATATTATTTTTTTTTGTAAAAAAAAATTAAGAAGATTATTAAAAGTACAAGAAAAATAAATTAAAACAAAAATAAAAAATTGAAGTGAAAATAAATATCTTTCTATTAAATAAAATAAAATAAAAAAATAGTGAAAGCGGATTTAAAAACTTTTTGGCAAATAATTTGTCTAAAACAACTTCCTTTTATTTTGTGGCCTACTTTTGAATTTTATTTAAAAAGTTGTTGTTGTTGCCGAATTCAATTCCATTACGAACATCTTATTTTGGCAGAAAATACTGAGAAAGGAAACGAGGGTGATGTGATTGAATTTCCATTTATTTTTCTCTCGTTTTACCTTTTTTTTTAAAAGATATTTTTTTTTGTATCGAGACATTCTATTAAGAACGGTACAAATAACAGTTTAACAGAGAGTATTTAGATAAATCGCATTATTTTTATTTATGCAGGATCGGAAACAAATCATTTTATCATCAATTTTAAAGGTTGTTTTTTTTTGTCTACGAAAATTCTGTTGAAAAAAATCACGTTTCTTAAAAAAATAAAATAAATGTGAAAAAATCAAGTTAAGCTGTAATGTAATTTATAATTCACAAAAAAAAAAATAAAAAGAAAAAAAATAAATTTCCACTACAAAGTAAGTTAAGTAGTCGAAAGTGTCACGCATGACATGCGACTAAAACGGCTCAGCGTGTAACTTTTTTTTAACATTTTTCTTCTGATATTATGTAAAAAAAAATAAAAATTAGAATGCAATGCACCACCGAGGAAATTATTCATCCATGCCACGACGATGAAACAACTCGCGACAAAGATTTTAATGCCGTTACGTTTATTTATTTAAAATTATTCAAGCACTCACAAGGGTGTTAACGAAAAAAAAAACTCTCATGACATAATTTATGAAAAGGTCATTAAAAATTTACTACCACTGGTCTTGTGATTTCGTGCCGATTTTATTGAAGCGAAACGTAAAAGATAAGAGTAGGTCACGATTTTTCTTAATTTTTAATTTAAACAACTACGTTTGTTTAACTTTCGTTTTTTTCAGCAAAGAGAAACTTTTCACTCGGTATCGTTTTTCATATTTATCTTTGCAAAGTTCACCCTTTTTCCTTCTTGATTATTTTAAGAAGATTTTGATTTATTTTTCATTTCTTACGCAAAGGAATCTCTCGTTTTTCATTTTTTAGTTAGTTACGCAAAGAAAAAATGAAAAATACATGAAAATTTTCTTGCGAGACGAGGATAAAATTTTAATTTTTCTCGGTATTCAACAGCTTCGTCGAAATACAAAAAAAAAAATATTTGTTGAAGAAATGAATTTTTGAGTTAAAATTAAATTTAAAATAATTTTCAACATTTTTCACGTACCTACCAAAAGTTAGGGTAGCTCTGACGAGAATGATGAAAGCCTAATTAATGTTTGAAATTCATCCACTCCGCATAATTTATTTGCGAGGATCAAAAAAAAAAATAAAAGAGAAATTTTAATCAATGAAAGAACCTTTGTTAATAACGAGAAAAAAAAAATAAACCAGAAAACATGCATAAAAAGTCCAATATTGTCTATTATTACTTCCATAACCATTTATTTTCATCTCTCTTTGTCTCGGTAGTCGAGGCGAATGGCAGGCATGTCGCCACCCGACCATTTATCGCAAAACAAAACAGCTGCACGAGTGTGAGAGGACACTAAAGATTGACCATTAAATGTCACATTTAACTATTTTTTACTGTTACGGTTATGGAAAAACTTGTGTTTTTTACGGATACATTTTTTTTTGTGTCAGTAAACGTGCAACAAAAAAAGGGATATAAAGTTTCTTCTGTGATATTTGATTTTTTTTCGTGTGTTGTTGTTAAATATGGACTCTTATTACGGTGTTTATGCGTCGTGTCGTGTCCTGTCGTGGCATGGCAGGTTTGTTTGTCGTTATTTGTTATTGGATTTTTATTTCAAAGTTTATTTTTTTTCTCTTTTTTATTTTATTAAATAGCAATTTTCTAGTTTAATTTTTTTTCTATTTTTTTATCCAACAAATAGAAAATCAAAAAGAGAAAAAAAGAAGGAAAATTGTGAAAACTTGGAAAAACAAACAGATTAAGAGGGTTTAATGTTTTATGGTCGACGATTAGAAAGATGAGACTATTGAGATTTTTTTTCAAAACTTTTTTTACGTCGATGTAAAGTTTTAAATTATAAACTAAAATAATAAATAACATTAAAAAAATAATAATAAAAAAAAGAAATAAAAATAAAGTTAAATAAATTTAATTTAATTCAAATTTAATTAATTAATTAAATTATAAAAATTAAAAATAAAATCTTCAAAATAAGATTCGTCAAATTTTAAACCACGTGACTATCTTAAGGCATATTTTAATTTTTGCCCCAATTGACATTTTGGAATTTTTTTTCTACAGTTTTTGTACCAATGCACATTTTAATGTCACTGATAATTTAAATTTTTGCACTAAATTTCACATATTTTAAAAATTTTAACCACGTGACAATTTGGCGCCATTATAGAGATCCACACAGATCGCTATGGCGCCATTTTTATTTTTTCTTCTTTGAAATGATTCAATCAAAACCTCATTAAATCCTTTTAAAACGCATTAAAAAGTTTTTTTTTGTCAAAGTTCTCTAAATCTCTCATTATTATTGAATTAAACTAGAAATTATGTCATCATAAACCTTTTTTAAAAAAAAGTTTAGCACACAAAAAAAATTTAAACTTAATTATAAATTCAAAACTGAAAGCAATGAATTTCAAACGAACTGTATCTAAAAGTGTCCTATTCTGCCTTGTCCTGCTCGTTCGCTACAATACATCTGGTGACTTAATATATGATATTGAATAAAAAGGCGAAGCACAAAAAAAATATAGATAAAAAAAACTATTTTCATTTCCGTTTTTCTGCGTGTTCGGGTTCGAGTTCAGTGCAAAACTCGTACGAGCGAACAAAAAGATGCTTATAAATGCAAGACGTGGTCTCGCAAATACATAATACGAGAACATTTATTTTAAAGTTTGAAAAACGATCAAAGGTAGGGAGGCACAAAAGGCACCTTGGAGTGACCTACATGCGAAATAATAAAAAAAAAATGTCAGCCATGAGTTCCTCTCTAATCCAATTTCAAGTAAAATTTTTCTTCATATAAATTTATGTAAAGCGCAAAAAAAAACTTTAAAATGGTTCCATAGAAGAATTGTACTGAAAAGGACTGTGAAAGGACAGAAAATCCCTTCATTCTTCTCTTTCTATGTGAATTTTGCTTCAGTATGTTAATGCACGTTTGTCTGCATTTTATTTCATTTTCCCGGCACACACGGCGGCATCGCAAGAAATTTTCTTGGCAAAACTCCCCGTGTACGTGAGTTGAATCTTCTTTGCAGCAAAACGAGCACTGAGCTAACAAAAAACCGATTAAAGATGTGCCTGACGTTCATTTTTTTTTTCTTCTTATATTTTGCCTGCTTGCTGTTTTTTTTTCGGTTGCATGCGGAGAGCAAAGAAAATGAAATTTAAAGAGCATCAGGGCAGGAATCGATAAATGCTTAGCAAAATTCTCATTTAATGTCTCCAACAGCAGCAGCAGCAAAAACAATAAAATGAAAGAGGAAAAGAAGAGCAAAGTGTGTTTAATTTTTGTGTCTTTCCGATCGAAAAGTTTGTTGGTTTCGAATTTGCATAAAATTCAGACGATTTAGGACGATACAAAAATATTTTTGATTTATAAAAAAAAAATAAATTATAAAACATAATGAAAGATTTTTCAAATGTTAATTTAATTTTTAATTAAATTTAAAAAAAAAAATTATTATTTAATTTAATTTAAGTTAAAAAAAAATAAATTTAAATTTGATTCAATTTAAATTTAAAAAAAAATAAATTTAAATTTAATTTAATTGAAAATTTAATTTGATTAAAATTAAATTTAATTTATTAAAATTTTAATTGAAAAAATTAACGAAAATTCATTAATTTTAGAAAAATTAATTCAAAATTATTTGAAAGAATATTTTGAATTAAAAAAAATATTAAAATTCAATATTAAATATCTCTCAAAAAAAATCAATCATTTAAAAAGAAACAAAATTTAACCTTTTCTCGGCCTCATTGGAGATTTTCACATGAAATAGTTGATCTTTCGTTTCTCTCTGATTTAATGAGAAATTTTTGTTTACCGATCCAATTCAACTTTGAAAGACGGAAAAAAACTTCTCCTCACATTAGTCTATTGATTTGTCATCAATAAATTTTCCGGTGTCTCTTTTCCATTGGCATTAAATCATGTCCTAAGCGTCGTCGTCACCGTACGTTAAATTGATTTTCAATTTGCTTCTTCTTTGCCATTTCTGATTTATTTTATTATCGTCATTATTATTATTAGTATTTATGTGGCTGAACTAGATGCTAAAAGTTTGCAATGATTGCAAATTTCCTGCACGAGAACGCAACATACACGAGCGTGCTGGCGCACAAATAGAATTGCAATCATCAAAATGGGCAATAAAATACACAATTTATGGAAATTTTATTCGATGATTGCACAGCTCAGCATGAGATTAGAAAGAGAATATTTGCAGTGTTGTCGAGCGGTGGACTATAACGCATTAAGGATAACACAAAATGTAATAAAAAAAGAGACGACACACGTACAAAGTCTTGATTTTCCGTCTTTTTTGTCGTTATTTTATATTAAAATGCAAGTCATCATCGCTGCCGCCCGTCACGATTGTCACACCATCTAAGGCACTGTTGTGTCGCTCGCTACACATGCTAATGTCAATATATTATGGTTTATTCATTTTGCTTATTATTGTTTTCAAGTTGCCACTTTGCTTGCTTGACACAGTTGGATGCAGAATAAATAGCAGATTTAGCAGTGTTGTGAGAAGATTTCCTCTTGTCGTCCTTGAATGTAGGTCAATATTTGAATACTAATCGGTTGACGTGCTGATTTGAATTAAAATTTGAAGAGTGGATAACGGTTGAGATTAAGTATTTGCCTCTTTAATTTTTTTTTTTACTAAAATAAAAAATATAAAAAAAAATAATAAACTTATAATTAAATAAAAAAAATTATTAATTAAAAATAAAATAAAATTTAATTTAAAAAAAAATTTTAAAATAAAAAAAATATTTAAAAATAATTAAAAATTATTTTTTTTAATTAATTTAATTTTAATTTATTTTTTTAAATTTAAATATTATTAATTTATATCTGATTTAAATTAACTCATTTAAAGAGTACTAAAAAATACTGAAAAAAATGTAAATAAAAATTCAGAGTGCCTTAATTTCAGTCCTTTAGAACTTAAAAAATATCTAAATTTCTCACAACCTTCTAAAAGTCATTTTTGATTTTAATTAAATTTAAAATAATTCAAAAAAAAAGGTGATTTAAATTTTCACTTTAAAAAACATAATATTTAAATTTTGATTATTTTTTTAAATTTAGGTACATCTTCAAAAACTCCTTAAAACCATCAAAAAATCAAATTCATTTAATTATGCGTCACATTTTCCTCGAAAAAATTTTTTTTCTTATAAAAACTGTTCTCTTCTCTTACAAAAACATTCTCGATAATGTCCTTACATCACATTATTACTTGACCATTTTTTGCTCACTAAAATGCCAAAAATTAAATAAAATTCTGTCAAACTGCTGGATTTGTCGAAAAAATGACAAGCCACAACCACAGCAACGACACAAAAAGAGGATCAAGGACACAAATGTCTCAGTTTTTATTTACATAAATCTCCGAAGAATTTACATTATTTTTCATTGTGAATTCAACATTTGTCATCTCAACCCAATTTTTTTTTTGTTATTGTTGCTCGGGCATTCTCATTATTTCTCATAAGCTTCTCTTACCCTTTTTTGTATAACAAGATTTGTTTTTTTTTTATTCTGAAGTGATGATTTGCATAAAAAAATGTTTTTTTTTTCTTTTCAGATTTTTTGCCTTGAAGTTGTTCAGTTGATGCCATAAAAATTACGAGGTGAGTTTGATTAAAAAGATTTTTATGATCTTCACACACCTTTGTCGATAAGAAGAAAAATAATAAAATAACTCGTAAAATTCATTTTTGGCGGTGACATTTGTGACCACAAAATAATTATTATAACAATAATCGATCGTGTCGTCAAATTTTGGCACGCAAACACAATTTTTCACGTATACATATTTTTGTCGTTCATAGGCAGCAAAAGTACCGGCGATGAAAGACGAACGATGATTTATTTTTGTTGTCGTGTCGTTACTTTTTCCTCCACCAGACACGCCTTTCATGGTCGTCTTTTCATTTCTTTTGTTCACTAATGATCTGCAACATATTTTATAACACCTCATTACTCCCTCTTCCCTCCTGTTTTTTGTTTCCTGTTTCTCACATGGGAAATCACAGCAACCGCTAATCATTAGAGGCGAGATGTCATAATTCGAAGGCAATTTGCAAGGTCTTCACTGCCTGTCAATCAAATCACTATCAATCAATTGTTGCAACGTTTCTTTGTTATTTTGGTTTGCCTTACTGACACACAAAGCCCCCTTCCCCCCTGCAACGTATACGGAGGTGAAAAATGATTGTTGATGTGTCCCGAGGGAAAATCTTTCGTGTTTGGCGTGCAAAAAGTGTCATGAATCACGATAACAGCGCAAAGTGACAGCATGACAGAAAAAGGTGTTGGAATTGAGTTAACTAACTTGATGGCGAAAAAAAAATCCGTAAAGAAAAAAGCTTGATTGATTATTGAATGCCCATTGGATATCAAAGCGACAGCGACTGACAGTGGCTTGAAAAGTAACAAAGACACACGAGGGATTCACGTGACTTGATGAAAAATTTCTGCATCCTGGAAAAAAATACTGAAGAAAATTATTCGCCAAATGATTTAATTTTTTTGACATAGTTATTTAAGAAATCGTTAGATAGTTTTACGCAAAGTAGAAAAATTAAAAACACAAAAAATATTTAATGGCTCAATGATCCGATTTTAACTTTTCAAGTTAAAACTTTTTTGACCTAAAAAAATTCATACGTTTTTCGAAAAAAATTTTTGAGAAGAAAATAAGGCTTTCTTTGTAACTATCAATGGAAAAAATTTTCTCAGTTGAAGATTTTTCGACTTGGAGTCCAAAAATAAGGCTAAAAATCAACTTTTTAACATGAAGATTTTTCGAAATTTTTATTTTTTTGGAAAAAATACCAAAAAATTTTTGAATTTTTATTTTTTGGAAAAAATAGTTTTCCTCTTTTATTAAAAAAAAACTAAAATTTTGAAAAATCTCCAAGTCAAAATTTAATAGCCTTATTTTCGAGACCCGGGGTCTTAAAAAAGTTCATTTTGTCCCAGTGAGTTCGTAAAATTTTGTGACTTCTGCAAAAAAGCTTAATTTGTGTTCTTTTTACCAAAATCAGGCGCTAACTTTTCAAATATTACCGTAATGGATAAAATTCTAAGAGAATTTAAAAATCTGTTCTCTTAACAATTTTATTTCAAATTCTTATTTTTAAAAATTTTTGGCTGAAAATTTTGAAATTTTAACTAATTTTGTATTTTTATACATTTGTTAAAATAAAAATATAATTTAGAGTCAAAAGTATTTAAATTTCAACAAAAAATAAATAAAAAAAATTCAAAAATTTAAGAGATATTGTATTAACTTCAAAATTAGCTATCTCTTAAATTATCTACAATTTTCTGTTTCATTCGAATTTTAACGATTTTTTTTTCTCTTAGCATTATCTACATTACGGTAATTACGAAAAACGTTGAAAGAAGAGTTTATTTTCCATTTTTCATGTTCATCTCATGTTTCCACAAAACATTTTTCTTTCAATTAAGCCTTTTAGCGAACGAAACGTATTTCCGGCAACAGTAAACGGCTTGCTCGTGTAAAATTTAGACAGCAAGTTAAAATTTATGAAGGTCCTCCAACCTAAATCTTCGTGGTTTTTGGTTGGAGTGTGTGTAAAATTGTGACTTGGCAACGAAAAATGTCAGACACGGAAACATGGAATGAGAAAAAAACAATTTTTAATGGAAAGAAGCGCATTTTTCAACGTAAATTGTAAAAAAATATTTTTTTTTTCTTGAATTGTCTTTTCTCTACAAAATGCAAAAAAAAATCTTAAAATATTATTTTAAAGTTACAAGATAAGCGTTCGCAATAAAAGAAAGGATAATAAAAAAATGCAAAACATGTACGAGAAATAATAACAAGAAATAATGATGATAAATGCGAACGATTAGAGTTGGACAAGGAAATCTCATGAAAAAATTTCTTTAAAAATTTTCCTTAAAATCTAGCATTTTTGAGTTCCTACCTAACCCATTTTAAATATTTTAACGAAATCCTCGCAAGCAACAACTGTTGAGGAAAAAGACATCGTCGTCATCCTTTAGTTCTCGCTGAGAAAGAAGGAAGCACTGAACCAGAAGACCAAACACGAAATAACGTTACACGGCAAACGGATGAAAATGAGAAACATGTTGCCTTTTGTAAGAATTTTCCTAGAAGAACATAGAAAAATAAAGGAGAAAAAAAACGTAATTTCATTAAAATAAATTCAGAGCCTTGCCTTGTCTCGAAAAATGTGGGAATTAATTTTGTGGATTAAAACACGTTTGTGATGTAACAAAAATGAGAGACACGCAGGGAGCAAATGCACGTGCTTTGTATATTAATTTTTTTTTTTTTCGTATTTTAAATTAGAAAGAATCACGAAGGAGAGAAAAAAACAAAAGACGCTCGAAAATTAAGGAAATTAGACAAGTTCAAAGGTTTTGCTTGTCATGATTTTTTTTCTTCTTCGCTTCTTTTGTATTTATCTCATTTTCCGACGTTTTCTAAGGCGTCTCAAAAAACAAATGCCAAATTCAATATGGATAAGACGCGAACGAAAGGATTATTTTTTCGCAATTTAATTCAATTACTTCCTTCCCCCATCCTCCGTTTGGCTTTTTCATTATTTTTTGACACATTAGAACGAATTTCGTGACTTGCTGAAATGACTGTCGTTCTTTTCATTTTATTTTTTTTTTTCATCCTTATCTTATCTCGTTTTTCGGGAAATATAATAATGAAGAAAATTACGTTTTTTTTTTGAGAATTTAAGCATGGAGTATTTGACTGTTGTCGTAAACAACAAAAAAAAATCGTAATCTAAACTTTCTTCCCTCCATGCTTTTTCTTGGAAGATTTATGAGAAAACACAAAAAGAAAAATCATGACAAAAAAAATTAAAATCATCGTCAAGTAACCCGAGCAACAAAAATCCTTCTGTTCTTGTTCATCTTACTCATCATCGTTATGTCGAAGCACCATCCTGAGACGCCGAAAAGAATTATTTTCCGCTCTTTCATGGCTTGATTTTGTTCCATTTCGGTGATGATCGCACATTACGGGAATTTCTTTTTTTTTTCTTACGCAGCCCCTTAAAAAAAAGATGCCATTTGAAATTTATGACAAGAGCAAAAAAAAATTTCTTGTAATATGATGATTTTATGTGATAACATACAAAAATCTGCGAAATGTTTCTGCATTGCCTCAAAAAAAAAATATATATGAGAAATACAAATAAAAAGACAAGCAAGGAAGAGTGACATGACGATGATAACTAAAAGTTAAGACAAATAAGGAAAAAATATTACGCATATCACATGACGACACACATTACCAGCCTCTTATGATGCGACGGCGTGTGAATACACGACAAAGTTGGGTAGAGAAGAATAAACAAAAAGAAGTCTAGCAACGAAAAAAAAAAGAAAAAATGTGACATGAAAATGTGTAAGAAGGAAAATGATGATGATGAACGAACAGGGTGTGATTAATCAGGATTGTTACACTTCGTTATTATTAATATGTCGTTCAGTCATACGGTTCGCAGCGTTTCAAGGAGCAATGAACGTCGGGTTATGAAAAAGAGAGTTAAAATGGGGTGAATTTAGTCACTCAATGACTACTTTTTTAATATTTTTTAAAAGAATAATTCTGAAATTGTCTCATAATTCGACTGATTTCGATTTAAAAAAAAATCTAAAAAAAAAATTAAATTTTTTCTCCTATGTAATCCGTTTTGCAAAAAATAAAAAAAAAGTTTTGAAATGTCGTTAGCATTTTCTGTATTAATATCGAAAATTTTAAAAAGTGTTGGATCAACGGGAATTTAATTTTTTAAAATTAATCTCGGGGTATTTCAAGGTAAAAATTTAAACCAATAAAATTCATAAAACTAATAAATTTATTTTTTTTTAATTTTAAATTGATTTAATTATTTATTTAATTAAAACTAAATTAAATTAATTATAATTAAATTAATTAAAATTAAATAATCAAATTTGATTAAATTAATTAATTTAATTATATTTTATAATAACCAATTTAATTCGAATTAAATAATATTTTAAGTTTTTTTAAAGTCAATTTAAAAACTATTTTGACCATTTGTGGTATAAAAATGTAACTTTTAAGTAAATTTTTATCCTAATTTAAGCTCAAATTAAATTTGAAATATTTTTCAAGCTTCTGTGGAGTAATTTTTAATTCTGAAAGCCAAATTTTACTCTTTAAAAAGTGAGATTCTATACAGAGTTGATTTTTTTTATTTTTATTTGATATATAATAAATTTTGAAAATTGAATAAAAATTTACTTTTCATGAAGATAAAATTTCAATTATTTTAAATTCAGACAAAATAAGAATTTCTACAAAAATTTATCAAAAATGTTTAAAGCTTTTGATAGAAAAATATTAAATTTCAGCTCTTTTCCTTGTTTATTAACTCCTTAATTTCTAACTCGAAAACGTAAGATGCTAATTTTTTTACCATAAAAAACGAAATTCACCCCTTTTTCATTTCATATGAAGAAATCTAAAACCTCTTTCTTACCCTTGCTATCTAAGTAACGTTTGATGATTACTGCTTTGATAAAGATCCAACCAACTAACATAACAAACATCAAAGAAGAAAAGAAAGGTAGCACCATATAATAATGCCGTGTAATAAAAGTTAGTTTTTCCTGTTGTTGGTCGGCTCAGTCTATAAGACATTCAGTTTATTAATACTTTTTTTTAGTTCTTTCTTCCTGTCTTGATACCTGCCTCGATAGCGACTCGTTGCCACACGTTTTCATGATATGATTGAGCGAGTGAAGCACAAGTTGCGTGATATCCTCGTGATGACTTTACTCTTTCACTAATAAACGGAAATTTTTGCAAGAAAAACTAGACCAAGGATAGTAAAAGTCGAGTCTCGTGTACAAGAAAAAAAAACGAAACGAAACGAAAGGAAATTTGTAATTTTATTAATAAAAGCCAAGCGTCTACTGACTCGACTTTCATTTTATTTAATATTATGTGTTTAGCAGTGCGAGTGTGCTGCCAGCTAAAAAGCATGGTGTGATATTAAAATTTCTGTGCGGAACAAATAAAGACTTTGTTCTAGTCGTGTGAATGTGTGCATGAGTAAGTAAAAGTGGTTTTAATAAAATGGAAATGAGATTTTGAATTTACTCAAGAATAAAATGAACGAAAGTAGGACAAAGAATTTAGTTCAGGTTATATGTGAAAGGTAATGTCGTTGTGTGGAAAAGTGTACGCGACTGTAAAATAAGCGTGAAAAATCAGGCAATAATGACTCGCTAAATGATTGACGTCACTCTTTAATGCGAAATGCGAGCTTTGGATTCTAAGAAAATTGATTATTAATGACTTTTAGTGACTACTGAGAAATTAGCGACCCACAAATTTTTCGGAAAAAAATTATTTTTACTGAAAAATAATAAATTTTTATTTATAAAGTTACAATAAATAATTGTAATATTTTTTTTTTGAAATAACTCAAGTTTTGTATCAAAAATCTCTTCAGATTTTTTTGTAAAGTGTCACAATTAACTATAAGAAGGCTTAGCAACAGAAAAATTAGAGAAATGATCAGAAAATTTTATAAAAAATAAGACATTTTTTCAGAGTTGGAAAATTTTATTTTTTCCGGGGAACCAAACTCATTTCCCAAAATTATATTATTTTAGATAATCAAAAAAAATCCTAAGTTAAGTAAATTTTACACATTTTTTTATTAATTCTACAAATTTTAATTTTTAAACTATAAAATTTTTCAATTTTCCTCTCAAAAATTCAAATTTAATAATTTTTTATAATTATTTTTTTATTTTTTTTTTAATTTGCTGGGAACGAGGTTTCCGCATTTTTCCAGCAAATTTTAATTTTTGAGAAATTTAAAAAATTTTAAAAAATTTAAGTTTAATTTAAAAATTTAATTTTTAACGCATATTAAGTTCATTGCATACTTTTGGGAAAAATAAAATGTTCTACGGGTAGAACGAAAAATACGGGTTACCTTAATTTCTTATAATTTACGAATTTTTAGATTTCTTGTTAATTTTAAAGATGCGTAAAATTACACTTGAAGCAAATTTTTGATTAAAAATGTAAAAAATCACAAATTAGAACGACAATTACCACACACACAAAAAAAAATTATCCATACCATCCCATTCTCACATTCTTCCTCAAAAGTGCTTATTAAACGACGAAACGCATAAAAAGACGGAAGAATCACAATCATTTCTTTTTATGTAAAAATAATTTTTATGATGATGATAACAGTAGTCGTCATAATAATACACGTAATAACAACCTACGGAATATTCATTCACATTTATGGCAGCAAAAAAAAGAAAAGGAAAAAAAATGTAAAGTAAACGAACTAACATAAAACGGGAACAACATCCGTTGTACTCCTTAGATTTTCTTTTGGATATGGCACAATGGCATTATGAGCGAGTGAGCGGCGTGTCTGCTAATGTGATGTAATAATAATAATTTTTTTCTTTCGTCTTCCCTCTCTTATGCGCTCGAACAATCATCACAAAAGATTTCTCGGTGTCTGAAAAAAAAATTAGCTTTCATTAAAAATTCATATCGTAAAAAAAATTCATAAATAACCATAAATTTTTATACTTTTCCACGAAAAAAAAAACTAATAAATATTAAATATATTATTTTTGCTCCTCAGAATTTTTTTTTTGCGAAAACTGCAACTGACAAGATATAAAAAGCCGTGCGTGCTGCGTGCGATAATTTTAATATCCTGATTGATGGTTTGTAATAATTTCATTTTTTTTTTGACAACGTGAAAAAAGGTGCAAAAATCATATTAATTCAAAAAACGTCAGAAACGATCATTTTTCTTCCTCGTTCGTTCCAGATTGTCTCTCGCGATGAGAAATGAGCCCATTTTTGAAGATTTTTTTTTTCACAAATATGATAACTGATTGAGGTCATCAGTCATTGAGCAAAAGTGTGCTTGCTCGAAAAATCTCCTCTTTCGTGCTTTTTATTACAAATTTTCCAGTCGTCAGTCAAACGTTATCTCAAGTACAAATCAGAAATTTCATTATTATTATATTATTATTAAACAACTACACTGAGATTGTCGTTGCAATGCATATTAAAAGTCAAGTGGCGGTTGGATGACGTCGTTTAAATGTCGTACATGGCAGCAAAATAAAATGAAAAAAAAAGAGAGAACTGAATAAAAATTCATTCAATTTGAATATTAACAACATCGTATACGAGCAAGCGACCATCAAGGGTGGCAAGAAAATGAATTTTTATTCAGATTTTACTATGTGTGAGTCGGAGTTGGAGTTGTTGTTGTTGTAATGTTGTAGTTTTGGGTCGCCGTTAGATTACCAAGGAAATTGATATTATGCAAATTATTTTTTTTCCTCCGCTTTCGTATGGTAGGAAAAAAAAATTAGAAAAATATCAAGAAATGTACAAAAAATGTAAATGAAAAAATGTGATACGGACAAAAAAAAAAGAGAATCGCACACCCTTGAATCGCATGTATTTCTGTCATATTTATGGACTTTGTAGAGTCTGTGACAGAAATGTGTAACGCGCGAAGCTTGTTTGACAACTCGAGATAAGGCCGCCGCAGTAAATATGTAAATGGAAATGTCTTTCTGTGTGCGTCTAAAATGCTTTAATGTTGTGAAAAAGTACTTTTTTGGATTATAAATTTGCGTAAAGAGGATTTAAGTCTCGAAATTGGTCGTTTTTAGATAAAATTAACTGATTTTTCATGGAAATTTATTAATTTTCTACGCAAAACGTTACTTTTTATATTAAAAAATCACGAGAAATTGCCTTTTCCGAAGGAAAAATTTAATATTTATGACTGAACATCCAGCTTTGAATAAAGAAATCATGAAAACATGAGAAATTGAGAAGAAAATTCATTCAAACATGAGAAAATCGATTGCATATGAAATGATCTAGAAAATTTCTGTGCTTTGTTTTTTGATCTGTAAGTGAGATGCTTTACATTTTAACAATTTTTCCTTTTTTCTTTTCTTTGCAGATTTGCCCTGAAGCGATCAAACAAGCTTAATACTTTTTTTTTTGAAACGTAAGTAAAATTTGTCATAATTTTTCAAACTTTTACCCATTAAAAGCTGCAAATCTCTCTTAACTGCCTCTACATGCCTCGATCGATGAATGATAAATTTTTGCCTTACCGAAAATCTCATGTTTGAAAGTCAAATACCGTAAGACTAACAAACATCCGCTACTTTTGCAACGAAGCAAGAAGCAACATATTTTACTCAAAATTTGAAGAAAAAAAAACTTTTAAAGCAGAAACAGAGGAAAAGAAGAAGGCTGCTAGCAAAATTTATCTCATAAATCATTAGACATGAAAAATTTATTTCCTTGTTATATTTTTACAATCCGTTTCATCGTAGGTACGTTTTTTCCTTCTTTTTCTTTCCTTTGTACGAGAAGAACAACAAAAACTAAAGTAACGTTAATGTTTGTTCCGTTACCGCTTCGAATTTTTGCCGTAGTAGAGAAGTTAATTTATTTTCATCGATTCGTGTTTTGGTTTGGGATTAATGATTTTTCGGTACGCTCAAAAAATCACGATGAAAGATTAACTTTTAGTCCCTTTTTTTCTGCAGTAATTTATAACTCAAAAGTAAACTTTTGAAACAAAAATCAATAGAAAACTTTGTCACGGCGAACAAAAAAAGCGCAGTTGACACAAAAATCTTGATACCGCAATTTTCAATTAACTTCATCCACAGAAAATTTTTTTTCTTGATTGTTGAATGTTGTTCTGAAAAAAAAAATCTCCAATAACAATTTCGACCCATTCCATGTTTCTCGTGTCGTCGTCGCTGAAACGAGTTCAATACGACGCCAAAAAAATGTCAACTTTCTCCATGAATTTAAATTGGTTTCTATTCCATGCCAATCGGGAAATGGCGGATAAATATTTACGCCTCCCGGACACAAAATAAGCGGATTTCAACAATAAATAAGTTTTAATGCAAATTTTTTGCTTCATTCATATTTGAGTCAAAAACTTTTGGTATTTAGATAAATTTATGACGAAGAAAAAAAAATGACGACAGAGGGTGAGTTCTCGTCATGTAATTCGCTAATACAATAACAAGAACAACCAAAATTCGCCTTGAATTTATTTTTCACAAATGTTGGTGATTAAATGAAAATACCGCCGCTGGGCATTTTGCTGTGAGAGTAAAAAAAAAAAAAAACGAACAATGAAAAAAACATTTCGCAGAAAATTAAATTAATGAAAATTGTCATTGTTCAAACACTTGACAGCCAGCGGAGAGGCATCAAATTTATTTACGAGTAAGATGATGATGGAGAAAAACGAGCATTTAACGAACAAAATAAAAAGCCACTTATTTTAATATTTTACTTTATAAAATTATGACATCGAGCGAAAATTGTGAATGGAAAAAAAATATATACAAAAAAAAAATTACTCAAAGGCTCGTAATGTGCTTAAGAGCTTACCACGACAAACAAAGTAGGCTTTTAAAAAATAAAATAAAATAAAAACAGAATGTAAACAAACAGCTCCATTGGGAGCTTAAAACAATGACGTTCGTTAAATATTTTTTGTTTATTTTTTTACATTTTTTTATTATAAAAATAAATTAATAAATAAAATAATAATTATCAAATTTGTAAAAAGCTTAATTTAAATTTTTAATAATTTTTTATTTTAATTTTTTTTTAGTTTTTTTTTTTTTTAAAATAAAATAAAATAGAAATTTAATTTTTTAAAGAGTTTTCGACATTGAATATAATTTTTTATTTTATTAATTATTTTATGATTTTTTTTTCATAAAATATTTTGATAAGAAAATTTACAAAAAATAAATAAATTAAACTTTTAAATTTTTGTTGAATTTATTCGATTTTTTTTAATTTTTTTTTAATTCTTACAAAAACATATTTTTAATCTTTTGAATATTTTTCCTACGCAAAATCCATTAAAATTCATCAAACATAAATATTTAACGTTTTCAAATAAATTACAACAAACAATTTTTGAAAAATCTCAGAGAAAGGCAAACAAAACACGCAAAACATGCGGCTGAGAGACAAACAACATGATTCACTAATAGGTCTGCCCCAAGGGTGTGTTCACATTAATTGTGTTATTTAAGCTTTGATGCCTCGATGCTAATTATTGTTATTATTCCATTTTAGACAAACACATCGGCAATATGTAACAGGCGCGCGCGATACTGGCAAGATATCAAATGTGAACATTCACATGTGCGAGTCATAAAATATTTTCCACGCAGGCGAGGGGGGGCGGAAAAACTAAATAAACGACTTTTGTTCGTTTTTTCGTTGTTGTTGTTTTTTTTTCCTATAACAATCCCAGGCTATGTTGTTGTTATCAGTCAACTTTTTGTTGTTGTTTTTGTAACAAAATCGCTTTTGAAGTTTTTTTATGCCACGAGGAAAAATTTTTAGGGACACATTTCGAAATTTATTGAACGAATAACGAAAAAATTTTTGCGAATTTATGTGAAACGGAACCCAAAAAAATTCCTCATAATTTAAGTTGAACAAAGATTCACGATAAAAATTTAATGGGTCGTGCTCGGGTACTACCTTTTTCTCTCCCGTAGAAAACTCTCGGAGCAAAAATTTATGCCTTAATCTCCTGAATAGATCGAAAGGATTTTTCTCTTTTGTGTATTTCGTGAAGCGAAAGTGAGTGAGTGAGTGGGAGACAGATCCTTTCAAACCTAAATTAAAAGGAAAAATGCTTAAGGGACATTTTTCAAATTTAAGAACGACCGACAAAGTAAAATAGAACCCAACGTAAATTTATTTGGGTTTCAAAATTATTGGATGAAAATACCTTTTTAGCGCGAATTTTCTTTTCTTTTTATTTGTGTGAAAGAAAAGGTTAAGTGAGTTACTGATGAAATGAAATACGACAAATTTTCTCAAGAATTTCTTTGAATTCTTTTCTATTATTCGTTGTTAAAGTGCGCTTTAATATTTTTTTCGAAGAAATTCGTAAAGGATTTTTTTTGTTTAGTCATGCTGTCATTCAATAAAAATATTCCAGTCTTCCTCTATATTTTTATTTATACAATTTTTCCTCTTCTCGTAAATAAATATTGTCGGAAAAATCGCCCAAAAACCCCAATTTGTTCATCTTTCTATGCTATGCGAAGTAACTTGATTCGTCCAATCTTTCATCAATCGTTTATGTTTTCCTCTTACGCTTCATTTCTTTTCATTTTCTTTCTCTATCGCATTTTATCTGGCAAATCAACCAAATTCGAATGAAAAGCCAAATAACATCCACATACATCTTCATCTCGGGTCACACAGAAATAGAGGAAAATGAATGAAGAAATTCGTTCAACATGACATCAAATCAATTTTTATGTGTTATGTGTCTTATTTTCTTGTACTATTTCGATTACTTGCCATGATAGGCTGCTTACTTGATCCCATTTCATTTTTATTTTTATCGTAATTCGATACACAAGAATTACTACAAACCGCAGTAAGTTTAATGGTTTTTCCGAGAAAAGTAAGGAAATATTTACAAAAGATGTCGTTTGAAGAGAAACCATCGATGGTACTTCAATTCGAAATACTTTTGTTCAATTTTTAAATTGACTTGAAAAATTTTAAAGCCACTTGGCTTAAAAAAAATTCAAACCGCTTGGCTTGAAAAAATTTCAAACCGCTTGGTTTGAAAAATTTCAAACCGCTTGACTTGAAAAAATTTCAAACCGCTTGACTTGAAAAAATTTCAAACCACGTGACTTGAAATACTTTCAAACCGCTTAGCTTTAAAAAAAAAACAAATTTCAAACTTGACATAAATTTTAAACCGCTTGGTTTGAAAAATTTCAAACCGCTTGACTTGACATAAATTTCAAACCGCTTGACTTGAAATATATAAAGAAAACGTTTGACTTGAAAAAATTTCAAACCGCTTGGCTTTAAAAACTTACAAACCGCTTGACTTGACCTAATTTCAAACCGCTTGACTTGAAAAATTTTAAACCGCTTGACTTGAAAAAATTTCAAACCACTTGATTGAAAAAAATTCAAACCGCTTGACTTGAAAAATTTTCATACCGCTTGACTTGAAATAATTTCAAACCGCTTGGCTTAAAAAGGATCAAACCGCTCGGCTTGAAAAAATTTCAAACCGCTTGACCTAATAAATTTGATTACCACATTTTTTCTTCGAAACGCGGTAAAAATTAGGATACAAAAGGGATATCTGCTTTAACCATTTATTAATGAAGTCAACAACCACCCATTGCGAATAACCAAAAATAGAAAAGACAAATTTCAAGGATTATGTTATGCGGTTGGGCCTTTCTATAGCAAAAACCGCAACTAGCAAATTTAATGTCCATTGCACACAAATGTCTTAAGATGACGTCTAAGCGAGTAAGAAAAGAGGGAAAAGCAGCATGACACAGATATCTGTCACATTAAAAAAGGAACATTTTGTAAGCCACATCAATTTATTTTGGGATGTCCAAAAAAAATGTATCTTCCTTAAAGGGAGAAATGATGTAAATGCTTTTTGATCTCAGAAAAAAAAGCTTATCATTATAAATGAGACCGACAGGAAGTGAAAATGACACGCAGGTAGTCAACGATAACGAGATAAATGATGGATAAGTTTTCTCCAATTAATCAAAGAGGATTTTTTTTTCTGAAATTGTCTTCATTTGCAAGAACCTATTCGAAACTTCTGAAGTTTCTTGTCACGAAGAATTACTTCTCAAGTGCAAACAATGCTCTAAAGTTAATAGTTTATCATAACATTGACGTTTAATTATAAGGAAAATTTCTACATTTCTTCTTATTATTGTTTGTGTTTATGTTAAGAGACATGTTAGTTACTCGTCTGACATTCAGAAAGGGGAAAGTTTGAAATGAGATCATAAGATTGGCAGACATTGTCAAGTAAAGGGATGTTTTCATTAAAATAGTTAAAATATCAAAATGACCTTTTTGATTCGAAAATCTTAAATTTTATGTATGTCAAAATGAATATTTTCAAGAAAATTTAAGAAATTTAATTTAAAATCAACGAAAATTTGAATTTTGAGGAAAAAATATTTAAAAAAAAAATTGTAAAAAATTAATTTTAATTAATTAAAAATAAATAAATAAATTCAATTAATTTTATTTTTATTAAAAATATTAAATTATAATAAATTGAATAAAAATTTAAAATAAATTTAATTTTATTAAAATAATAAATTTTAAATTAAATTTTTATAATTTTTTTTTAATTTAAAATTTTGTTAAAATTAAATTTGCAATTTTCCAAAAATATTTTTGAAATTCTTTATTTAAAAAATAGTATAAATCGAATATTCGACTTCTAACGAATTTGAGACAATTTGCAATTAATTGAACATCCCTTCAACAAAATCACGTGAAAACTATTGACTTTTACGCCGCCATCAAGCACTAAAATGATGATTTTACTAAAAATCTGATGAAATTCCTTCACTTTGTTTGTTATTTCATCTACATTCTGCGATGTGATGAGATGAATATTCAAATTTATACGATAAAAGATTAAATATGTGAATTTGGCTTATCTCTCACACCCTCGTTCCATTACGCTCTTATTTATATTATTATAACCCGTTCATCATTTTATCATCATCTCGCATCGCAAACGGGTTCATGTACATAAAATTATGTCATTTGCATAAATTTCCCGAATACATTTTTTTTTTCGACTTAACTAATCCAATTAATTCGGATTCCTCGCTCCCGGCAAATTTAATTAATTGTCTGCTGCTTCTCTTGTCGCCCACTTAGGTCGCTATTTTTTGGATGCCAAGCGAGGACGAGGTAATTAATCGGTTAATTGTGCTCCTTCTCCTGCGTCACATTAAATTTTTGGTGAGAGACAAAAGAAACTTTTATCTTATAACTCATAAAATTAACCACAGTTCAACTCCTTTACATTTTATTGTCAAACCCTTTCTCCGTTTCCTCGGCAGCCGAACAAAAGACAGAAACCAACATCGAAAAAAAAACTATTCAAAAGAGATGCTTTTAATAGTTTACCCGCACGCCGCACAATTTTGTTATCTTCCTCTCATTCAAGCAATTAAGCACTAAAACAAAATATTATAATAAATGGGTAACATCGTCGTCGTCGCTCGTTGCCTTGTTCCTCCGTTGGCACGACAGCGTTATGAATAAAATGAAAGAAAACCACAGGGGAAATTTATAAATGGTGAAAAAGATTGTTCATTAGTCTTTTGGGTTTAAATGTCGCTCGTCGTGGTGTCTTGTTGTCGCATGCCATTCGGAAAAATCCGTTTAAATGATGTTCAAAAAATCAAGGGAAGCACTTTTAATTTATTCATTTATATTTTAAGAAGATAATTGAGTAAATTGCATGGATACGATTGAGTGGATTAACTTCACTGGCTTGTTTAGATTAAATTAATGTTGTTGTCTTTGACAAATTAGTCTAAATTTCTCCCCTTTTTTCACCGCAAACGTTTCTCAAGATAAATTTCTTCGACCTAAAAATTCCCTTTATGGACCTCATGTGCGATAAAAATTAATCAAAACTCCGTCAAGGTCATTTTTTTTCGTTCTTTCCTTTCTTTAATGTAACTAAATATTACTTTGTTCAATTTTCTTCTCATAAATTCGAGATAAGAGAACTAATAAAGGAACAATGTCACGTCCAATGAGCCGCCACAATATTCACAAAAACATGACAAATTCCTATTATTTTGTGTTTGAGTATTCCGTTCACGCATCGTTCGATGTGAGTTTTATCATTACATGCGGAACCCAAAGAATCCCTCGAAGGACATTCGTTTGTACCTTTTAAAGGTGTGACACTTTTCTGTAGTTTTTCGTATGGTATTTTTGGGGTTGCTGTGATAACATTTTGTTGCGATGGTGATTATTATCAGAAAAATTTTGTGATAAAGTTTTGTTTCGTCATTCAAAGATTTTTTCAAGCTTTAAGAATAAATTTTAAATTTTTTAGTTTTTTTTTATTTTCTAAAATTTTTAATATAAATTCAAATAAATTCGATATTTTATCAAAAAATAAAATTTTTAAAAATTATTAAAAAAATTCATAAAATTTTAAAATAATTTTTTTTTCTTGGATAAAAAAATAAATGAGCAACGAAAAAACATAAAAAAATAAAATAAATAATTTTAAATAGTTCTATTCTTGTTTCAAAATAAAAAAAATATGCCTAACTTTTATTAATTTTTAATATTTTTTATTTTTCTGAAATAAGAAATAATCAAAAATTAAAAAAAAAAAAAAAAATAAAAAAAAAATTAAATTAAATTAATTTAAAATAATTTTTAATTTAATTTAATTTAATTAATTTAATTTTTTCTCATAAATTTTTTTTTTCATTTCAAACTTTTTTTTGTTTTTTTTTGCGAGTTTTTTCAATTTAATTTCTTACAATAAATAAAATATTTGCTGTTCCTATTTTTTCCTCCTCATCTCGAATAATAATCTTATTTTTCGAAAATAACTAAAATTAAAATAGAAATGTGATGATTCTATCCTCAAAACGCACAATTCCTTCTAATTTTTCGCAGTAACTGCCAATCCAACTGCAAAAATTTCATTCAAACGCCGCATAAATCGCACGCCCGTCATTCATAATTTACATTTTCATGGCATTCCTGCAAGTGACCAGGCTTTTCTCGCATCGTGCGTCGTCATCATGTGTCATCGAGTTGCTGCAACTTTTATTTATAATCCGTTTTCGCATGATTATCAACCGAGTGTATCGTCATCGCCGTTGTTCGTCGTCGTCGTCGTCGCCGCTTGCCCGAAATGAATTGGATTTATTCATGTGTGTTTGATATGTGTGATTATTATTGTGTTGTTTTTGCGTCCTTTTGGGACTTTTCTCTCCCGAAAAACGACCAAAAATTCACGGTTGTCGCTCCGAATGTAGTGCGCGGTTGAATGGCGATTTTATGCCTTCATGCATTTTCATGCTTTTGGGGCGCAATTTTGTGTGTGTGTGATTGTGATTAGTTGTGAAAGTTTGTTTTTGGCGTTGTATCTAAGCAAACTGCAGAATTAGGTGTTGAATTAAAGTTGTGAAAGTGCGACAATTTACAGCTAGCGAGACAATTTTCGGGTGAAAATTCATGGAATTTGTTAGTGAAATGTGAAAACGAGTGCACTGAAAATAAATCAAGCGATTATTTTTTGACATTTAGCTTCAAATTTATCGTAAAAAATAATTTTTTAACTTAACTAATAACAATTTTTCATTTTTTTTTCGTATCTTTTCAGGACAAAAAATCAACTTTTACCCAAAAAAAATTAAGGATCCCATTCCAAAAGTGAGTAAAAAATTCAATTAACTTCCAAAATCCACCTTTTAACGTTATCTGAAATATCTCATCAACAAATTTCCTTACCGGCTCATTGATTTTAAGTGTTCCTATTTAATGAAATTACTCTCGCCAGTCATTTTCTCCGCTCCAAATGGTCATTTTCGCTAATTTTTGTCATCTTCTCATTACGAAAATTGTTATTTCTGCAAATCCCAGAATTAAAGCGACATCAAACGAGAAGAAAAACAAACGAAAACTCCGATAATGCGATTTCGAGTCATGTTCACGCTCGTTCCGACAAATAAATGAATAAATAATGTGCATCTCTAATCCTTTTTTCGACGTCTTTTCTTTCATTCATTTATTTTTGTCACACATGGAGGATTTTCGTGTGTGTGTTTGCGAAAGTCATTGAATGAGGCTTCTTCAATCACAATCTCATTAAAGGGATTATTTTGGTCCAATTGTGTGACAAAATCGTTTTTTTTTGTGGTTTCTGTTTCTGATTTGCGGAATTTTTATTTAGGTTACAGAAGAAGAAGGAAAAAAAGAAACAGAGATGAAAGCGGAAAAAACGAATGTTTGACCGCATTTATAAATAAATAAATATAAACAACAAAAATAAATATGAAATGGAAGATAAAACCGGATTTTGGTTATTTTTTGTCATTTCCAGATGCCAAACGCAAAAAAAAAGTTTTCTATCGCTCTTATCTCGGTCAAGATAATCAGATTTAGTGCTCTTATTTCTTTTCTTCGAAATCGGAAGATTAGTTAAAGTGGGTCAAATTGATCAAAATCGTGCTTTAAAGCAAAAAAAATCTCAACAACTTCAAAAAAGACGTAAGAAAGGGGGAACGAAGAGGTCTAGTTAATAGAATAATAGAGCACAAGAGACTCTCGAGTGTGTGTCTCCGCATAATATATTCATATGTATGCAGGATATCTTGCCGGAAGCGACAAAAAAAGTACACAACTACTTCAATTTCGCAGTTGAGTACACATTTTCACCTATTTCCGAGCATTTCTTATACTTTTATGGACTCGCACACACTTTTATGACTACTGTTTGAACTTCCTTCTCCGCACTTACTCCACTTCTTGCGTCTTTTTTTCTTTCCTCCTGGCCTATTTAATTTCATTTCCATGTTGATACGCACGAAATGCCTCTTGAACGTGTGTAGAGATTTACCAAAAACGAAAAAAAAAAGAAAAAAAAACAAGAGAAATAAATGAAAGAAGTGTGTAAATGTAATAAAGGGGAGCAATTTATCTCGACAAACAGACAGCGTAGCAGCATATTTTCCTTCTGGTACGACAACAACGCAACGATGACGACGGCGACATGAAGAGGGGACGAAAATGGTGCAGTTGTTTGTTGGCTGCTGGTGGTTGATGTTGTTTGTTCGCTTCTGTTTTTCGGAGTATGTTGTTGTTGTTATTGTGCATGCAGTAAATATAAAATACGTCATCAGATACGGGTGTCTTACTTAATAGACTGAGGCAAGAAATAATATTCAAGTGTTAAAGGTGGTAATTTTTTTCAAGTAGCGTGAACGCTTATGAAATATTCAAGGATTTGAAAAAAAATGAAGAAACTGCAATGAACAAAAGAGAATTTTTAAATTTTTTGTACTTTTAATAAAAAAGTATTTTTTATTTTAATTATTTTTTTAAATAATTTTAATTTAATTATTTAATTTAATTGTTTTTACATAAAAATATTTTTAAATAAATATTTATTATAAGAATAAAAATTATAAAAATATTTTTTTAAATAATTTATTGAAATTTTTTGACAGCTGTCAAAAATTTGAGATAAAATAAACAATAAATTGTTAAATTTCAACTAAAAATTCAAAATAATTTAAAAAAAAAATAATTAAATGCAAAATATTTTTTTAAGAAGATTAAACCAAAAATACTCACAAATTTAAATATTTTAATTTTTAAACAAAATTAAATTTTGTTGCTCCGTTTTTTTGAATTTATTAGATTTTCTTTATTTTTAAAAAATTTTCCTCTAATTTTATTATTCCAAAACCTTCTAAAAGTCATTTGGAACAAATTACAGAAAACTTCAAACAGATTCGTAGAGTAAAATTTGAGTTATTGCATTTCAAAATTTGTATGGAAAATTGCATAAATTGAAAATAAATAATAAATAAATTAGTAAATAAATAAACAAAAAAAATAAATAATTATTTTAAAAGCAATAATAAATTTCCATTATTTTTGTATCAATTTACGTGAAATTTAAGACAAGTTTTATAAAAAAATAATTAAAATTTCTGAACACTAAAAAACTTAAAAAATATTTTTTCAACAAAAGACGTCAAATTTCATTTTTTTTGATAAATATTAAAATCGATTCATTTTCTTTAATTTATTAGACTCGACGAACCTCATCTTTCATTCATTTCTTCATTTTTGCTTCCATAACAACACAAAAAAGCACAATATATATCCTTCAAGACGAAACGAAAATAAAGACATTTCCCGAGATCAGATCAGATCGCATTAAACCCAAAATAAATTGATTGGCATTATAATAAAATGGAAAAAATATACAAAAAAACAGACATGATTTTGACACGAATAGCAAAGAACGCTTCTTATGTAATAAACATAATAAGAAAAGAAGATGAGAAAAATGAAAAAAAGTGAGTTCATCAAATTCCAATAGAATATATTTATATTTTTTTTTTGTTTAAGACAAAAATCGAATGTGAGACAAGCGAAGAAACGCGAAGCATGCACAATTTTTTTTTTCGGGGAGATTTTCACCCACCATCGATGTGATGAAAAATGTAATATTTTATCTCCTCTTCATAAATTTTTCATTCAATCTCCATTCTTCATATATTGAATAAAATATTAACACTGTGAGCGCGTCTTGTCTTGTCTTGTCTCGTCTCATTACAGCCCGAAAAATGCCGTATAAAAGGACTTTTGGCTTATGT
Organism: Culicoides brevitarsis; assembly: GCF_036172545.1. Classification (NCBI taxonomy): domain Eukaryota; kingdom Metazoa; phylum Arthropoda; class Insecta; order Diptera; family Ceratopogonidae; genus Culicoides; species Culicoides brevitarsis. The sequence goes on along the minus strand of NC_087086.1, from coordinate 17,983,507 downwards.
TTTTCCACGTCATTTATTCCGAATGAATCATAAATTGAGTGACTTGTGAATAAATGTATACAAAAAAAAAGCGATGAGCAGAGAAAAATCATCACGTAGAACGGCATTTTTTAATCCAATTTATTTCTTTTTTTTTCTTCTTTTTATTATTAGTCGTCGTGTTTGCAGCATTTTTATGTTTATCGCGGGATGTTTTACAAGTGTTAAAATAAAATGAGCAAAAAATACGAGATTTGAATTGATAAGTGGATGTAAAATGGATTACTTGATGAACTTCAGAAATTTCGGTTAATTTGAAACAATTTCAATGGATTTACGGGAAAATAAGAGGATGAGACTTGTTTTGAAATTAAAACCCAATTCCCATCAAACTGTCTTCGGGAGCGACAGCACGAGAGTAGTGCCGAGTAACAAGTCTAACGTTAATGAAATGTCTGTCACTTTTAATGTAACACAAACATGAAACAAGACAAGTGCTTACATAGGTGATGATGATCCTATAAGACGAACAACGAGAAACTTTGCGCCAGAGAAAAATCCAAAGTGAAGTGAGTGTGAATGAAAAACGGGAAAAATAAACTTTTTTTTCTCTCTGCCTCCGTACATTTCAAATGTATAAAATATTACTTTTCCATTTTCTATAAAAATTTATCTTTTCAGTGCTGCTAGCGTACTTTTTTTTTCTTGCTCCTGTCAAATGTGTTCGTGCTGCCGCCTCCTTGCAAGGAACGAGCAAAAAATTATATTGAAAAGTTGCTGAACACGTCTCAATCACATATTTTATTACATTTTACTGATTCAACAACACATTTCTTGCGCAGCAGACAATTTTTTTTTCTTCGCCTTGACTCGAGAAGTTCCTAACAAGACTTGTTTCGAGTGAAATCCTTAATACTTTGTAAGATGATGTTTTAAGACGAGTTAGTACTTATTTTAGAGTGTATGGAAAATTTGTTCATCTGAAGAATTCGGGGAACAGAAGAAAAAAAATAAATGAAGCAAGTGTTGAAGAAGAAGTCATAAATAATGAGCACAGAACAGATATCTTCATTTTTTTACGAATTGAAGAATTTTTTTTTATTTTTGTAGTGCTTTTGTTTAAAGAAAAATAATTTTTTATTCATTTGTCATTTTTTTTAAAGTGAATTACGAGCAACAGACACAAGCTGACAAAATATATTTCAGCAATTAATTATTATTTATTAAATTTTGTGTCATTTTCTTGTAATTTGGAGATAAATTTATGGTAATGGACGTCATGAATAAATTATTTTGGTAACATTTTGTCAAGTAATTTTACTTCAAAAGATTTTATTGATTCGCGTTTTGAGTAAAATATTTTTTTTTATTTTTTGAATTTAAAGAATATGAAATATTGACAATATTTTAATTTAAAGAATTGATTTTTATATTATTTTTTTTTTATTAATTTTAATTTTTTTTATCGTTTTTTTTATAAATTAATTAGTAAGAAATAAAAAAAAATAAAAATTAGGTATAATTTTTAAATAAATTTTATTATGTAAAAAAAGCTAGAAAAAATATAAATTTGTGTTCAAAAAAATTATTTAAATTATAATAATAAATTTTTAAAAATTATTAATCAAAATTTATTCAAACGAAAATAATTATTTTGATTTATAATTTCTAAGAATTAGTTATTTTAATTTAAATAAATTGTTTGAACAAAAAATATAATTTTTTTTAAATTAAAATTCAAAATTTTAAATTTAATTTAAAAAGATAAAAATTAATTTATTATTTTGAAAAAAATTATTTTGATTTAAAATTTCTAAAAATTTATTTTTTCAATTTAAATAAATTTTTGAAACACAAAAAAAAAATTTTTAGCAAATTTTTTACACATAAAAATTATTTGAAAATTTAAATTTAAATTAAAAATATTAAAATTAATTTAAAAATATAAAAAAAACTAATTGTCAAAATTGAATTTTCACATAATTTTAATAAATTTACAACTCATTTTCAACCCTTTTTTTTGTCTAAAAATCGATTTCTAACCCCTTTAAAGCCCTTTGCACAACCACAGACAGCGAGAAGTAAAAATGAAAAATTACGTAAATTTACCTCCTTTAATTACACGATCATTATCCTCGTCATTTGTAACACTTCCATTCTATTATTTTTCCATTATTTTCATGTCTGTGTGCTAAATTTATGCACGTCATCATTTTACTTTCTGTATATTTCCTGTTTTTACGGCATTTCGGTATTTTTCCATCCAAATCCTTCTGTCTCTTCATTTCAAACCAAAAAAAAAAAGAAATATTTTCCATGATATTCAAAATGATTTGAGGAAAAAATAAAGTGAGATAATGAAAATAAAATAAATGACCCTCGATTACCTGGTTTCGACCAAAAAAAAAAGAAGAAGAAGAGTATCTAAATAACGGTAATGTGTATCAATTTAGTATACCCAGTGGACCACACCCTTCCTATTTATTTGCTTATCCATTTTATTTATCTTTCTATGCATTCTTTTTGCCGTATTTCCGTATTTTACGTGAAAAAAGACAACGACGCATGGTGTGATTGTGCAATAAAAAGGGAATAATGTGATTTGAGTCTCCTTATCGATCGATTGTAAAAATTGTAAATGTGTCCATTGAGGATTTAACCTTTTTTCGTGATGGAATGCATGTGACGTCAAAGACAGAGAGAATTCAATTATCACCCTTTTTTGCCACTTACGAGGCGAAACGAAGGTGTTGTCATGCTAGACACCTGTTATCGCAGATAAATCTATCACGGGACACGCGATGATGTCAAATAACCAACATTTTCTCGTAAAATGAAGAAAAAATGCCGACAAAGAAGAACAAAGAATATTAAAAACTATTTTTCCTCGTTAAATCTCTTCCGTTCCTTAATTCACTCGGCAAAAGGTGACCTTTAATTGGATGTCAGCAAATCTGTGTCGTAAATTAATATTAAGGGATCCCCATTAATCCACATTAAAAATCCGTCTCTCGTCTCGTATTTTAATTTAAACTATTCCACGAAGGCTCTGTGCTCCAGTGATTAATGTCTCCAACGTCGTCGACACACATTTTCCTCCTTCTTCTTCGTTTTTTTTTTATTATCTTGTTAATGAGGATCAAAAGACGTACCTTCCTTATGCGGAAAAAGTGTGTCATGTCAAGAACTAAAGGAGGCGGCAGAGAGAGAGAGAGTGTGCATGAAGGATATTAATAACTGTTTTAAAACAAACATTAACAAGACTCACATGACATCGCATGAAAAGTAGCGTGACTGTTGTGAGACAGGCGGCAACAAAAAAAAAATACAGCAGAAAATGAAGGAAAGGAAATGAGAGGGACGAACGGGTTTTAAGTCAATGAATAAACAACATTGCAATTATTTCACTTAATTAAGCATTTAATTTAATTTTGCTTTGGATGTCAAGGCATTGTTTACGCTGCGCTTGGATGGTGTGTTTGTGTGAAAGTGTGATTTAAAAACGAGGGAGGTGAGATAATTAGACACGTGAGTGATGTTGAAGAAGGTGTGGATGTGATGGAAAGAGGTACGAGGTGTGAGAAAGCAACAATTGGAGACGTTTATTAAGATGGAAGTATGGATAAGGGTGTGCCGGGGCGACATTTTAAAAGTAATTTTAGAGATTTAAAAAAAATATATATTAAAATTTTAATTAAATTAAAATTAAATTTCAATAAATTTTTAATCGAAATTCTTTCAAAAAAAAAAAATTTAATAAAAAAAAATTATTTTAATTTTTTATTTTAATTAAAAATTTTTAATTTTTTCACTATTTTTTAGTTAAAATTATTTTAATTTATAAAAAAATATATTAATTATTTTTTGAATATTTATTATTTTTGAGTTTTTATATCGTTTTAAATTTTATATTTTTAGTAAAATTTTTAATTCGTCATAAAATAATAAATTAGTTAATTTAAAATAATTAAATATTATTATTTTTTATGTTTTTTTATTTTATTTTTTAAATTAATTTTTAATTAAAGAAGATTTTTTCCTTGTCCTCATATTTTTTTAAATTTTTCAAAGTCATTCCATTTTAGTAAAAAAAATCTCTAAAAGCACTTAAAGATCCTTTCAAATATTTTTTTCACTGAAAATTTTCCTTTTATATCAACCCATTTCCGCATGAATCACAATACTAAATTTCGTTTTTCATCCACTCATGATCCACTCCAATTACCAAAAATACTGACAACACGACGATGTAAATGCTCGCAAACACAAAGCACCTCATAAATGGTAATTGAACCAAAATTGGACCAAAATGCATTTGCATATAAATTCAATTGCAAAAATTGGTTGCAAAATTTTACCTTTTCCATAACGAAATTAAATTCAGAAAAAAAATTGTTAAAAAAAAGATCGTTCGTCTTTTGTGTGGCTTTGTGCTCTTCTGACCTCCCACATTTCGTGTAAATGCTGTAAACAGTTTTCCAATTTTATAAAATTCGATGTAATTTTCTTTTTTTATTTTTATTTTTTTTTTATTAAATAATAAAAAATGAGAGGTAAAGTATCCTGTGGGAATGTCATGTGGTCAATATGCGGATGATGCATCCATTCAAAGGAGAGTTCATCTCTCGTCTGTTGCATGCATTTTTTTCATGTTCATGTAATTTTATCATGATTAAATTATGGATTGAAAAAAAGTATCAAAAAAGGAGAAAATTCTCGTTAGCCATTATAGTTTAGTACTTTTATGATAGACTCAAAGGCAAATATTTTCATTTCCTGATGCATTTTACTCTCGATGCAGGTCACTGTGTGCGTTATGATTAATATTTGCAGAGTTTATGCACCAGATACTTGCATTCATATGAAAAAGATTTTTTTTTGAAACTCATCCATTTATTCAATGAAAAATTTTTTTCTATTAACCAAATTGAAATGTTCGCAAAATGGAGCTTTGTAAATCCGAAAAATTGAAAAAAAAAACAATTTTTTTACAATTTTTTGGGAGTGCAATTTGCGTAGGTTTTTCATTATTATCATAAAATGTGGTTTTTGGTTGGAAAAAAAAATTAAAAAAAAATTGAAATTTGGGTAAAAAATTTTATTAAAAAAAAATTTTATTAAAAAATAAAATAAATGAAATAGAAAACAATGAAATAAATTTAAAAAATATTTAAATAAATAAAATACAAACATAAAAAAATAAAATAAAAAAAGTAATTAATCACGAAAAATCAATAAATACAATAAAAAAAATAATTTGCATCTCATTTCCTTTTAAAACAAATTTAATGTAACACTAACATTTTTTCTCATTTTTTTTTTTATTTTCAGAAGCAATTTTCATGGAAATGTCGAACAATATACCAACTTTAACGGTAAGTAAATTTTTATTTTCATTTTTATTACCAATAAAAATGTTCTTTTTTAAATAAACTCAAGTCACTTTAACGAACAAACAACAATGGCAACGACAAAAAATATTTTTTCTCATAAAAACGAACCTTTTTGACCCAAATATTGCACAAATTATCTTCAATTTTTTTCCCTCTTGTTATACAGACATTAAAAACTTCCATCTCATATTTTATCTTCGTCTCCCATTTTTTTCATTGTACATTAAAAAATGAAGTCTAAAGATAAATAAACAAATAAAGAAAAAATATTGAATTGAAATAAATTGAAGAAATGTGTCGCCTAAAGTGAAGGAATTTCTCTTTTTTTTCTCAACGAATGCTGCCGAACGCACAATACAACAAAACAACAAGCATTAGCTTTTCTAAGCAATTTTTGTGTGTGGCTTTCACGAGAAAATAGGCCAGAAGACACATTGCGAGCAACACAGAATCACAGAGAAAAAAAAGATATAGAAAAAGAATGAAAGAAAAACAGCCAGCAGTGTCAACAAAATATTTTCTATACACGTCACGATACAAAAAATGTCGAATGCCACGAGAACGACGAAAAATCCGTACAAAAGAAAATTGGAACGATAATAACAAAAGATTGTTTGGTTAACAATAAAAGGCCTTCAAGGCATGTTGTCTGCTGTTTGCTATAGTTTGCGATATATATTGTCCGCTTAAAGTTTTCCTTTCTTTATTATCATCTTCTTATTTTTTTTTATTCTTATTAGAAAAGTAGTTATCGTTCGCAAAAATTCCTCATCATCGATTCTTTCGAGGAAATTGATTTGCCCTTTAAGTACTTGATAAAATCTGAAGGCGTTGTGCTAAAAAAAAAAAATAAGAAAAAGAAAAAAAAATTAATTAATTCTTGACCTTTTTCAATTAATACTAAAGCGACCTTTGTTACTTGTTTCTTTTTTTTTATATTTTTTTTTTTTTTTGTAACAAAACCTTGACAGCCGCCTAATGAGCGAAAATCCTGTCAAAAATTATGAAAGCTCTATTTTTAGTCGCCTTTTGTCTTAATTTATTATTTCAGACTCCAGTTTTCATAATTTACGCAAATAAAGGAGACGACATGTGGAAAAATCCCTTTTTGCGTTCCTTCTGAATGGGCTTTTTGTTTTTTTTTTGCATCGTATGTTGCTGGCATTCACAGAAATTTATTATTATTATTATTTAGTTCAACAAAACAATTTTTTTTTGTTTTTGGATTTTTTTTAGAAATAAAAACAATTAAAAGTGGGTTGTTTTTTGTTCGAACGTCGACACAAAAGGGCTTTGTGAGTCTTTTGTGCTCGTTTTTCCCATTAAAAGCCTAGTTTTAATGAGATTTTTGTCTCTATCTCTCTCGTGACGTGTAATAACTCCCAACAGCAGCCATAAATTTTGGCATGACCTTCATTTGCATGGCAGCAAACTGCACCATTTGTTTATTCTCCGAATTCAGTGGTAATAAAAAATAAATTTGCCTCCCATAAATTTTCGTCAAATAAATTTCTGTTTCATTTCGTTTCATCCTTCTTTTCTTTTCTTGAAAGAATGAAGTCTCGTACCAACTTTTTTATTATTTATTATTTTTTTTTACTGGATTTTTATGAACGACAATGTTCGAGTTCGCCTGAATTGAATAAAAATATAAAAAAAAACAAAGGAATATTAGCATCACAGACGGCAAATTTATTGAAAACAATCAGTTTCCGCCTGATGTTACCCTCTTGTTTAATGTTTTTCCACTAAATTCTCGTATTTTTTACCGTTTTCTTGCTTTTTTCAAGAAAAATGAAGTAAAATCTTTTTAAATTGAAGCTCAAAGTAAATTTCTGACAAATTTCTTGGAATTCCGTGCAAATCTTTTGAGCCTTCGCGTGAATTTATTTTTTTCTTGTTACTTTATGACCATTTTTTGTCAAAAAAAGAAAAAAAACATCATATCTACAATAACAAATCTTTTTATTTTTGCAGGAAAAAAGTAAAAACATGAACCGGAGGCCACCGGAAAAATAATAATAAAAATAATACAAAATTTGGGGCACACACTAAAATACTGCCAGTAAGAGAAAAATGAAGTAACATATTTTTTGGATAGGAAAAAAAAGAAAAAAATATTTTTTGCCCGTATTTACAACGCACACATTTAGAACAAAAAAAATTCTTTTAAGGAAGTTGAGGGTAATCTTTAAATGATTTTTCTCCGCCATGCTGCAACAAAATCAGCTTTACTAAAGAAACAGTTTGGGAATTCGTTTTCGAGTTCATCTTGTACGACGAGGAGAATTATTGCGGTCATTTATCATGTTTTGTGCCTTGTCTTGTACAACTTTTACCCAATTTGTGTCTTGACATGTTTATAAATTTACTGCAGGCGGCTTGTTTTTATCTGTCTTGAGCTTTTTTCACCATCATGAAACGGGTTTCTGTCATGTCAGACGCCTTTTTTCTTTTTTTTTTGACTTAAAAGGTGCTAAAAAGGCTAAAAAATCGTTTTTTTCTGACGCATTGTCATAAAGTTCATTAAAACACTAATGAAACACAAAGAAAAATATAAAACCGGAAGTGGCATAAAAAAAAGAACTCACAATGGTCATTAAAGTGAAGAGGTTTAAAAAGTAAAAGCGCCTTTTTTATTGTTTTGCTCGCAAACACAAAAACTCACAAGTCAAGCACAGGTAAAATGACACGAAAATGACATCCATTCACAGAAAAAAAATCCATCAACTCGGAAAAAAAGTGAACAATAAAATTCAGAAGAGTTTCTTAAGTACATGCTTCTATGCCACACACTTTTTTATGACATTCGCAGACATTGCATGTCGTTGCCGAGTCAAGAAGCAAGAGAACGGAAAATAAAAACGAGTGAATTGGTCGTAAAAATATCCTATTTTAGTTTATTTGCCATGCGATGCGGTTTTTAGTGACTTTTTAGTGTTAAATAATGTTCCATGCATCTGTCGTATAAACAACATGCGTCAAGAAGAAAAAAAAATGCAAAAAATTTCGAATCGATTTTCTTTTTGCGGCGAAAAATGACACGAAATTTTCTTTTGTTGAAATTCACACCCACTTCATAAAAATAATTTTTATCGCTTCTTTTTTTTCTCGGTGTGATAATTCCGACACTGTTTCATATCACTTCCCTACCAATTATCTCGCCTTATGTTGTATGGCTTTCGTTTCTTTTTTCGCGGTATTTTAATGTTTTTCGCAAGTAAGTTACAAACAAAGTCGAGGAAAAACTTTTTTTTTGTGAATGCGGGCTAATGATGGAGACTTCTGTTTAATATTTAATGAAAACAAGCATGGAAAAAAATTTGTGGGGAAGAAAACATGAAATGAAGAGGAGGAAGAGAGAGAGAGAAATTAAATAAATAATAAAAGATGACATAATGAGAGGGACAAATAATTTATTAGCCATGCTTGGAACGTTGTAACGAGGTTGTTGTGAATTTTTTTTTTCATACTTGAAAATTCAAGTTGTACGGTACTAAAGACTTAATTAGGATTATGAAAAGGGATTATGTGGCATTTTCAAGTTTTTTCAGAGCTTTAATGTAATTGAGACTGATGAATTTAATGCTGGGAGGAAAGTAGAAAAAAATTAATCTGTTTATTATATTAAATTAATTTAATGAGATGGCTAGAAAGGCTTTTGGTTACAAAATTAATTAATTTTTAAAGAATTTTTAGAAAAATAAAATTATAAAAGTTGAATTTATTTTTTATTATTATAAAAATATCGAGACTGTCGAATTTTTGAACAAAAATATTTCATTTCTTAATAAATTAAATTAAATAAATAAAATAATAATTAAAATAAATAAATAAAGCTAATGCAGTTCTAATTAATTTTAAAAAAATAAAGAACCCAAATTAGAATTTTTAAACTAAAACAAGTTAAATTTGGTAAAATAAAATTAGAATAAATTAATTTAATTTTTTTATAATAAGAAAGTTTCTTAAAGAAACCCGTATAAGCTTAAATAGTATTTAAAAATTAAATTAAATAATACTAAAAATTTAAAAAAATATTTATTTATTTTTTTTCATTGTTAATGAATATTAAAAACTTAAATATTTTTTAAAATAAAAAAATAATTGAACTTTTCAAACGGATTTTATTTGAAATATTTTTACTTATAAAATTTTTTATTTAACCTAAAAATTTCCCTTACAAAAATAATTAATTCATTCGCAAAAAAAATAAATCAAGTTAGTAATTTAAATTTTTTACAAAAATAACTCTAAAAAATTTAAATAAATAAAGTGAAAAATTAGCAAATTAAATAATAAAAAATAATGAATAATGAAACAATTAAATAAAATAAAATTTTTTATTCAAAAGCCATAAGCTACCTTGTATTATAGTTTCAGATATAAAAAAAAACTTTAAAAAATACAAAGAACACAATTTAATTCAATGTACATTTTATTCATTTGCTCATCCATTCATTAAAGCAAATTAAAACTTTTTCTCCTCTTTTCTTCAATTTATTTCACGATTTTTTTTACAACTATTATTTTATTACGTTTTTTATGCATTTCCCTTCCATCCATCCGTTGATTGTCTCAAATACATGAGCAAATATTTTTTTAAATGATTAAATTAAATTGCAAGTAAACTTTTTTCCACTGTTTTTCTCGCCATGTTTGCAACAACAACAACAACACAATGAATAGGTTTTTATTTCGTCTTAAATGGGTTTAAAACTAGCTACCAACATAAAAGTAAAAACAAAAGCAACAAGACAATCAATTTTGTTGCTTCTCTTTCTCTCTCCCTCGTTGCATTGTGGCACGGTCGAAGAGCCTTTCTTGCAGAAATTTGTTTCGAATTCACTCAGTTGTAGTTAAGTTGCTTGTTTTTCGCAACTAACAACGCTGCATTTGATTGTCGCTGCTTCATTATGTCCTCTGAAAAAAACAAAAAAAAAATGAATAAAAATAATGAGATTTATTATTAAAAAGATTTACTTGGGCATACAAAAGTGTTTTTGTTTGATTTTTTTGTGTTTTTTCTTCGAACTCGTTATGAATTTATTTGAATAAACGAAAAGTTTCGAGATTTTCACAAAATATTTCAAATTAGTTAACAACCGACTTGCCACAACAAAAAATCGTTACATTAATTAAAAGTTGTCAAGAACTAATTTTCCAACACAAATCACTCGACATTGGACTACCTCAGTTCTTTCAACCATGAAGAAGCACATTTTGTGACAAAAAACTTTTTTTACGGTAATAAATTGTGTGGCTTTGACTCGTCAGCTGCTGCAATGTCTGAGCAACGCAAAAAAAAAATGCTTGTGAGAAAACTTTATTTTTGAATAAATAACGAAAGATAGCAATGAAAAAAAACTTTAAATTCTTGTGAATTTCTCAAACCTCATTTTCAGCATCTTTACGAGAAAATAATAATTTTATAACTCAAAGTTGAGAAAATGTAGGAAAAAATCAAAAACTCATCATAAAAAGTGAAAAACTATTGAAAAGTTTTTTTTTTATTTTTATTATAAATTGAGGTTTTTTGCTCATTTCAATTTTTTTTTTAAATTCAGGATAAAAATAAATGTAATTAAGAGAGAATTAATACATCTCGAAAATTACAAAGGACCTGTTTACTTAGGATGATTGTTTAAATGTTTGTGCAAATAAAAAGGGACGAGCCCCAAAAAAATGGACATTACAAGTTAATCAAAAAAGTTGCTCGTAAAATAATTACCCAGAGAGATTTTGACCCGAACAAAAAATTTTACAATTTTATTTTCAATACGCTTGTCGGAATTAAGTCCATATTGAGATGATGTTCGAAAACTTTGCCCTATAAAGTGTATCATCTGATCATTTAAAATAGATAAAAATATTAACTTTATTGCTTGAACATGACTTTTCTATTCAGTTGTAGAGTACATGGCAAGTTGGATACAAAGCAAGGTTGGGAAAACGGAAAATTTTCAACCTGTAAAAAAAAGAAAAAAAATTTTGAAAGTTTGTAAATTTTTAATTAAAAAAATAATATAAATAATTTAATTAATGATAAATTAAATCACAATTTATTAAATTAAAATTAAATAAATAAAAAATTATTTAAATAAATTTAACTAACGATTAATTTATTAATAAAATTTATTATTTTTATTTAATTTTAATTTTTTTATTTAATTTTATTTTATTTATAATAAAATGATTTAATAAATAAATAAAATAAAATTAATAATAAATTATTTATAATAAAATTATAATAAATTTTAAATAATTTTTAAATTTTAATTAAACTAAGTTTAAAATTAAATTAATTTAATTTTTCAGAATTTCATTAAAAATCATTAAATTTTTATATTTTAAATTTAAATTATTTTTTTTTATTTTTGTATTAAATATTTTGTATTTTTGTAATTTTTTTCTATTTATAATAAAATTTTTATTAAAAAAAAACTTTTAAAAAATATCCAATAATAGAACAAAGTTTAACGGGTTTTATTAAAATTTTCTCTAACATTTTAATTAAAAAAAAATATGATGTCAAAAAGGTTGTTGCTCAGGTTTTTAACTCAGATTAATAGAAATATAATCAAAACCGGATAAATTCCAATCCCTGTTTTCTATTCACACAAAAAAGTAGTACTTCAGTGGCATCGTGAAAAAGATAATAAAAACATGAGAAAAATATGTTGCACAACTTTTTATTATTCTACTCGTCCGTACAATGGCTCGGGATTTCCCCACATACTCATCTCGTTGCCGCCTTTGCCCGTACCTTATCCTTTTTCGAAAAATATAACAAGCTAGTGCTATTATAAAAGATAATATTTAATCCACAGTGCAGACATAAAAACGAAATTAAAACGATAATTTTTATTTCAAAAGGTCTTTCCGTTTTTCCTTGCTGCTGTTCCACGAAAATGCTTTCCGTGTATTGAATGCCTCGAGACGAAGTGAAAAATGTCGTAAATTTATTTAAAACGCTCATTTATTACGAATAACGAGAGGCAGTATTAAAAGCATCAATGTATGAAAAATGGCTTTCGAGAAGTCGAGAAAATAATAAAATAGGATTAAAAATTTTTATTAAAAAAAAGACTGCGTTGAAATTGAATTTTGCGAAAGCCTCTTTATGCGCCCATAACATGCAGCGAAATTGAATTGAGAGGCGTTTTTTGTAACAATTTCGAATGCAACTCTAATTGCACTTTAACGAACCTCTGATAACGTGACGATGACTGACGTTCATTTCAACGCACAGATGCTCAAAGATATCCATTTCGGATAAATTTCCCTATATGTCTATCAAATTTCGATTTTAAGGTGAATTATATGGGAAAATGTTTGAGTTTTCCATTTTTGAGAGTTTTAGAGCACATTTTAACTCTAATTGCAAAATTTTGTGGTATGTTGCCAGGTAGATCATCTGATTGCAAGAAATATCTGTTCTCTCGTTGGATTTTCTTTGTTCGGCATTTCGTTGGTTTTTGACACAAGACCCGACATTCGATCCATTTTGAAACGTTTTATCTGCTTTTATTGTGCACACAGATGACTTTCAGCCGAAGCATGTTCTTGGCTTTGACAATTTTTTATCTCAAATACGGATCATGTGAGATGATGATAATGCACTTTAATTCCCGACATCATATAACGTCATTTACTGGTGCAATTATTTGCCGTTTCACACACAGACACAAAAAAAGAGAAGATCAAACAGAGTAAAAATGTCATGATGTCAATATTTGATATCAAAAGGAAAATGTTACGAGATACGAGATTAAAGCGGGACTCTTTTGAAACGAAAAAAAAATATTGTATAAAATATCAAATCCTCTGACCTACTTTTTGTTAGTTTGTGAATACTACCAGCAGCAACTGAACTAAATTTTACTACTTTAAAAATATGAAAAAAAAGTAGCTATAAAGGCATATTAACAAGAGTTTTACTCATTTTATGCACCTAGTTATAGTTCTTTGACGTTATTTAACGTTTTAATAAATAAAAAAGCTGTAAAATATGAGTAAAGTGTTCTTAAACATGTTTAACGTGCGCTTGTTTGTTACACTGCTGGCTTTTTTATCTGAGTAAAAAATTTCACTAACGAGCTCACCTGGCAATTTTTTGTTGTTGTTATAGAATTACATTTTTTTGGTGTGTACCTTTTGATTTTTAACTCTCGTTTTTTGTTGAATTTTTCTGAAGTGGATTTTTCATCGAGCAGTGTCAAGTTAAAGTTTAAAAACTAAAACAAATAAAGATTGATAAATATAAAATGTATTTAATGGGAAATTTTAAAGGTTTTTAATCAAATTTCTTTTAAATTTTTAAATTTAAAAAAAATATTTCAAATTAAAAAATTAAATACAATTCTTTTAAATAAATTTTTATATTCAAAATAATTATTTTAAAATTATTTTTTGTCTGAAAAGTCATCAAAACATAATTTATTAAGAAAATTTATTTTTTTTTAAATTTATTTAAATGCTTTATACTTGTAATAAAAATTTTTCACCCAAAAAAATAATTTTTATTATATTTAAATTAAATTTAATTAAAATTAATTAATTAAATTAAAATTATTTTTTTAAAATAAATTTCTGGCTTTTCAAGTCATTAATTTTTTAAAAATAATTTTACATTTATTTTAAATCTTTTTCAATAAAGAAAATATTTAAAAAATTAAAATTTAGATTGAAAGTTAAAATAAACTTAATTAGATCTCCTGAAAAAGACAAAATTAATTAATTTATTTTTTTTAAACAAAAAAAAAATTATTTTAAAAATTTGCTTTTAAACAAACACAAAACGACATCTTCATTAAAAAATTTTCTCACACCAACCAGCACACAATAGGATTCTCAAACAAATAAACGGAAACCATCTCTAAAGGCATCTCTTCGTCTTCTTCTTCTGGCATTAAAAAATAAAAAAAGCTCCTAATAATATAAAATAAAATAAAATAAAGAAAAGGTAATTTAGTTCCTTCCTGCGAAAATGAAGAAGCTTCCGGTAGACTTAATGAAGAGCCGTCCAACACTCAGTTTTCTTTTTTTTTTGCGTTGTCAGTTACTAACTAGCCATCCATTCAAGATTCTTTTCACAAAATTTTTATTTTTTTTTTTACAAATTGAACAAAGAAAGAAAATATTTTTCCTGCATAGTGGAATGTCTGAAAAAGAGAAGTTTTTCGTCATTATTTGAGAGAAAATTTTAAAAGATACACATAATTGTGTGATAAAAGTTGGAAAATTGTAAAACAATATAATGAAGTAGTCCCGTATTGTAGGAAATATTTTTCCTTGCACAAAAACACACACACACAAAGAAAGGAAACGAGAAAAGAAGAAAAACGGAAAAGACATTGTCTTGTCTAGTTTTGTTATATTTGAATGTTTCTTATTGTGTTTTATTAGTCGACAACAACGACAGCAACGACGGAGTGGAATGCAGAAGAATGGCATTTTGTAATTTAAGAGTTCCGTTTTTCGTCTTTGGTTGTCTCATTTCCTTCTTCTTCTCTCTTTTGTGACGAGCAAAGCTGAGTATTTGTGCAAATTGCGTGAATTTTCTTCATTTGTTTGTTTTTTGAGGGAAGAAAAATTTTTTCTTTAATCAAAAATTATTTTCAAGTAATTTTTATCCATTAACTTACCATTAACGTCTTGTCAAACACAAAAAAAATGTTCAGAGATAACATTTATCGGCGATTCTCTAGTGTATCGTAATTCCAATCGATCTGCATAAAAAATTGTATGAAAATGGATAAAAGTTGCTTTCGAGGGAAATTTGCTTGAAGAATATCCCAAAACAAAACGAATGAAGAGAAAAACGACTGCAGAAAAAAATGAGAGATTTTTTTTCCTTTTACATAGCACTAAAGTCACGTCTTACACACCATTGAACGATTATAATAATGATGATGTGCTTCAAAAAGTGCTGCTTGAGTGTGTGTTGTAAAGTTCTACTCATTGAAGTAGAGCAAAAAAATAAAAGTAAAAAAAGGGAAAATGACTCTTAAAGTATCGATGTTCGGTATATGTGTGACGACATGACACAGAAAAAATTCCACTTGAAAAAATTTCCACTCGACTTGAGATAATTTTATTTAAAATGCTTCGATAATATTTGGATTATCAATCAAAATCAGTCATTTGGTGCATTTTACGAGAGTTTTTTTTTACAAAAAATTGCAATGAATTTTTATTGCATAATTTTTCATGTAATTTTAATTTTTTTTTTCAGTAAAAAAATGTTAATTTTTTTTTTATGATTTAAAAATAATCAACAAAATGATGAATGAAAATATTTCGACATAATTTCCTCCTTTAACATTAATTTTGTCAAGTCTTACGATAAGACACCCACTAAAATTAACAAAAAAAAAAATGTCGTTGTCATAGCGAGCTTATCAAATTTTTCGTAACGTCACTAATTCGCATTATTTTTCTTCATCTATTTATTTACAGACCGGATCAAATCTTGACAAAAACAACCAACAACGGATTAGAATGTTCCTTTCCGGGCCATTAAATTAATTGTACAGCGCAGAAAAAAAAAACATCTCTCGACCACTGTTTTTCGACAGACACAAACATTTGGTGAGTATTTCTGCTGGTTAAGTCACGTTATTAATGAGAATTGGTGGTTAAAACGCGCAAATAAGAATTTTCTTAAACGACGCATAAAATTGGCAATTTATTACTCGAGCCCGAACGTTAAGTGATATTAAGCGATATGATTAAAAAAAACTTAATTAAAGCAAATTTTTACTGTGATAATTTTTTTAATCAACGAAATTTCTGTCATGTGAAAATTTTTAAACAAATAAAAATTGAAAACGATACAGAATAAATAAAAAAATAATAATGATATAAACCAGAAAATAAATATTTTCATTTATCCAACATCAGTTTTTATTTGTTTTTAAGCATATTTATTGCCAGTGCGCAAATGTATGCAAAATATGAAAAAAAAACTTTAATAAAATGCACTTTTTGCGATTTAACCGCATTCCCATATTTATTTACTTTAAATTATAATAATATTTTTTTGTATAATTTTCACCATTCTCATTCATGATTATTATTGTTGAAATAATTAATATATATGGGCTATCATATTGATACGTAATATGAATACGAATGATGAAATAAAAATTTATTTTATTATAAAAATTAACATAAGTGGATTTCGATATTTATGTACTACACACTCACAATTAGTGAAAAATATTTGACCAAAATAATTTCAGTGGTTTAAAAATTTATTTTAAACGTAATATTTATTTTAAAAAAAAAATATTAAAATAATTTTTCATAATCTTTTCAAATTTTTCAGATTTTTTTAATTATATTAACCTGAATTTTTATCAAAAAAAATATTATTAAATTTTTTCCAATATTTTAAAATATTTAAATAAAAGTTAATTATTTAATTTATAATTTTTTCAATTAATAAAAAATTATTTATTATTTTTATTACATAATTAATTATTTTAAATAATTTAATTATTTAATAAAATTAAAAATTATTTTGTGAAAAAATGTTTTAAGAACCCGTTTTATCGTTTTAAAAAAGTCTTAAATTCTTTAAGAAAAAAAATAATGAATAATTAAAAATAAAAATTCATAAAATATTTTTTTTAAAATAACTTTCAAATAAAAAGTAAAAATTTAAATTTAACTGTAAATATTTTTTTCTGTCCTTTGAGAATTATTAACTTTTTTATGAAGTAGTCTCAGGTGTTTTCTCTGCAAAAATGACTAAAAAGGTCACCAAAAATATTTTTCATGATTTTTGGGTCTACAAGTCATTAATATGAAAATATATAAAAAAAAAACAAAAGGACAAAAAAATCGTAACCACTTTACCTGCCATTATTTTTATTACATCTAATTCCTTCCATGTTCCTCTTGTAACATGACATGGCTCTAAAAAAACGAAAAAAAAAATTTTTATATTCCAGTCCTCATCTGCAATTCAACCCTCGACGCGAGTTCCGCACAATGAGCCACTATACTTTCATGTGTTTTCTTGTCTGAGCCTCTTACTATCAGCGTCAGAATAAATGTCAGCACTATTTATTATTATTATAATGGTTGACTTGGAAAAAAATTGTAAATAAGAGAAAAAAAAAATTTTCTTCTTGCATACAATTTTCATCCAGACAACAGCAACACATGTGACCCAATAAAATGTTCAAAAGACAATAATATAGTGAATGAAAGGAGAAGCGAAGAGAGACAAGCAAACATTATCCTTTCATTTTATTTGTACATTCTTTGTCGTCGACGCTGTTGTCATTTATACGACTGGAAGCCACTCACATTTGTGGATTGTGTGGAATATGAAAGTGATGTGACAGTTACTTAGTTACGGACGTGATGTGAGTTCAAAAATAGAAAAAAAAGAGACAAAATTCATAGAAAAGTGAGGTCAAATAACTCGTAAAGACACACTTTTTGTCGCACTAAAAGCCTCGAATTGAATTTTCATTTAAATATTTATCAAAATCCATTGAAAGTTCATTCGTTCCTGACTTTTTCTTAGAGTTGGCATTATCAATATCGTCTTACAAGACGACGAAAAAGACAATAAGTACGGCAGACAACGATATCTGATATAATGCAGATGAGACCTCTTACGAAAGATTGTCTAATATATTACCGTTAACAATTTACTTTATGCCACTTCTTCTTTCGGCTTCGTTCTTATCTCACACGACTTAACATGCGAGAAAATATTTTTACAGGTATTTTGCATTTAAAAGGAGTCAGTGAAGGCAAGGATGTCGTTTTAGTGAAAAAATATTGCGAGAAGACGGAAATTTGACTCTCGTACGTCTTTACGTTACTTGAAAATAAGAAACTTTCGCAGAATATTGGGAAAGTTATGTTAGTAGATGCTTTATTATTGCAATTTCTTGCTCGATGAAAACATGTGTGGTTTCTCTCGCAAGTGCTTGTTTAATCAAAATAATGGAACGGGTTACGCGAAAAAAGGGTTGATATTGAAACATGAGGAGAGTCAAGAAAGATTGTAGTTTTTTAGTGTTAAAAATTATTTAAAAATAGACGATTTTTTGTCATTTTTTAAACTTTCTTTTGAAAATACGTTAAATTATAAATTTAAAAAAAAATATTTCTCAATATTTTAAACTTTAAAAAAAATTTTAAGAGGAGGAATTTTGGGTTTTTTTTTTATAAATATGTATTTGAAATATATTGATGATTAAATATTAAATATCATTTAACTAAAATAATTAATTAAATAATAAAAAAAAAATAACTTTTTAACGTATTTTAAATATACAAAAAATTTTAAAGTTTAAAAATAATTAATTAATTTTTAAAAAATAAAATGTAATTATATACATTTTTAGTTTAATTAAGCCAAAAAAATATAATTTTCATTAAATTTTAATATTTTTTTATCATTTTTATGTGAGATTTTTTTTCAAAAAATTAGGTGTCTAAAAAGAAATATTTTTTAAAAATTTTCTTGCTTTAAAAATTGCAAAAAAAAAAAACAGCCCTTTTCACTATTTTTTTTATCATGTATGCTATTGTCACGTCACAACAAGCAACAACTTCACTCACTATTATTACAACAATTTTTCAATTTCCATAAATATACTTTTCGTCTTCCGCAGCAATTTTCTGCCTTTCTTCTGAGACAGCAACAAACATCGTCATCGCCAAACAAGTACTCTGTAAAATTTGCATCAATAACAATCATCGCTTCAAATTTTTTTCTTCGTACAGTGTCTTGTTCACAAAATCCTTGTTGACGGAAAAAATTTCCCTAAAAAAAAGAAAAAAATAAAACTTTAAATTATGGTGACGTCAAACTACGAAAAAGAGAAACAAGGACAAACAAAGTTTTTTTTTCGTACGATAAGAACATTGTAACGCGGTAATGACACATGAAAACAACAGAAAAAGGAACATAACAAGCATCCCAAGTATCTGCAGAAAAAATGCTCCCAAAGGACATTTCAAGTGAAAAATTTAATGTTTCATTCGTTTTCTTGTGTGTTGAAAGCAAGCAAAAAATGTATAACAACCAAAAGTTCAAAAAAAGAAGGAAATGTTGAAAAAAAGTTGATCTTCATTTTTTTCTTCTTTTTTAAAAAAAGGAAGTGAATGAAGAAGAATGTCGTCTTGAGGATACAAGTACCTACCAAAGTTTTATCATTATTAATTCTGTAATCTTTTTGGTCGTGTATATTTTTTTGTTGTTCCGTGAACTTGTTCATTACTATTGCGAACATTTGACTGCGTTATTTTTTTATGAAGATTATTTTTCATCCATTTTTCGCCATCGTCGCCATATTTCGCGCATTTGTTCATTATCTCATTTCATTTCAATTATTTTTTGTTATTCATCTGTCATCACGGGAGACTTTGGGACCGTTGTTGCTGCTCATCTTACTTCAGGGACGCTCGCTACTTGAATTAATTTAATTTATTTTTACCTACGCACGAATTTTTTTATTTTTTTTTTTCATCGTAACGTGTTCCAAAGGGAAAAATATCTAAATAATGATAAAAAAAAATGAAAATTGGAACAAAAGTTGTTAGCTTTTATCTCTCGACACACGGATAAAAAATGAAATAAATTAAAATGAAATTAAAAAATGTGTCAGAAAGCAAGATTATCTTGTCATTCCATTGAGCGCTTTGATCAACTTTGTTGATAAATTTAAAAATTTTTTTTTATTATTATAATTTTGCAAAAAAAATATTTTTTTCCATTCGCTTTAAATTTCACTTGTGACACGCATTTGATTTCAAGTTGTCACAAAAAAATCTAAATATTTTTTGTTTTTGTCTAAAACGTGCCGCATTTCACTTAAAAAAACGATGCGAATCGATTTTGCGATTAAATTTTATTTTTTGCTCAACATCATCTGCTGCTGTCTTCCACATTAAATCGAGCCGGATGTGCAAAAAAGGTGCGAATCGCTAAAAAAATAATAATATAAAAATAAAATGAAAACACCTGAGAGCAAAAAAAAATATTTTGTCGTGTGAGGGGGACTGAATATCAGCAGGATAACAGCAAAAAAAAAAGAGGCGTCAATAAAACGTTTTTTCCGCATGTGTATCGGTATCCAAATATTGATATAAGCATTTTCCCTTTTTTTGTATTTCCTGCTTCGGGTGTATTATTTGCATCCATCCATCATGTATTAGCGATGCCGATGCGATGTGTGCGATGACTGATTTGATTGAACTTTTTTTTCTTTATTTCGACACCGCATTGATATTATATCAGTACAAATAAATAATTTGAGTGTTGATGTTCTATTTGATGCCGGCACGCTTCAATACCTTCAATGAAAAATTCGGAAAAGAGAAAAAAATCAATCAAAATGTCACATCAGCAAATTTTAGAGCAATTGTGTGGGTGACATCATCAAATAATAATAATAACACTATGAAGCGTGAAATTATTTAAAATTTGAGGACATTTGTAGGCCAAATAACTGTCAAAGGCGCTTTATTAATTCCCAACTTCTCATATCGCGAAATTTAATTTAATCGCCCGCTGCGCTGTTTTCAAAAAATTTTAATCAAATGTCGGGAAATGTCCATCCACGGGTAAAAACTATCGAGCACAAGCCTTGGAACAATAATATTGCACAATAATATTTATTGCCATATAAATAATTATTTATATGGCATAATAAATATAATTATTCAAATATAGGTCAAAAAATTTATGGAAAGTAAATAATTGTGGAAAAAATTATGGGAATTTTGGAAAAAAAAATTTATTTAATTTTCAAGTTTGACTGAATCTTCTGAATTTTCATATATTTACAAAATTTCCTTGAACATTATGAGTAATGTTTTAAATTTTTACGTAAATGTTAGTAATAATAAAAAAATACGAATTTTTAAAATAAAATTAAAAACTATAAAAAATTAAAAATAAAATAAAAATAAGAATAAATAAATTAAAATTAAATTTTAACAATATTTTGCAATATATTGCAATAAAAAAATTTTCATTCAAAAAGATTATGATAAATGAATAATTTTCTTAAAAAATTATTCTAAATAAATAATTGTCAAAGAAAACTATGGAAAATAAATTATTTGTATTTTTACTCCAATAATTTTTTAAGAAAATTATTTATTTTTCATAATCTTTTCGAATGAAATTTTTTTATTGTTATTTTATCGAAAAATATTTTTAAAATTCGTTTTTAACTTTTTTTATATTTTATTTAATTTTCATTAATTTTTTAAAATTATATTTAGAAATTTCGTATTTATAAAAATTATATTGTTCCAAGGCTTGATTGAACAAAACATAAATTTAACGTATTGCAAAAAAAAAATTGTCGAGATAAGTCGGATTTTTGTCATGGTGTTCGGACATCGAGTTAGTGCAAGCAAAGCATGATACGTAAATGAATGAAATTCAATTATGTTAGCAAATTTGCTAAAATATGTGTGTCGATTTAGCTTGGATCTACTCTTCCGAGAGATTGCATGGCAAATGATTGATTTTTTGATCTATTGATTTATTTTTAACTTTTCATTAAAAAGTCATGTAGAGAATTTTTGGGGCAATAAAAGATGAAAACCTTTCATTTACGGCTTTCTCTTTTGGGTATCGTCTGAATGAATTGCAAAAAAGGTGCACAAATAATAGAACGAGATGTAAATTCGAGAGTAATCTAATGAAAAATGCATCCTTTCCTTTCGTTCGTTCATTCGTTTGCACAAATTTTACACCTTTTCAACAATCATCCGTACATTGCATGTCGGAAAATTAGAATAAAATCATTTAACTCATCTCTCTGTTTCTCGGGTTTTTTGGTCCGTTTTGCATCTAAACTACGGTAATGGCTTTATAAATTAGTGATATCTGAGTTGTAAATTGTCTGAAACATTTTTTTTTTGTTTCTCGTACAGTAAATTGCATTTAAACATTGCCATGGGAAACGAATTCCGCATGATTTTATTTCCTTACAACTCTCTCTCTCTCATTTTATTCAATTCTCCACAAGATAATGGCTAAAATTTTCAGTCGGCAACCATGACAACCAAATGCAGCTTTTCTTTTATTTTTATTTTTTTTTGTGTGAAATTGGCAAAAAAATTAGCACAAGAAGAAGGAAGAAAATACGAATTAATTTCATTTAATGGAATCGTTTAAAAAGTAATTGAGTGGAATCATCATCTCAGTCTCTCTCTTTTTTATGATGCGTTGCGACGACAACAGCATCGACATCGTTTTTGGTCGTTTGGCAACTTGCGGAAATGTAAAAGTAATGAATGGATTTGGATTGCCAAGAAAATGATTGATGTGCCTTGGAGCGATGTTTACCGCAAAAATGTCCTAATTTCACACCAAAAGTAAAAAAAAATAGTGTGTGGCATGGAAAAATATCACCTGTCACGTCTCTGTCACCAAAATGTATTTTACATGCCGACGATTAAAAAAAAAATTGTTCAATCAATCACGCCAATCACTGTCCACAGGCACAACATGACGGTTTCATGAGACACGATTTTTTTGCGACATGCTAAATTACTTAATTAGGGAGTATTAACGGACTTTGGAACGAGTTTAGCTTGAAATTTTTATTTTTCAATAACCAAGTGATTGTTTTAACCACGTGGTTTTTAGTTCAAAATAAAAAAAATAAAGTAAAAATTATTTTTCAACCACGTGACATGACTTAGTTTTATACCACGTGACTTTAAATTTTTAAACCTGAAAAGATTTCGAGCCAAGAGACGTTAGAAGTTTTCGAACCACGTTACCTTAAAAATTTACAAACCACGTGACCCAAAGAAATTTTTAACCACGTGACTTGAATACTTTTTAAACCACGTGATCTGAAAAAATCTCAAACCATGTGGCTTGATAAATTTTCGAACT
This sequence comes from Culicoides brevitarsis, assembly GCF_036172545.1. Lineage (NCBI taxonomy): Eukaryota > Metazoa > Arthropoda > Insecta > Diptera > Ceratopogonidae > Culicoides > Culicoides brevitarsis. The sequence continues at coordinate 17,960,236 of NC_087086.1, read as the reverse complement.
ACAAAAAAAAATTTAAACCACGTGACTTTAAAGATTTTCGAGCCAAAAAAGAATTTCAAACCACGTGACTTGAAAACAAACTCGAACCACGTGGTCTAAATTTTTTAACCACGTGACTTAAAAGATTTTTGAACCTAAAAAGAATTTTAAATCATGAGAATTAAAAAAAATTTCAAACCACGTGACTTGAAAAAAAAACTCAAACCACGTGGTCTGAAATTTTTTTAACCACGAGACTTTTTACACAAATCAGCATCAATCCCAAGGTGATTCCGCATTTTTTCTTCTAAATGCGGTATAAAACTGGAAATTGCAAAATAATTATTACAAATTGATGTAAAATGAAGGACTCCCAAACGTAAATATTTTATTTATTTTAACACATTGCGGATGAAAAGGCACAAATTAATGGAAATTGCATTCCATTCACTACCGTAAGTCGTTGCAACTCCATTGTATAAAAATATTATTATTTAAGTGTGTGACGTACTATCAGCATGAGGTCATCCAACATGTAACGATAACATTTTTAATGTGTGTCAAGCGAAAAACGAGGAACAAAAAAAATCCATGAGAGATAAAATGAAACACTTTAGTTAACACACACACGAACCGTTTAAATGAATGAATGACACACACGAGTGAGACAAAAAAGGGTTTTAATGATGATAAAATGGTGGTGAATTTACCATTTAACGTGTCACGTTGCCTCTCTAGCCTACCGTTGCATTGTCGTTGTTGTTGTTGTAATAATGTACTATCACAAGATTTATTTTTGTCATTTTTTTATCGGACACCGGAAAAAAAGAATAAAATAAAATTAATTGAGCGACCTATTAAATGAGTCTGCAAATTTCGTGTGACGTGACGTGTAATTGATGTTGTAATTATTTTTGTTTTTATTTTATTTTTTTATAAAAAAAAAACAAAAACAACCCGGATCGCCTCTCGTCAAAAGCTGTAATTACAATTGCAGGGAAAATTCCCGTAGAGAATTTTACAGGATGAAATCGAATTACTCACAGAACATTCGTTTCCCTCGAGGTAGAAAAATAAATTTGCTTGTAAGACTATTAATTAATCAATAAATTACTTAGGCATCAATGAGGATGAGGAGAAATCAACATTCAACGAATTCTGGAATAAAAATGGAAAAAGGGCGCTTTTAATGGTTTTGAATTATAATTAATTATCATTAGCTACTCGTTAGTCCTTGCTCGTTCGCTGCTGTTAAGTAAATTATTTTCCGCCGTGAAGAGCAAATTATACGATTTTTATTGACAAGAAAGTTGATGTTGTGTAGGTGTTTTTAGTTATTTCAATGATTTTTCTAGTTGAATTTGCTATGAGGTTGACTTGGCATTTATTTAGTTGAATAATTTATGGAATCTATTACGAAGGGGTTCGTTATCTATTTTTGTTAGTCTTTATAAGAAGCAACAAAAATGATTCTGATTTATTGATGCTTTAAGCGATGTTCGTGATAAGCGTCTTCGATGAGTAATAAAATTATTTATTGATTTTACTTTCCAATTTCATTAAATTCTATAATTATTGAGTTTTAGACAAAAAAAATTAAAATTTAAACAAAAAATTATTTAAATTTTTTTTTTTTTTTTTGAAAAAAATATATCAAAAAAAAATCTTCATTTATATCTTTGAAAAATTATAAAATACAAAATTTTTTCCAATTTTGAAAAAAATTATTTATTTATGGAATAAAAATATTTTCATCAATAATTTATTTTCCATAATTTTCTTAGACAATTATTTATTTTCCATAATTTCTTTAGAAAATTATTTATTTTCCATAATATTTTCAAATGAAAAATTATTTATTGCAATATATTGTTAAAATTTAATTACAAAATAATGAAAATTTTGATTTTTTTTAGTTTTTACTTTCGCATATATTTAAAAACTTGTCGATTTCAAAACATCTCTAACAATTTTTAAGAAAATTTTTGAAAAATATATATAAAATTGTATGAAAATTCAGATCAAAAATGACTACACAAATAATCCATAATTTTTTTCAACAATTATTTATTTTCCATAATTTTTCTCAAACAATAATTTATGGCAATAAATAGTATTGAACAATATTATTGTTCCAAGGCTTGATTTTTTCCATTCGAAAATACCCTAATTTTTTTTAAAATATTGCACAAATCGTGCAAAAATATATTAAAATTTAGTTCAAAAAATTATCAATTGAAAATTAAAAAAATATTATTTAAAGCAAAAATTATTATTAATTTATTTTATTTATTTTTTGAATTTATTTTTAAAAAATATAAATTTAAAAACCTTATTTTCTGATTTTAAATCAAAATTTAATCAAAAAAATTCAAAAATAAAAATTTTCTCACTTTTGTCAACAAATTGTCAATTTATGAGCAAACAACTTTCAACAAAAATCACTTTCGCCTTATTTGCTTTCACATCCAAATATTTTGTTTCAAACAAAATTGTTCATCAATAAATAAATACTCGACCTTATTTTGTTTACGTTAACAATTTCGGAGATATATATTTTTCCAGCAATTTCGACATCCCTTGAGATATCCTCGTGGCACACTCACAGCATCAATAAACAGAATGTGCTGTTTTATTTTATTTTTTCCCGTTGTTTTCGTTGCTCAAATATAAATGATGACGATGAATAATTTATTAATTATTCTACAATTTCGTTGAAATTCTGCCATCATCATCATCAACAACAACATTAAAATAGCAGAAGCGACTTCGTCGACGGAAATGTTTCAAAGTTAAAATTTTAAACGCACATCACTGCAACAGGAAGCAAAACGGCTTCGGTCATTTTGCTCCATTGTGTTGCCAAAATCCTAAGCAGCGAACGTGTTTATATCTAAAATGAGTTGTAAATTATTAAACGACGAGACTATTATAATAATAATCTAAAGCAGGCTTGAAAAACATATAAATTATATCTATAATGTGTCGTCGTTGCCATTGTTCTTAGCCACTCGTTGCGTGCAATGACAATAATTTTAAATGCTTTATGGGGTTCCATTGTGCAAAATTAAGAGAATTGTCTTTGCTGCCTGCCTGCCTGTGGGATGATACAAACATGTGTTTACTGTAATTTATGTGCAAGACGGTTCCTTCCTCGGAAAATGTGACATCGTCGTCAACGGGAATTTTCGAATGGCATTTTAATGTTTCTCCACACCTAATACCTCACCTCATTTGCAGCCATAAAAAAAATCAACGACCAGAGGAAAAACCTTGAAAGGGGTAGAATTTTTTTCTTTATTTCGCGTTATTAGGGCTTGGCTCCAACTTTTCGCATTTTTATCGCCCCACAAAATCATGATTGTCTGACACGTGAATACCTCCTTATTATAAGAATTATATTGTACTTTCGAGCGTACAACATTATTATAATGAAATTATGTGAAGGTACATGATAAATGTCTTCAAGAAAAAAAAAATCGAAAGGAAGCGAGGTGTGCACGAAAAACATCCAAGAAATTCGAGGAATTTGTAATCATTTACATAATGTGCCCGTAATATTCTCAAAAAAAAATTGTGGTTAAAACTTGTAAATAGGTGTGTTTTTGTCAGTTTCTCAACCACGACCCTGAATCCAAACTTCCCTCATTTAACTTTTTTTTTCTCGCACATGGCCATCCTATAATTGCATGAAACCTCGGGAAAAAACCTCAACTCTAAAGTTATGGCGTGTTATGATAGGAAAAGTTTCTTTCTTCCTCTTCGCTTCATTTCATTCCTCCCTCGTTCCTCAGTCTTCACATCACATATATAGAAATGTTAATAAATGTTAACTATCAAAAAACATGCAATCAACCACCTTATTACATTGTCTTACGCTCTCTCATTCAGTGCGCTAATGGCATACCTGTTGTTGTTGTTGCTGGCATGAAAGTTTATGGCAAGCACGAGCAACACACCATAAATAATTTGTTTTGATGAGTGGTTGCGAGTACAGAAAAAAAAGAAAATCAAGGAGATAGGAAATCGTTTATATATTTTTTTGTTGCATTAATTGCTTGTTCGATGCTTGGTTACTCGTTGGATCGGAAGACAGGCATTTAGCAGCGTGGATCGATATATTTTTTATATAAAAATGTTAAACGATCCATAAATTCCATGGCTTTTATAAAAAAATTGCATTTGGTTAAATTTGTTGATGAAAAGAAAATTAATTGTTTTTAAAAAGTATTTAAAAAAAAAATAATTTTAACTTGAACAAAATTTTTAAAAAATTAAGAAAAATTGATTTTCAACAAGAAATGAATTTTTTCTAAAAAGTAAAATAAGTTTAGAATTAAATAAAAAAAATAATGATGACTCAAATTAATTTCTATTTAATTATTTAATTAATTATTTTATTTTTTACCAAAAAAATTTTTTTTCACTAATGAATAAAATTTTCATAAATTTTCAAAAAATATTGTTCAAGCTAGAATTCATTTTTTTATTTTAAGGAAATAAAAAAAATAAATTTAAAAATTAGTATTTTTTTTTGAAAATTTTGTTCAAGTTAAAATTCAAATTAACAAAAATTTAATATAAGTATTCTAAAATATATTTTTATATCAAAAAAAATTTTTTTTTTTTAAATTTAAATAAAAATTAAATTTTTTAAACTATATTTTTATATCAAACAATTTTTTTTTAAATTAAAAAAAAACTTTTTTGCTGTTTAAACAAATTTTTCCCCTATTTCATTTACATATATTTTTTTACTAAACTTAAAATTAAAATCCCTCGATACTCAAAGCAAATTATTCTATAGATCAAATAATTGGTCTGCTATTGACAGCTCATAAATAAACTGAACTAATTTGTAAATCTAACGTTGTTATGACACTCCCAAGCTGACATTGCAAAAAAAAGTTTTTTTTATATAAATTTTTTCATCTCCCATCGGAAGCCCATCTAATTTTTGCACTTCATCTATTTTTTTCTGGTTGCATACAAAAAATGCATCGAAAAAAAAATCTCGGGTGTTGCACATTTTTTCATTATTTTTATTTTATTTTTTTTTTCTCGTGCACAAAATTTTTAGGAAACAGGCAGCAAGCAATCAATCGATGACTTTTTCTATCCAGTGAATTTGCTGCACATTTGTCGTGATATAAATCAAGCGTCACAATCATCAATTTATATAAAAGATGGAAAAACGGACTTTTACACGAAAAAGTCCAAATAAAAGTTTTTTTTTAATTTTTTTATTTAGGAAAAAAGTGCACCAAAAAATTTTCAAATCAAACACAATAAATTGCTTGCAAATAAATAAAAATGCAGGAGTAAGTATAAAAAAACGTCGTTATGTCAGACGTGAATGCATGAAATAATAATAAAAAAGTGAAATTAAACGTGCCGGAAATGCACTGAATGCAGGCGAACACGATCCAAGTGCGAAGGGAAGTGGCAATTTCTGCATGTTTCTGTATGTAGCTGGCTGACTTCGGGTCAAATCTATTTTTTTAAGGTATTTGGTCCCCTTCAACCAGCTGTATATCAGAGACTTTTTCATCATTTAACTCCAGAATGAATTTTAATTATTAAAAACCCGCAAATGTTTCACTCCTTGGAGCAGCAAGAACTACATCATCATCATTATTCTCATGAATTCTGTGAAATTAACACTCAGAAAAAAAGTTGAAGAGCAAAAAAAAATATATTTTATTGTCTGACTGATGAAACTCAAGTGTGCTAATTACATTTCTAACTATTTTTCCTGATGTAACAAAAGCAATAATAATAATAATAATTTTTACATGCAATTTTGTGCGATAAATGAAGTCTGTTGCCTGTTTTCCATCTAGAGAGCAAAAGGAGTGTTAATGTGCATTGAAAAAGTTTTTCTTTTGCGTTTTTCACATTGCACTGTGCACAAAAAAAACCTGGAGGTTGTTAGATTATAAATTCAAAATGGGTTAAAAAGTTTTGCCAGTTTTCCGTTGGTTTCTGCAGTTGTTGCAACATTCGCTATACGAAGTTTTTACAAAAAAAGAGGGCGCACAAAGGTGAGTTATGCGATTAAAAAAAAGTTGTAAGTGTTATGGCGCTCGCTTGATGAGAAAACATTGAAAAAAAGCAAGGCGTTGAAATTAATGTGTGTGGAACGTTTTGTAAAGAGTACTTGCGATAAGTAGTGCCATTGAAATTATGTTGAAGTCGTTTTATTCGATGTAAAAAATTTATGCTATGGAGACGAAGATTAATTTACGAAGTAAGAAGATTCATTTTTTTTACTTTTCATTCAAAATGTTCTTAAAATACATTAAATTTAAAAAAATTATAAAAACAAGGCCATAAAAAATTAAAAATAATTAAAAAAAAAATTATCAATAGAAAAAAAACGAGTCCTTCAGTATTTTATCATTTATTTTGAAAGTTTCTGAAATTTTTTAAATTATTTTCAACTTTTTTTTGTCTTTTGTTATAAAAAAAGCGTATTTTCACTTAAATAATGTTAGTAAAAAAATGTTTGTCCCAATGCACATTCTAAAATTTTGCCCCAATGCACATTTTAAAACTTTGTCCTAATGCCCAAAAGAAGATTGAACGACTTTTTTACTTCAAAATTGTTACTTTTTATCCATAATTAGTATCATTAGTTCCTTCCTTTTCAGAAAAACCCGCATTTCCGTGCCCCACTTTTCAATATTTACTCATCTTTATAATTTGAGGCCATCCTTTCTAACAATTTTTTTTTCCATCACGATGATTTACGACACGACCTCGCACGCCTCATTTACTTTTAATTATTTTAATAATAATTTTACATAAAACAAAACTGCCCGTACTTCCCTACTTCCACAAGCAAAACACACAAAAACGTGGTTACTGGCTTCCATTCTGTTTTTTGCGGTTGACGTAACGCTCACGGAGCAAACTGCAACATGAAATTAAATCAAAATTTATGATCTAATGCAATTTTAATTACATTGAAGAAAATATATCATTCAGAATTTATGGTTTCTGTGCGTTTTGTGTACCGGCAGTACGTAAGACGTTTTTCGCAAGACACCCGGAAAACAAAAGACGAGCAAGAAGCAGACAGGGAACGATGACAAACGGACAAAAAACCGAAAGAAAAGCCCAGAATTGTTATTATGAAAAGATAATAATTTATTGTTTGTGTCTTGTATCACCCTGGAAGCTGTTGCGATGAAAGGAGAAAGAATAAAAGGGGGGAGGAAAAACGGAGAAATTTTGTAAGAAAAGTTTTTGAAATGTTCTGCATTCCATTGAAATCCTGCTGTGTCCATTTTCAACTGTTCTCCAGGCACATTTTATTGCTGCAAATTTTATTTATGGCATTTACGATTGATTTATTCTCGGAAACCTCTTTTGTGTAACAAAGAACACAAATCGGACAAATTGTGAATTCAAACAATTAAAAAGAATATTATGTTCGTTAGTTCGGCACAGTCAACCGTAATTGCATTAAAAAGACCTCTTTTTCATCAATTAACATCTTTCATCGTCCGTTTTTATTTATTTTATAAAATCACAAACAGGAAATTTGATTATCTTTGTCAACACCTGAAAAAACCAGCAAAGCAAAAAGGTTTTGTAAATTACAGACCTGTGTTGTTGTTTTTTGTCATCTCGATCGATGTTCCATAGTTCGTTCGGTTTCAACCAGGAAAAAAATATATTTTTATAAAAATATCGTCACAGTTGGAAACAGGTTGAACGGATAAAAAAAAAGTTTTGAAACAAAAATTTCCACAATAAATTACAGACAAACTTTTTCCAACATCGCTCGTTGCAGTATCTGTTGTCACATACAAGTTGAAAAAAAAAATATAGGAAAAAAATTGTACATTGGCACCAAGCACTAAACCTACTCACAAATATCAAATATAGAGAATCAAATAAACTTTTCAATATATATTTGCTATGTAGGTAGTTGTGCTTGATTCCCCTCTCGTGCGCTCGGCAATCAGAGTAAAAGGGGGTTTTCAAGCACACATCCTGGCGTTCTTCAAAAGTAAAAAGTTTCGCTCTATGTTTGAAGGCAGCAGCTTAGTGTAGTTTCAAAACACTTTTTCGTATTTATTTATTACACCACTCATATTGCTGTCATCATCAGTATAGGAAAAAAAAGTTTGCGCGGTAATATTGCAACTTTGTACTGATGATTTGTTGTTTCGAATTGAGCAGAGATCATAATTAGGATGGGATAATTTTTATTTCTTATTAAAGGTCACGTGGTTTGAAAATTTGTCATGTCACAGGTTGGAAAATTCTTTACTTTTTGGATGGATCCATCTTTTACAGATAATGTCGACCAATCAGTTTTTATCGTTAAGTTGCGTTTTCTTTGTTTTTGTCGTTCAGTGCGATGTAAAATTGGACTTTACACATCACCCGATGGCATGAGATTTTTTGATGGTTTTCTATTAGTTAGGCCTAAACTAGTCCAAAAAACCTAAATTCAAAATTCTGGAACGAACCAAACGGATTTTAGACATTTTTTAGTACATTTGGGTATATTCAATTACCTCTTTAACATACCAGATCTCACTAAAAATGCATAGAAACACTAAGGTTCGTTCTAGAATTTTAAATTAAGGTTTTTTGGACTACTTTAGGCCTAACTAATACAAAACCATCAAAAAATCTCATGCCATTTATTTTTCGATGAAATGCTGATATCGAATGATATATTTAGATAAGCTTTTAAGTTCACTAAAATTATTTGATGTTAATCGAAGGTGTTATTCTCACTTTATTTTGTTGTATTCTTTCAGTCCTTTGTAAAATAAGGAGTTCTGCGAACCACTCGTCAGATAATTTGGCAATCTAAAATCGGTACTTCTTCGAAGTCTGTAAGGTTGTGATTCTTCCACTGTTGTCAATTTTTCTGTCAAGTATTCCGGGAGCAGACCATTTTTGGCTTTGTCTATTAGTTTCAGCGCATTTAATTTTTCGAGGTTTAATTTTTCTATGCTTTAAACTGAAAAGTAAATTTAGGCTTTGAAAACTCACCCACTCTAGTTGATTTGTTACAATGTTGCTGCCAGTGATGCCATGTCATTACTGCTTCAATTTATTTATTTGCCTCAATAACAAATTTTATCTATTTTCCTCCATCTCTCTGTCGATCTGTCAGTGTATCGCAACCGTAGCAAAGACCTGAGCTGAGCAAAAATAGATCATCCTACAGCTGGTAAGTAAAATATAAATAGAAAAGTAATAAGATAAGGGCATGACAAACAAACAAACAAACAACTCATCTTCGAACGTTGCCACTGAACGTGTGCATTGCAGACCGGATACGACTGAGAGCGACAACGAAGACTCGAACAGAAGTTTCATTTATTGCATTTGCTTGCTGGATATTTTTCTTCTTTTTCGAATACATACAGAAAACTTTTCTTCTTTCCTTCTGAATTGAATTTGCTCCCGTTCTCTTTTTAGATAAATATAAATGTCTCAAAGGCATTTCTCTGATGGAAATTATATTTAAAAAAGAGCTTCTTGTGATGTAGAATGCTGAACCAAACTGATGCAAGAAGACATAAAACACTTCGTTCTCCTCACTTTTATTGCATTATTTACTTGACTTTTTTTTCTTGAACATTTTTCGGGTTATGTTAGATCGAATGCCACCAACGAACAACAACTAGCTAGACACTTTTCATGAATAATTCATACAATTTGAAGATAATAACAAATTGCGTTACTTCGTCGTTTGTCTCTTTCTATCTCTTTTAGGAAAAAATGAGATAAAATTTAAAAGATTCTAACGCTAATTCACGTTATTTTCTTCTTTTTTTGTTCATTCTGAGAACTTAACTCGAGTCAACTCCCCGAACCACTAAACAAGACACTCTTCTCTTTAATACACTTTTCAGTTACTTACCGTTGTTGTATAGCTGCTGTAACTTGCAAAAATGTATTTTATTTAATAGTTTCGAGTCTCTTGACGATACACGAAAAAGGAAAAAAATACAACAGCAACAAAAAAAGAGAGGAGAGAATAACAAAGTACCCAAAGTAACAAGATTCAACTGAAAAAAAAACACAGAAAAAGAATAAGTAGTAGTTTACAATTCAATTTGATATCAACATATATACAATAATGTGAGTTGAGATGAAAAACAACAATTCATTCGTTTGTTTGGTCGTTTTCTCAAGTGAGACTTTTGCTTAGTGTGAGGAGTGCTATCATCGTCCTATTTCAAATGAAGGTAAATGTTCTGATGTACATTTGAGTAAAAAAAGCTTTTTATTCTATTATTTATTTGGTAATGGATCTCGTACTTTACGATAAGTTTGTGTTTGTTTGAGATATTTTAATTTTTTTGTTTGTTTAGAGGTTTTAAAAGTAGATGCTTAAAAATGAAATTTAACTTACGAAATTGAAAAAAAATATTCAAAGCTTCATAGTACGTTTTTTTTTGTTTTTTTTTTTTTAAATTAAAAAAAAATAAAATAAAAAAAAATAAAATAAATAAATAAAAAAATAGAGAAAGTAGTCGTCTAAAGAACGACCTACTATACCGCATTTCGATGTTACATACCTACGCTTTTTTGTACTCCTCACTTCTCAATTTCATACTCCTCAATTTACAATTTCGTGCTCCTGAATTCACAATTTCATACTCCTCATTTCACAATTTAATACTCCTTATTAAAATTTTCCGAACTCCTTATTATCTCCCGACTTTTCCCATTGAAATGCATATATTTCACAATTTTGTACTCCTCACTTCGCATTTTCTTACTCCCCATGACCGTTTCGCAATTTTATACACCTCACAGTCCAAGAAGCTGCCCACAGACCTTGAGAGTCCTCAAAAAACTGAGAATTACAAAAAAAAATTGGGACACAGGTAAAAAATAAATAAAATGCATAAGTAATTAAAAATTAATTATTATGTTTGATAAAATAAGTAAAAATTATAAAAAAAAATTTTAAATTCTAATCTTTACTGAAAAAAATCCATCAATTGCCTTTAATTTTATTACTTCAAACAACAATTAATTATTTTAACAATCAATATATCGAATAATTTATTGACTGTAATTACTGCAAAATTTACCATTTTTGATTAATTATAATACTCAAAATTTACCTCATAAAATTGGTCATCAATCCATATTTTTTTCTCGGTACAGTTTTGCGCCAATCGAATAATAATAATTATATATGTTGCATAATCCGCAAAAATGATCAAAGAGTTCTGTGTCTGTGCTCATTAATTGACGTATTTAAATTTTGCAGGATTTAAATTCAATTATATCGAGCAAAGTAAGTAATTAAAATATAATAATAATTGTTTTGACAAATAAAAATAACAAACAAGTTTTTGCTAAAATTTTGCTAATTTAATTTAATTTTGTCAAATATTTTTTATTAAATTTTAAAAATTTGTCTCTCCAAATAAATTTTTACATGTTTTTTCATGTTCGCAACCAAATGCGATAACTTTTTTTTTAGCTGTTAGATATGCACACTAAGCCGAGTGGTATTATTTAAAACATTACATTCAACTCGCGCGAAGTGCACTGAATATATGCCCAAAAATAATAACATTAAAAATTTCGTGTGCTGTTTATTTTTTGGGCAGGAAGATAATAGGCAGGATCGTTCAATGTCGAGGTTGGAAGCAATCAACTTGAACATTTCGAAATTGGTAATTTTTAATTAAAATACTGAAAAATTTTCTTGATGAGAATTTTTATTCATTGCAATAGTTGAATACAAAGCTCTTAACTAACAGCAAAAATAATTCAAAATGCGTTGAATTCCGATTTGTTGTTAAAACTAAAATTTTATGTGTTCTGTTCCGGTTTGTAAATAAAATAAAATAAAATGCAAAATGTGTGTAATGCTGGGGATTCTGTGTGTGCATTTGTAAGTTTTATAGTTTGGGAAGGTACTTGCAAAAAGTATAAGCTCCGAAATGTAGGTTGGTGTGTTATGTAAATAACATTTTTGGAATATTGCTTTAAAAAAGTTTGAAGGTATAGCGAACGAATTCAATTAAATTTTATTTTTTTTATTATAAAAAAATTAAATAATTTTTTTAAAACAAAAAAAAAATTTCCACGAAATTTTTTAGATTAAAAAATAAAAAAAAAATGAAAAATCTCCTCGCCAACTATCCCCTCAGCTCATGCGAAATTTTATTTGTATTTTCCATCGACACATCTAGAACGCGCACGAAATTAAATTAACACAATAGGCAAGCAAACAAAAAATAAATTATCGCTCCCTTTTCTCTTCGTTAATTCATTTTGTTTTTTTTTTGTGTTTGTTTGTTTGTTTGTGTCTCTGATTACTTACAAAAAATCCACACAGCGGAGTCACATAGTCGTAAAAAATAAAAAATTGTACGTAATTTTGAAAGTACCTACCCGAGCAAATACACGAACGCACAGAAAAAAAAGTGATAATGAAAATGATGATCACGGTGATAACAAAGGAAAATTATACGCGAACGACGATGAATTACAAAAGCCATTCGCTACTTTTTTTTCTGCTCTTCTTCCATATAATAAAATTAAAATTCCGCACGCACCTATGCCACGCTGCCATTGTTGCGTGTACGGAAAATTCGGAACGGACTTCGAATGATATTGAAATAATAACATAAAATAAAAAATTGAATTTTCAAGCGTTTGGAGAGCAGCGGAGAGGGCACAAAAGTGCGAAAATGGATGAATATAAATGAAAAAATTGTTAAATAATGTAACGTTACTTGAATAACAATAAAAGTAAGTGCTGGAATGAATGTGTGTGTGTGTGCGGAAGTTATGTTTGTAACGAATTTAATGGAAAGTTTTTCACGGAAAAAAACGCAGAAAAAAATAGAACGAAAAAATCTGACGGAAGTGGTTTTAATTGTAAGTTATTGTGTTGCATTTTGTATTAAATTTATGAAAGCATAAAAACACAACAATAGACGTTAAAAATTCGTTGCTTTTCAACAATAGAGCCAATTGTGAAATATTTTTAATTTTTTTCTGGTATTAATGGGACAATATGAGTAAGCCCTCATAATTTTCATAAGAAACTTTTCCGACTTTTTTATTTTTTTAAGATTTATTTTTCAAAAAAATAAAAATTTGGAGAAATTTCAAATGAAAATTCTAAGGAGTTTGCTCCTGTATTGTCATGAAAGATTTTTTCATAAGAATTTTTCCGACTTTTTTATTTTTTTAAGATTTTTTCAAAAAAATAAAAATTTGGAGAAATTTCAAATGAAAATTTTAAGGACTTTGCTCCTATATTGTCGCATTAGCTTTAATAGCAGCAAAAAATTGAATTATTCATGATGGAATTCTGACAGACACAGAAAATCCTCGTAAAATTGATGGCTTACCAAAAGTCTCTAGACTCGAATTAGACTTACCTCACCTGTGTCTTGGCGCTAAATTTATGTCAAGAAAATGCTGTACGATATAATTAGAAGTATTGCCAAGGAGACACACGGAACACATTAAGACGTCTTCGTGCTCGTTCCCGGCGTGAAATTGTGCATGACAAACCTCAATAACACACAACCACCCACAGGAAGAGACGTGTCTTGACATAAATAATCATCAATTCCGCATAAAATCTTCTTCTCGTCGTCGTTCTTCTTGTGAATTGATTCATTTTCTTAAGATTTAAATTGAATTCATGTGCATGCCCACACACACACTTGAGCTAAGAATGCATCGAAATTGAATATTTCTCTCATTCTGACGTCGACAACAACTACGACGCTTGCCAATAATCTGGCAATAATAATATCGTTCATAACTCTTGCCACCTCCGCCATCTCCAACACATAATCTCTGCGTTACCAATGTGTAATAAATATTATCGCTTCCTTCGGTGCCCTCCTCTTTCTTGCACACATACAAGGCCCTTTCAATTCAATCTCTAACCCAATCCAATCGTTGTCGCCGTCGATGCTCGTATTGGCTTTGTGCCTTGGTGTTACAAAATATGATTATTATTTTTGTGGTGTTGTTACTGCCATTGCTGTGTCGCTGCGAAAGAGGAAAAAAAAATTTTTTTTTTCAGTTAAAGGAAAGAAGAATACAAGAGCCGGAAATAAATTTCTCGAATTGAATGGAAAAATTTATCAAATCCAGATGCATATGTCGAGTCTTTTTCTCGCTCTTTCGCTCTATGTGCTGGCGTTGCGAGACAACTGAACAATGATAATGCCAAGCCACACATATGATAAATTACAGAAACAATAATGTTGGCGATAAATTTATTTTTCACACGATTGTACAGCGCGAGGCTTTTGGCAGGCCCTGAATTCTAATTTTTTATTTCTTTTAAGCCAAAAGAAAACTTAAATTTTTTGATGAAAGATACAAATTAGAGCAAAAAACGATCCATCTTTAACATTTTTATCAAGTTTTGTAAAAAAATATGCCATATTATGAAGCTTAAATTTTCAAAATGTGCATTGGGTAAAATTTCTTGAATTAAAAAAAAATTGCATTTTTAAGCTTAAGTTTCAAATTTTCCATTAAATAACATAATTTTTAGCTTCAAATTCCCAACATAAAGTCATAATTCGCAAAAAATCACATTTTTAAGTATTCTTGCTCAAAATGTGTATTGGGTCAAATTTATTAAATTCAAAGAAATTATATTTGATATCTTTGGTTTCAAGGTTACCATCGAATAAAATAACTTTAAACTTCAAAGTATTAATCAGAATTTGCAAAAAATCGCAAAGAAAACTCAAAATGTGCAGTGGGTCAAATTTCTTGAACTGAAAAATTGCACTGATAACTTAATTTTGGAGCTTGCCAAAAAATAAAATAATTTAAGACTTCGAAGCCTCAAAAAAAATTTAAAATAAGATGCCAAGAATACTCAAAATGTGCATTGGGCTTACTTTGAAAATACCAATGTTTAAAACATTTGTAGTAATAATTTTAAAAAATTTACAAAAGAAAATCAAAACATAAAAAAATTTGAAAAAAATCCATAATGATATTTAAGAATATGCACTGGGCTTCTGAATTTTAAGCTTTTTAAATGCTTCTTGTGAAATTTTCACGGCACTGTCTAAATGGCAGGCGCCCTTTAAGTAAAATCCAGATAAGTGTACCGACGACAAAGCAGTTTAAAATTTATTTTATACCTGAGTAAAGCACAGCAAACGTCGCAAATACACGAAACTCAATTGTTGGCACCGAAATGCTCGACACATTGTTTGTATTTTCAACGAGCAATTTATTTTTTCTTGCTTTTCCATCGCTCCTCGTTGCCGTCGTCGTCGTCGTCGCCGTATCATCATCACTCGTATCGTTTTCTACACATCCTGTTTACTCTCCACTTTTCACAGATATTTTTTTTTCGTGTCCTCACACCGAAGTACACGACAGTTTAGTTAAGTTATTTGTTTTATTTGTTGTTTTTAAAATTTGTTGGCACAAATATGACACTCAACTACTCTATCTACACGGGGATGACAAACAAAGGACGACGACAATACGCAAAAGCAGCATTTAGACTTGCAGTCTCGCTCGCTGTATTTTTGTCAGTAAGCCCATCGACTCGAGTGGCAGTAAAAACAAGATTAACTGTCACTTGTGCAGCGGTTTTTCATCTCCACTCCAATTCTCGCATCGCATACAACAACACGAAAGAGAAAAAAGCGAGCGTTTAACTGATGAAAAGCGTTTGTTTGGCTCTCGAGTGCACTTTGTCGTCTTAATGGCTGCAGTAATTTCCGCTTCTCATCTTTTTTTTTCCCCGACAGAACTTCTGGATTTACTGCTAGGATCTTTCGATATTTCATCACGACTGCAAATAAATCACGTCGAAGAAAAACCAACAAAACATCGACATCGACAAAACATAATTTTTCTGTTTATTGTTGTATGTAACAGATTTGTCAATAACTCTGGCGCCCGATTGACTGCCGAAAATGTTTTTGTGAAAATGTCTTGTCTTGTCTTTGATTTTGCTGTCCGGAGAAAAACATGTAGACATGGATTCCTAATGGATGGATGGCGTTCGGCTGTCTTGTGAACTTTCGATGGAAAATGCGAACTGTAAGAGATGCTCTATATAGCCAAGAGTAAGTATTCACAAGAGCTATAATTTCATCAACTGACACATTATAATAGATTGTCATAAATTATCTCGGTGTCCTGCTCAGGTAAATATAATACGCACACTTATTATTATGCTGAGTTAATTAAAAGATGGAGTATCAGATATCACACGAATAATGTATCAATTGTTCATTTAAGGAAAATGAGGGTGACCAAGTAAGTAGATCATTATTTTTTTGAATAAGCACTGGAAAAAAAATAAATCATTGGAGCTATTTTATAGTTTTGTAAAGACAAAAAAAAATAAAAACTTATTTTAAGTAAAATTTACTTAAAAAATTAAAAACTAAAATTCTTAAAATTTCTTAAAAATTCTTAAAATTCTGAAATTTAATCGAGAAGCAAAAATTTAACTTGAAATTTTTCCTTAATTTAAGGTAAACTCTAAAAATTTTTTTTTTAAATATTTTCTTCGAACTCATAAGTGAATTCAGTTTAAGTCATAAGCAGGACTAAAAAAGTTTTTAAATAAAAAATTTAAAAAAAAATTGACTTAAAATAAATCACATTAAGTTCGAAGTAAAAAAATTAATTCGCTAAAAAAATTAAAAGTTAAAAAAATTAAAAATGGTCGAAAAATCAAATACTAATGAACCTTAGGTCTAACTTAAGATTTCAAACTTTCTTAAGTTAAGACTTTTAATTAAACTTAAAAATTTAGCTTAATAAGTTTTTTTTCTTAAGTTTAAGTTTTAATCCTAAGAACTTGAAAATTTTAATTATTTTTCTTTTCAGTTTCATAGAGATCCTTGAATGGGATGTACACTCGACAAAAACTAATAATCCAACCAACAGATGACTTACCACACATTTTAACACACATACACACCATTTCCACGTATGAAAGATGCATTTATCTTCATCTAAGCCTCATTTTCGTGTCTGTAGCTAGTCATCGCACATACATGACATAATAATATTTATCAGCAGTATGCCAGCCTACGAGAGAAACATTCAAACCATATTTTGCTAATTCATTATCAATGAGGTAGATCTTTATTAATGCGCTTCCATGTACATTTTGTGTGGCTGTGCAGCAAATTATTATCTTCTAATGAAATACACTTTACGTCCATTTAACGCGTCGATGAATGGCGAGCAGCGAGAGAAGCGAATAATGAAGACGTATGGATAATGAGGAAAATTAATTCAAATCATGTCATGATTAATGCAATGAAGAGGACAGTTCAGTTGAACGAACAGTAAAATTGGTTTTTAATGAGGATGCAAATGAAGTGAGAGACAAGTGATTTATCAAAATTCAACTTCAAAAAAAAAAAAAATTAAAGCTGGTATCCTTACCACTAGACAATATGGGAAATAATTTTTTTTTCAGGTCTCTTGAGAGTAATTTTTCACACACGTTCATGAGTTAATGGCTTCTGATGATAAACTGTGATAATAATAAACAATCTAATGCAATAATTTATTCAAAACGTTGACAAATTGAGGGAGAGCAACTTGTGCCCTATAATTGATTTAATACTCATAATAATGTATTCATTTTGTACAAAGTAAAGCTCGGGACAGAGCAACGCAGTATACAAAGCACGAGAAACGCTAAAATTAAACGTTAGCCGTAATTATTGTAATTATTTGACGAACTGCTTTTGAGTGGCTTACGCCTAAATGATGCTGATGACTGTTGAAAAGCCACAAAACAACCGTAATTGCTTTAATCAACGTGAAATTACGAGGTGAGTGAGAGTGAAACCACCAATTAATTCTCGTCACACTGCGCTATTTTGATTCAAATGTTTCCAAGAAGGCACGTTTCGCAGCGTAAATTTTTTTCTGCGAAAGAAAAATCATCCATTAATTGCTTATTGATTGAATAAATCAATATTAAATATCTTGCTAAGTAAACACCTCGACCGCTCGACATAAAAACCATTAGCAAGGGAACGTGGATGAAGAAGAGAAAAAAAAAGAAGAAAGCCAATAATAACAAAAAGGAAAGCGAAAAAAACTATTAATAGATCGAGAAAAAGCGTGACTATGCATACAAAGAAAAAAAAACGAGACTTGGGAAGAAGAAAAACTATCAGATTGTTGGGAAAAGAGAGTAGAGTAACGTAAAAGTATGGAAGCCTTTCATCCCTTATTTTTCGCTTTTCGTTTGCGATGAAGCATTTGTGTGCCATTTCTATTCAAATCTATTTCAATTTCTGTTTAATTTCAACTGTTTACTTTGTGCTTTTCCAATTGTAACGACGTCAACGGAAAAGTGAATAGGATAACGTCACTCGTTGTCGAAATAAATTTTATTCGTCGCTCTTTCGAGTAAATTACTGCGTTACTCGAAAGTAAGCGGGATGATTTTTTAGAAAAACTATTACGAACTGAGGATATTTGAACGAAGTTTTCAACAAGAAAAATTACAGGCAAATATTTTAGCTTGAAGCTCTTTTATTTGGCCGAGAAAGTAATTTTATAGTTTTAAGTAAAACGAGTGTTTTATCGTTTCAATTTGACTATGAGGCAAAGAAGTGAATTAGAATAAAATACATCAAATAACGTCACTCTAAAATATTTGAAAGGAAAAAAATCAATGATCACGGTTTCCGTCAATATTTCAATCCACACCTGCCCAATCATTAATTTTACCGTCAAAAACTTTCACTGAGCAGTGCAAAATATATTAAAATGACCTGTCAAAATCAATGAAAATCCATTATTCGTCCAGTCAAGCATAAGTGACGAGACAAAATTTCATCATTCATTGCGTTTAGCAGTTCGCCCGAACCCGATGACATAAATATCCGGTCAGTTTTTCCAGGTCATCGCTCCTTGATTTGGTCGTGCAACAAGAAAAAAATATCGAATGTAATGTTCAAGGGAAATTTATTTTGTTGCCCCAACACATATAGGGACACAAAATGTAATCAAAAAATTAAATTACATTGATTCGGCTATTCAGTGATCTGTTGTTAATGCGAAAGACCGAAAGACGAAAGTTTTCTCATAAGATGTGCTGCCATGAATGTTAAAGAAAATTTGTCTGGAATGTCTTTGCCACACATTTCGCAACGTACTTAGAGAGAAAATTATTTCAAAAGTAATGCGAAACCCACACTCATTCACTCGAAAATCGCACAAACAAAGCAAACGATATTATTATATTTGTCTGTTAATTCAATTTTAATTAACCAACTTTTCGGTGTGCGATTACTTCTTTGCACACAGAAAATATGAGACACTTGTTGACGAGCGACATAGAGTGACTTGTGTTAATGTTAATTAGATATTGTTTATTTCATTTCTATAGAAACGACCGTGTCTGTTAATGAGTTTATTTTGCCGAATGGAAATTGAATTTGTATCATCACATCACATAAAAAAAATGGAGAACAGAAAAAGTTTCAAATTAAATTATATCGAATCGACGAGTATCGAGTTTCATGTCGAAATTCGGAAAATTTTTTGTCTTGTTTATTTTACAATCCCTGGATGGAACAAAATTCGTCCGAAATTGTCACGTGATGACGACAAACAATCCAAATTGATGAGCTTTACTTTCAGTCTCATGGGAAAATCGAAGAAGAAAAGATGGATATTAACAGAGAAATCAAAGTAAACAATTTTTTGTTCTTTCTTGTTTGACTTACAAGACACTTTGTTTCAAAGTTTTTTTTTTCGTGTCGTCGACATTGTGCTAAGTGTCTTGTTTATTTTCTGTAATGTCACTTTTATGAGCAAATTTAACTTCTGATTACTAAACTTTGAGGTACAAAAATTTTAAAAGATTTTCAAGTAAGAGAGAATTTTTTGAGGTTATGAAAATATGTGATCAAAACTTTTTTTTTTAAACTAAATAAAAAGAATTATTGATTTTTTTCATAATTTTAGGAAAATTAAAAAAAAATGAATATCAAAAAATTAAAAAATCCTTATTTTTTTACATTTTTAACCTTTTTATTTTATTTTAATTTGTTTATTTTTTTAATTCTTTTTTTATTTTATTTTTTTAAAAGCAGAAAAAAATATTAAGATCTTGCTAAAAATTTTAAATTTTGTAAAGAAATATATTAATTAAATTTTAATAATTTAATTATCAAAAATGCTGTGAGAAAATATGCAAAATTTTAAGAAATTCTATAAGAATTTGTACTTTTTTCCTTCTTTGTACTTTAAAGTTTTACGAAAACTTTTCAAATCACATCAGATCTTTTTTTCATAACACAAAAAAAATTCCCTCTCCCTTCTAAAGCAACAAAAAAAGTCGCAATAACCAATTATTTTGAAGCACCTTCTACCACAGCAGTGGCAATTTCATCCAAGTCATTCAAATTTATATTAATTGTGTCCATGACTTGCCAGTTTGAAAGAGAACCAAGCGATTCTGCATCTCATCTTCCTTCAAATAAACACAAAAAATGGCATAGTGTAAAAAAAAGTACTTCACAGTTCACCTTTCCATTTTTTTGTGTCGCTTTTCTGTTCATTCTCTTAAAAAATAAAAAAAAAATTGAAGATGACAAGGAGATTTTTCTGTGTTTTACGTTCAACAACAACAAAATGCTTTAAACATTTTTTAAATATTTAATTTTTCTTTCATGTTGCTCATTTGCATGGCGGCGCAGTATGAGGGACTTCATCAGTTCAAAGCGAATGAGCTCGCAGCATGAAGTGGTCCCCCGAGGTAAATGTAAGTAATTGTATTTTTTGTTGATATGTTTGACCTGTTTTTGTAAGCATTCACCGGAAAAAGTGGTTTTACGGGTGAGAAAATGTCATGTCACAAAAAAAAGAGAGGAAAACGGCGGAGACGCCCAGTGACTTGTATACACATATTTTTATATTGCAATAAATTTTTGTTACCCACTGAGCCATATTTATTCGCACAGCAATTACAACCAAGGAAAAAGCAATTTACTTACCTGAAACCCGACAAATGAATAGACAACTCGACAGATAAAAGCCAAACAAGTTGCTTGGTCAGCAGATGGACAAAAATCCAGGATTTAACATCAGATATCAATTGTAATTAAAAGTCCGTTGTAATTTTCTCCAGTTTCCAGTCGGTGTAATGCTCACAATGCAGTTAAACCGACCAACAACTGTTTTATAAATAAATATTGTTGATACACGATATAATTTGACATGTTGCTCCTCCTGCGTTATTTGTCGGCATAAGCACGAGACAGGCAAAAAGTTTATGGTTTTAATTCTCTTTCGTGCACCGGACCAAAGTTGTAGTTGCGGTACTCATTTAATGCTGATAAATTTTAAATGTAATCCAATGGCTTAGTTCTTTTCTGACGATTTTGTCATTTTATGACGATGGAGCACTTGATCCCGATCATTTACAATTTACTTTCCAAATTCAAATTATTTCCTGCCTTTTCATTACGCGAATTGATTTTCCGATTTCTCTATCTCTCGCTCTCTCTCTCGGGTGTAACAATCAAGCGAATTTGCAAAATTAAACGCGCCAAACGTGAATAAAAGACAAATAATTGGCAAATATCATTAAAATTTATCCATTATTTCGCAACGTCACTCAGAACTTACTCTCGTTGCGGAATTACAAAGCTCTTAACAACGAGCAATGCACACATAAAATTTTACAAATTTCAATTATTGTTCAATCATCAATTCAAACTACACTTCATTATCTCGTTTTTCCTTTTGTACCGTTATTATCATTTTATATATATTTCATTATACGGCATCCTTTTGCGAACACTTTTCGGCAGAACGAGATTGCTTGATTTAATTTTGCTTTATTGTTTCAGGCGGAATCTCTTGTAACTTGCATACTTTTTAAGAATTATGCGCATTTTGAATTTTATTCTTGAAAATTAATTATATTTTTTTAATTTTGAAAAAATTATTTAAAAAAAAAATATTTATGAGTCAAAATTTAGCTAAAGTTTAACATTAAAGTCAATTGAAAATATTTAATTTAATAATTTTTATTTAATTTAATTTAATCTAATAAATTTATATTCAATTTATTGGTTTAAAATTTAATTTAATTTAATTTAATTTTAAATAATTTAATAATTTTAAAAATTTTTAATTTTTCAAAAAAAAAAATGGATGTTTATTCCCAAAATTTTTGCGGAAACGTCATTAAGTATTGAACATTTACCTTTTTGAACTAAAATAATTTAAAGTTAAGTCTTTTAAGTAAGCCTTAAGTTTTTAATGTTAATAACATAATTAAAAATTCATAAATATTCGGAAAAAAAAATTCAGAAAAATTAAAAATTATTTAAAATTAATTAAAAATTAATTAAAATTAACTGACAATTATTTAAAAAAATTACGTTTTTTTCCAATAATAAAAATAAATCCTAAACAGACAGACCTTAATTCATAAAAAATATCAAATTTTCGCCTAAAATTCTTGCAAACGCATCAAAAATTATTATAAAATAAAATGAAATTGAGATAAGTTTAAAGTGCTTTGTGATAAAATGTTTGCACGAGATGATGAATTATTTACTCTACATGAAGCGCGTAATGCACAATCGCATCAAATTTGTCTATTTATGTGTGAAATTGAAACGGCGGTGTGAAAAACAGGAATTTCCACTGACGATGCGAATTATTCATTTCTTTCGAACGACAAATTCCCCAAAAAAAAATTTTTTTTTTTTGTAACAAAGCAAGACATTTTTACTGGTGTTTGCCAAGCACCCACTTCATCTGCACTGCTTGCAGAAATTGAAACAAATTTGCATCCGAAGCATTTTTGTTTCCCCAAATACAAATAAAATGTTCAGTTCTAATCAAGTTAGAAAATTTGAAGATAAATATTTGGCAAGACAGTTTGTCTGAAGACTTTTTATCGCGCTGATTTAATCAAAAAAGTAGTTTTTTTTTTCAGAAAATTTTTGTCTCGTCAACGGCGACGGACGACTTGGAGACGCCTTAATTTGCGTTGACAGACATTTTTTCCATCTGACAATGCAATTAAAACTCAAAGGACAAACACTTGTAAACAAAATGAAATTAAAAAGTCGTCTTTTATTTGATCAAATAAACTTTGTAAACGACATTTCAATCTTGTTTGCTGCTGAAATGGTCAGTGATGGATGTGAGTTTCTTCGAAAAAGATAAATTTTATCAAATATTTCAACTCTAAATTAAATTTTATGAAATTTTTAAATTTTTTAAACTTTTATTTTATAAAAAAAATCAAAAAATTCTCAAATTTCCATCCCTTAAAGTTCATTCGCCTTATCCGCTGCGTAGGACAAACTTTTTTTCGCTGTAAAACTTATGTAATAACAATAATCAGTCGTCGTCGTCTTTTTCCAAAGAATCCAAACAAGCAAGAAAACAAAAGCAGCAAGAGTTAAAGCCGGGTTAAGACATTTTCAAACAATTTTTCTGTTAAACTTTTGAGCTGAACTGCGAACTCGTGTCGCAACATTGTTTGTAGTTGTCTCGCAAGCGCAAAAAAAAATATTTTTAACATCAAAGTTGAAAAAGTTTTAAAGTAAATAGGGTACGGAGCAAAAATTAAGGAGAAAAAAATTTCATTAAAATCTAATTAAGTCTCGATTTCTGTGTCATTAAATTAAACTGTAATACTTAATTAAATGTTTTTTTTACTAGCATCGAAATTGTCTGAGACAAAATTCTCGGAAAACGAAAAAAAATGTCCAAAAATCCTTTTTGTGAATGAATCGTCTTGATGCGAAAAAGTGTTCAAGTAAGAGGAGACAATTTATTTGTGGAGGCATACAAGCAAAGCAGCTTATCTCAGCCATAAATCGTGACATAATGGATTAAAAGGAAGATGTATGGGCACACGCATTTCTTCTTTTCTTGTAAATTTTCAAGGGAAGTCTATCTTAATGCTTTTGTGTTACAACGACGAGTCACGTGAGAGTTTCCAATTTTTTTAGTTTCCACAAAAAAACATCTTAAAGAAAATTTCTGAAGATGTTCACTCTATTGACAAAAATTTTCCGACACGAGAGGCATTTCCGTATATCGTGATTGTGCCGCGTGGATTACGACATAGAAAAACGACTGGCAAACTAAACAAGCAGCAACGAAATTAAATGTCTTAATTTTTGAAAAGGATTTGTAATTTGAGCGTTGCTTGTACAAAAATAAAAAATACCAACGACAACTTGAACAAGATAAGCGAAAAAAGGACAATTTTTCACCATGGAAATTTCTCATTATTTGGATTACTTTTCGTTTCATCTCTCGGCTTAGCTTCATTTCAAACAACTTAATTTCCAAAAAAAAAATGTTCGATAACCAAAATTAACTCCAAAACTCAAAGTTCAAGGAGGGAACGAAAAAACACAAGGTTACGCAAATATTTTCTTTGGAAAAACAACAACAACAACCCATCGATGAGATGATGATTGTGAATATTGTGATAACATCGCAAAATATGATGATAGCACACACTTCAATTTTGATACAAAAACAACAACAAACGATACAATCTAACAATAACAAGAAAATAAAAGAAATCATCAAAACAGAGGGTTTTCAATTCCATTCTCATCAATATTCTTATTGATATTTTATTGCTTTTTTCTTCGACACAGTTTTTTCTTCGTCTCTTGTATTTACTGGAAAAAAAATGAAGAAAAAAAATCGTCCAATTGATACACAAAAGGAGAAAATATGTTTGCTTTACACTCGCTACTCAATAGCAGCATCTAAATTTCATCAATTTTTTTTTCTCTTTAAAAAGAAGAAAAAAAGGCAACGAAAAGGGCAAAAACCTATTTTTTCATTATTTTTATTTCTTTTACTATTTTTTTTTTTTGCAGAGAACCTTGTGCAAAGAAAGGGAAAAAATAAATAAAATAAAGATAGATCATTACTAGCCCATGTTTGTTTGGCTTTCGCAATAAAATGGGTTTCAAACAAAATTTGTTTTGTTTTGTCTCTGTGAATGGTTTTTATTAAAGTTTTTTTTTATTATTGACTTTTTTTTGTCTTTGTAAATTATTTTGAAGAATTCAATTGTGAATTTTTTGTTTTTAACAAAAAATTTTTTAATGAGGCTTAAACATTTTAAGAATTACAAAAAATACAAATATTTTTAAAAGTTTTTTTTTTCTTAAAAAATTATTTTATTTACGGTAAAAAAAAATCATAAAATAATTTTAATTAAATTTTATTTATTAAACAATTAATTAAATTTAATATTTATAATTATATTATTTTTTTTCTTATATTTTTATGAAATTTATCATAAATTAATCGAGCAAAAAAGACACTAATAAATAATTTGAAAGTTCACCAATAAAAAAATATTTTTTCCTCAATTTTTTTTTCGAAAAAAATATTTTTTTTTTTGTTTTAAAAATTTATTTTTATAATTAAAAAAAAGACATTTTATCGAAAAATATTTTAATTCATGAAAAATAAAAATCACAAAATTTTTTTTCAAAATATTTAATTTTTAAGTTTTAAAAAATCATAAATTAATTTTTAAAAATTAGCATAAAAAAACAAAATAAATTAATTTCAGAAAAAAATATAATTTCAAATAAGCTCAAAATAATTCCAAAAGAGACTCCTTTTATTGCAATTCCGAAAAATCTCACTTGATTTAATCAAAACCAAGACGCAAGGAAAATCTTAAATTACCTCTACAAAATATCACATAAACAGACAAACATCGAATACACACCTTCTTCTTCTCCATCCCAATTGCTCAACATTTCTCATCAAAGGCAATCAAAACCTTCATCAAGGTATGTGACAGAAATACCCCCAAAATCGAGAAAAATCTACCTTTCCATCAACGCACAACGTTAAGTAAGCGAATTATTTTGAGGAAAATTGAGGTAGGCAACAAAGACACCCATTTAGGACACGTAGCAAAATTTTCGCAAATGCCAATTCCGAGGCAAAAGATAGATAGATAGCGAGTTGCTGGATGTGATAAATGTACAAAATAACGGTAATTTTGACGATTGATTGGGTATTACGTGACATGAATCCTTTATTTATCAGTCCCATATGACTAATAATTCATTGCGCTCTCTGGCTTTTATGTGTGTGTGTGCCGTTGCTGTAAGTATCGCAAATTTCTAATAATAATCATTTGCTGCGTTCCTTTACATCGAAGGTGTACGAACGACGACTAAATAATTGAATTCATTTTCATTCTGGTGGTATTGTGGAGCAAATTATTTTGTACAGTTGTGTCAGTCAGTTGCTTTTTAAGAACGACGATGACGACGACGATGCATGCTCGGTATTATTATTACGACCGATGAATTGCGGCGAGTGTATGCAATGAATTACACTTGTTACTTGTTGAAATGTGTCTGATTAATAAATGACTTGACGAATGTGTCTCTCCATTTATTTTTGCAATAGAATTCTCACATTGCGCGGCGATTAGATGGAGACACGTTTTTCACAATTTAAACAGAGTTGAAAATACTTGAAGTCAAAAAAAACTTAATGATTTTGCTCAAACGTAAAAGTCAAATTTATTATTACCGTAATGTTGATAATTCTAAGAGAATTTTAAAATCCATTCTCGTACCGAAAATAGAAGTTAAAACTCGTTTTCTTAACATTTTTTGTTTCAAATTCTAATTTTTGAACTTTTTTAAACGAAAATTTTTAAAATTTCACTAGCTTTGTATTTTCATTTATTTATATTTTAAAATTAACATTTAATTTAGACGTAAAAAGTTCAACTAAAAATTACATATATTAACATAATTTTAAAAAAAATCAAAAATTTTAGAGAAATTGTATTCTCCTTACTTCAAAATTGGCCTTCTCATAATTTATCTACATTTTTCCGTTTTTATTTTCAACTTGAACGGGTTTTTTCTCACAACAGTATCTACTTTACGGTACTTATTACTTAAAAGTGAAAAAAAATGAATTTACTTTTACTTAATTTAAAGCTTTTAGTCAATTAACTTAACATTAAACTTAAATTCTCAAAAAAAAAATATAAATTTTTTTATAAAAAATTGTTAATGAATTTTCATTCTTGCCTCAAAGAATAAATTTTGGTAAAACAATCAATTTTTCATGAAAAAAAATTAAATTTTTTGAAAAATTAAGTTGACTTAATTTTGACTTTTAGTTAAACGAAATCGTATATTTCTTTGGCGTTAAGTATTTTTGACTCTTGGCTCGTGCATTTTTCTCCATGAAGCTCGGCCTACTGTGCATTTTCTTCAAATTTCATTAAAACATCGCCCGACACAAAATTGCAACAAAATTAAATATAAAACAAAACGATGCAATTAAACTCGTAAATTGCTGATAGCTATGAATGATGTTATGGTTATTGCTACAAAATTAATCACTTTTGCAACAGTTAACTGGAGAAATTTACAGACATTTACTGCACCCGCCATTCATTTAATTTCATTTATTTCGAGTAAATATTTCAAATTTATTGTCTTTTATGACTTTTTGCAATTAATTCATTCAAAATGACTGACCTGGCATTTCGCAGCAGCACGAAAAGTTCTCCCTTTACAAACCAGTTGCGACGCAAAGAAATGAGAAAGACATTAAAAACCTATTAAAATTTGTGCTTCAATTATTTTCGATGTTCGAAATCCTCAAGTGAAGTTGAGTTAAGTGAAGGAGAAAAAAGTGCATGTCTCGTCTCCCAAAGGGGACGAAATAAGAATGAGAAATGCAAAAATCATGACTGGTTGTGATGTTAAATGAAGTATGACAAATGAAGATAAAAGCAGCGAGTCGAGGGAAGGAAAGACGGTGACCTATTTTTTGCATGTTTTTTTGCAAAAAAAAATACAACAACGAGCTTTTAGTTTTAACACACACACAAAAAGTAAGGACATTAGTTATGATTCAGATAAAAACTTTAACATTCGCCTTTTTTCCTCTGTGGCACGCAAATATACACAGCCAATTATTATTACATGTCCCCTGCACAGTTCAGTTGCCTATATGGAGCGTATGTTGAGTTAAAATCCCCCGAAAAAGTTAAATCTTTAATTTCATAAAATAAACTTTGACCATAAAATATACAACTTTTCATAACTTTTTAACCGCATGACTGTGTGGATGTACTCGGTAGGCCTCTTTGTGTGTGTGTGTGTGATCAAAGTGCATAACAAATGAGAAATGTATTCCCAGAACAGGACACTGACATACAGAGAAGAGCAAGTATCTGTACGACATTTACTGAAAATTGCTATTTATTCTGATGATGTAATGTTTGGTCTTTTTGCTGTTATGGCAGTTTTTCCTGATGGGACTTTGTCTTATGTTTTTATGTAAGGAAAAAAGCTCATCTTTATACAAAAATTTAAAAAAAAAATGCTAAAAAATTTTATAAGAAAAGCTTTGTATGCTTTGTAAAAGATCATACGTAAAATTAAAGATGTAAAAACTCTCAATTTTCATTGAAATTCATTAGATATAAATTTTTATTTTTGTTTTTTTATGTTCTGATGCAAAAAAAAAAACACAAAATTTACCTAAGTAATTTAAATTTTTTTTCATGCGCTTTGGTAAAATTTTGAAAAATAATTTAACACTTAGACCCAAAAGCTCTCTAAAAATTTTAATTAAGTTAATTTATTTTTTGTTGTCTCAATTTTGAAAATTGTGAAGAAAATTTTTCTGTTATTTTTTTTCTATTTATTTATTTTTTTGAACTAAAAAAAATTTTCAGAAATTCAAATTTTTCCTTATTTCATTTATTTTTACCGGATTTCGAAGAACAAATGCGGTATTAAATTTGACTTGTCGTCTGTGTGTGTGTGTGTGTGTGTGTGTCAGTAACGCTGTGCCCCAAAAAAAATTTTTTTTATTTATTTAAAAGTCAAGGAGATTTCGATGGAAATCATCTTTAGAATGAATATTTATTCAATTTCAGCTTTAAAATCCATCAAAAGTTTACTTAAACTTGACTTGAAAAATCTCATGACCGTTTTTCTTCTTTTTCGAAAAAACGGTCATGAAATTTTTTTTTTTATTTTTTCAAAAATCAAGGAGATTTCGATGGAAATCATCTTAAGAATGAATATTTATTCAATTTCAGCTTTAAAATCCATCAAAAGTTTACTTAAACTTGACTTGAAAAATATTATGACCGTTTTTCTTCTTTTTCGAAAAAACGGTCATGAAAATTTTTTTTATTTCATATCTAATGTAATAGATAAAGATGTTATATCGAAATCGTATGTAATATCAAAATGCTGTATAGTATGTCGTTCTTTAGACGACTACTTTTTCTATTTTTTTAAATATTTTTATTTATTTAATTTTCAAAATAATTACTAACAAAACTAAAAATTTGCATATTTTGATATTTAAAATTGTGAAAAATATACAAAAAAAAAATCATAAATTTTAAAAACCAATTTTTTTAACAAAATTTTATGTTCAATAAATTTATAAAAAAAATGAATTTTAGATTTGTTTTGGTAATTAAGTAAAAATAAATTAAATAAAAATACTTCTTTTTATTTTTTTTTTATTTATTTAAATAGAATAGAAATTTTTTTTACCAGAATTATTAAAATGATATATTTATTAATTTATTTTCTTTAAATTGATTTTTCTTAATCAATCAAAAAAAATTTAATATTAAAAAAATATATTTTTTTAATTTTTTTTATCCATAAAAATCTTGAATTAACAGAATTTTCCATAGATTTTTTTTCTACTTCAAAAAACTCTCTACTTGCATAAATTCAATTGTATCGTTCTGCAAAGATTACAAGCAGCTTTTAAAAAATTATTTTATTATTTAATAAATCCTCTAAGCAAAACTTTTTTTTGCACGCTCACCTGGATACTTACTACTCAAACACACGACGACGTCGCTCTACCATCATCGCACACAAACATGCATTCAATTTCCGTTTAAATTTCCTCTCCATTTGACTTCTCATTGTTGTTGTTGTTGTTTGTTGCTGTTATTCGAATTTATTTTTCAGACAAGCAAAACACCTCTTTTTTCAAAAGTTTAGCTACGAGGAAAGGTGCGCAAATTTGTATAACTCGTCGTCGTCGTTGTTATTCTATTCCATTTCTTTGCCGATCCGATATATTTTCACGTATAAATAGCTTTTACAATTCTATTCCCTGTAATTTCGTGTGTATGTTCGTTTTGCCAACAAAAATGCATCTTACCTGACACCCACACACAGCTAGAATATCAGGAAGAAAAAAAAAAAAAGAATTCAATATTGTTTGCATTTACTTAAAAATTCCATTTAATCCTCTTCGGTTGTTGTGTGTTCATGGCAGATTCGATCTTTTTTCCTCTCGCCCCACACTCGCTCAAAATCAAAAGTCGAGTGAAAAGCACGACGAAAGAGGAAGTTCAAATAAATTGACTGCTTTTTTCACGCTTCTTGAGTTGCTCGAGTGTTGCAGGTGTGAAAATGACAAAACAAGGCGTTTAAAAGTAATCGAACGGGAGACTCATAAATACAAAAGTCGTCTTGTTGGATTTTTTTTTCATGTGTCGTATATCCGATTTCCCATAAATTTTAGCTCAAACACACGAGAAATGTCTTTTGAGGCGATAATCGATGACAATTGCCATTGTGTAGTTGTGCAGGAAAATGTCGAAGGAACAACGAGCGAAAAGTATTTAATGCAATTTCATGGCAATTCCCGGTAGTTAAGCACCGGTGGTTTATTGTCACTCGACGTAAAATGGCATGGCATGGAAAAACAGTTCAGATAAAGGAGATTAATATCGTCATTATGGTGAAGAATGAGCCTGAAACCAGTCACAGAAAATGGGAAGAAATGGCACTTAACTTTTTTTTTCGTCTTTTATAAAAATTTTCTTTTGCTTCTGCAAAAAGTACTAAATTCCTATCAATTTTATGCCCAGAAGGGAATTTCGGAAATATTTTACGACAATTTTTTTTTTGTTCAATGTCGCCTTTTTTCTTTAAATATTCGAACATTGCTGATTTTTTTAAATTTTTTTTTTTTTTAAATAAAATGAGTCAAAATTGAAAACTTTTCGAATTTCGAAAAAAAAAAATCAAAAAATTCCTGATAAATATCTCGTTTCTAATGAAGTAAAGACAAAGAAAAAATAAATTGTCTTTCATAGCCTCGAGAGAAAATGAATTGCTTATTAATGATTAAATATCATGCATTTTCAGGTGCATTTTTGCAATATTTACTCTCTTTTTTCTCTCATTTTTTTTTTTTTTTTTTTTTTGAGTTTATTATCAAGTTACCCTCTAAGGCAGTTTCTTACAAGAAACAAGAACATGACAAGAAAATAAATGACAATCATATTTTTTATCAGCTTCTCGCTCTCTGCATTGGACAGTACTTGTTAATTTTTTCTCCGTACAGAACTTCTCGCAGCTTGACTGATGGCGGCCAATTTTAATTATGTCTCTTCGTCGTTCCTTCGTTCTTTGTCATTATTATTATGAAGTTGTCCTGTATATAAATTTACAGCGCACGATAATAAATGCAAAAGAATTTAATTTAATGTTCATCTTATGATCTCTTAGCACAATCTTCGCTTTTTTTCTGTGTCGTCCTTTTTTCTAATGAAGAAAACTTTTTTTTATTATTATTATTTAATTTTAAAGACACACGAGAAAGCATTTTATCTGGAAAGACATTCATTATTTCATGTTTCTGCATGCATTTCAGCGTGCGCGAAGGAAAATTTTCCTTGCAAGACTTTATCTTGGGCGAATCTTGCGCCTTTGCGTGGCAACCTATTGAAATTCATGGAAAATATTCGAGCGTAAGATGGCTTAAAAGGAAAAAGAAAAATAGTGAGATTTTTATTTATTATTATTTTTATTATTATTTGAGTGTATTTTGCATTTACAATTCGTGCCGGGCGTTCTGAGAAAATGTGTAGGGAAATGGAATGTCGGATGGATTAATGATAGAACCATTTAAAAAGAAATTAGAGTTAATTAAGTGAGATTCTTTTTTTGTTATGTTTTGTTTGTTTTCTGAAAGTTATAAGAGATACAACGTTCGAGCTATTTTTTTTAAAGAACATAAAAAACGCAAGAAAATGGCGGTTGAATGATTAATATCGGAGTTTCGTGGAAAATTTTAAGCGAGCCTCAAATCATACAATTAAATTTGAAGGAAATAAATTTAATTTTTCTTTCATTTTTTACCTAAAAATAAATATTTTTCAATCTTAATCTTGAAATTGGTAAAAAATACGGAAGTTTGTCTGTTTGAAGGTTATAAAGCTTAGAACTTGATAAATGATATAAATACGGAATTTTTTGATTTATAAATTCTTGACTTAAAAAAAAAATTTTTTTATTGCTTCAAAAATCAAGTAGGTTTGAATAAAAAACATCTTTAAAGTGACTTAGTATCAGGACTGCAAAAACTTATGACTTAAACTTAAGCTTCAAAAACGTGTGTGACTTAAACTTCAAATTAAGCCTTAGTCAAATGAATATTTTGGCATAATTTAGTTTAAGTCAAATTTGAATTAATATTTTGTTGGAATTTCGACCAAATTTTGGAAGAAAAAAAATTTTTGAAAAATTTGGTAAATTAAGTCAAATTACTATAATTATTATAAAACAATATTAGAATTCGTTATCCAATCCTTTGCTTAATTACTGGCATTATGGATATCAGTAATCGATCCAGGAAATGCCGTTAAGGGACATTCAAGAGCTATGTGTTTAATTGTTTAGTCAACTTGTCTGCAATTACAAAACGGATCTTCTCTCTTTCTTAAGTAGATAACAAATAATTGCATTTGCCATTTTCGCACTTTATTCTGTTTATAGTAATCCAAATGTTTTTTCTTTCTCTAAAACTGGTTTTCTTTTGTTGGGTCCAAAACCAGATGTTGGGTTTATTACAGAGCAATTGATCCATTTGCTTCTCCATTATTCATTTAAATTAAAAGATTGATCTTCATTTAACCAAGGTGGCTTTCTCTTCAATATAATTTCTGAAAGGTTACTTTTTGACTTTATTTGATTCATGATTGGGAATAAAGTTTTCAAGTCAATTTTCAACCCATTTTTGATTAATTTCAAAGCTAAAAATGAAAAACTTTGTTCCTTGAAAAACTTTTTTGAAAACTTTATTCCCAATCATGAGTCAAAACGGTGATAAATTTCATTCATCCAAAATTAACCCGATTTGAAAAGAACCTTGAAATGAATATTGATTTAATTTTAGCTTTAAAATCCATCAAATATTGGTTGAAAGCTTAGTTGTCATTAGCAAAATTTTTTAAAGGCTATGAAATTCGAAGAAAACATTTTTTTTCTCAATAAGGGCTATGAATCATCGAAGTTTTCTTAGATGATTTAAGAAACAACATACGGGCTAAATTTTTCTGAAGGAGCATAAAATTGCAAGAAAATCATGACACTCGTTTGAATTTTGGGCTATCGTGAAAAATTTTAGTCAACAGAATACCTTTTCACACTATTTTTTCAAGCAGCTGAATTTAAAAAAAATCAATCAAAGAAATTCCAAACAAAAATTAAAAAATCCCCTCAAAAATACAAAATTTCCATTGGCATAAACACAACAACTTATTTAAGTCACACTCAGCTCTTAACTACGCCATATCATTATACAAAACATCATAAAACTAAACGATTATTTCGCATGTCGTCCATGTATTTTTTTCGTTCTGCTATAATTTCACACAAAACATACAGGCAAAAAAAAAAAATAGAGAACGAAAATGATTTAAAAATAAATGTTATTTCCAGACGAAACAAGGATAGCAGCATTAAATTGTAAATGCCAGGCCATTGTATTATCATAATCAGGCAATTAAACTGTTGTTAAATGTGTGCTTTTGGGTGTGTGTGTTGCTTATATATGGGGCATATTTATCCGAATGCGGATTTGAATTTAAATGGCACTTTAATTCACACACATTTTTGTGTGCCGGAGCGAGCAAAATGTGTGTCACCCACAGTCGGAAATGACGAGATAGATGTAAAATGGATCGATGTGTGCGGCAAGAGCAACGAGATAACCACGATATCGAGAGGAAGAAACTCAATTAAATGTATCATCAACATTTCTCTCTCTCTCTGTAACAAAAACCAATTTTCGGTTTCCCACAAGGAAAGAAGCGTAACTTATTCGATCTAATTTGAAATTTACTGCAAAAGGGAGCGGAGAGCTCAATTAATTCAATTCGGTCGAACATGCTCGTCGTCGTAGAGGTGTGTCGAAAAACCAAATAGTGAATGTAAAATTGAAAGGATTATAAATTTGAATGGAAACTGGCAGCCACAATTGATGCAATAAAAGCTGTTCGTTGTGAGTTGTAGCGGAAAATTTTATTAGCACGATACAAGAGATATAAATTTTGGTCATCTTGGTGTAACTTCTTCTTCTCCAGTTAGCGTCGCCACAACTTTAGACGCTTCTTAGCATCTATCTGAACGAACGCATTTCTTGCTTTCGGCATGGTATTTGTATCCCTTCATGCACCAGCAGCCATAACGTTTGGTACCGTCACACCGGCCATCGGTACAGACACTTTCACACTCGCTTGACAACTCGTAATATTGGAAGGAACACGGGCATTTGCCAGCTAAAAAAAAATAAATTATTAAAAAAAAAACTTTTTAAAAAAACCAGAAATTAACTTACTTTCGCCTTCACGCGGACATTGCTCAGCTGGAATACATTTGCCAGTGTTGCTGTCGCGTTTGTAGCCATCTTTACAGTAACAACCCCATTCTTGTTTTTCGCAACGCATCAAATATCCGAAACAGTTTTCAGTGCAAACGTTATCGAAATAGTAAAGTTCATTAGGATCTTTGCATTTTACGCTTGAAACACTGCAAAGTTTTTCCTCGATGCAAACTCCATTGCTGTTACGTTTAAATCCATCGGCACAGATGCACATTTCTCTGCATTGCATAGTGCACACGCGACCATCGGGACAGGAATCGGTACAAGGGTTTCCACAGTCTGTATAAACTTCATTTTTGCCACATTCTATTTGAAAAATTTTATTTTAAGATTCTTTAACTATTTTTTCTTTAAAAGAAAATCATTAAAACTCACGGATTTGTGGAACAACATCTGCAGCTTGTGGAAGGGCGCTGACGCAAACAGCGATACTTGCGAGTGAAAGTACTACGAGAAACTTCATTTTCAATTGAACCTTAATTATCAAATGACTTTACTGACTTGACGACGATCAGTTTATAGCACCTTAAATACATGAAATGAAACATATGTTGTTTTTTGTTTGAACAAAATACTGCACGGTTACAGTTATACGATCATGACAACTATCAAAAACAAAAACACGCGAAATTCTTCGAGAAATATCAAGCTATTTTAAAATATTTTTGGGTAAAAAAACTTGTTTAAATATTTTTTTCGACAACCATCTGGAAGCTTTTGACGTAAATCGACTGTTTCCAACTGATAAAAAAAAATTAAAATTGTATCCAAGCCTTATCAAAGATGTTATTTATGAAAACTAGCGGTAATAAGAGCATTGAAAAAATAGATGGTATTAGATAAAAAACAGAGTTGGGATGAAGCTGACATATTTCAATATGCTTAGAAGAAATTTAATAGTTTTCAAAACTCTTTTGGGAGCTAAGTCATAGTCCTAACCAGATACGATGTAATTTTTCATCCTTTCCAATCAGATCTACTCGCGATCTTGATCTACTAGTAATGGTAGAACCATTTTATTTGAGGCACATCAGCATTAATAGCAGAGGGCAAAGGCACGGTTAAAGTGACATAATAAGTGTATTCCCAACAAAATCTGCAAGCATCATCGGGCATTCTGTAAAGATGACTTTGAACTTTAGCGTGTCCGTGTTTTAGCCGTAATTAACCTGATCCCTTTAATTGCCTATTCATGAGTTGTTTGGTACGTCTGCCAGAGTAAGAAGGTATAAATAGCCTAGTATGCCTAGTATCCGGTAATGTTCCTAGTTTTCCAGTACACCGTCGATTGGTCTATAATGGATAAAAATACCTAATAATATTTTTAAAGAGGTTTGGAGGCTTAAAATTTTAAGAAGCAAAAAAATGCTTATGAAATAAATTAACTATGCTCAAAAAGTTTTTTCTTTACATCTGTAATGTTTTTAAATTCTTTTTGATTCAGCTATCGGCAATTGTCGACCAGAGGCTGACGCTTAAAAGGCTGCAGCTTTAGGTTTCGAGCATTTTGTAAAACAATTTTTTTTTTAAAATAGACCTAAAAATGGTTGAAAAATCTCCAACAGCCATAACCCCATTGCCAGTTAAAATGCCACTGTCAAAACTTAAACTATTGAACATATCATAATATAAATAGAAAAAAATAAGTAGGTATATATTTAAAGACTAATTTCGGTTTTCGAAAATTTTATTGATTTTATTATTTTTTTTACTTTTTCTCATTTTTACCATTTACACACTCTTCGATAATTCTGAAGACTAAAAATGAAAATGAAAGAATTAACAATCTTTTTCTGCAACGCACTTTTGCTTTTTCGAATCATATTTGAATCCTTTCGTGCACCAACATCCATAACGTGATTGGCTGTCTTTAGATTTGCAATTGCAAACTCTTTCCTTTTCACTTGACAACTCGTACTTCTGGTTTTTTTCACATTTATTGGCTAAAAAAATAATTGAAGAACAAAATTAGCTTAACAAACAAAAAAATCCACTTACTTTCATTAGGAAGAGGACATTGAGATTGAGGAATACATTTTCCGTCTTGGTTGCCATCAGCTCTGAAACCTTCCATGCAATGACATCCCCAAACCGCTCCTTCTACGCAGGTCATTAATTCTGAGTTACACAAGTGAGAGCACGGGTTAGCATAAGTGTAACGATGATTCACATCTTTACAAGTTGTACAGATCTCAGAACATTCTGTTTCCTTGACACAAACTCCTTTGCTATTGCGTTTAAAGCCTTTCTTGCAAACACACATTGCTTGACAAACTTGTGCGCATTGAAGGCCATTAGGACATGCATCGTTACAAGGGTTTCCACACTCAGTCCATTCTTCATTTTCGTTGCATGCTATAATGAATGTTGATGTGATATTTTTTTTTAGATTTTATCGCTTTAAATCTTACCTGTGTCATTGTTATGATCGTGTTCATGGTCGTGTTCATGATCATGTTCATGGTCGTGTTCATGCTCGTGTTTATGATCGTGTTCATGCTCGTGTTTATGATCGTGTTCATGCTCGTGTTTATGATCGTGTTCATGTTGGTGTTCATGATCGTGGTTATGGCTGTGGTCATGAGTACATTCTTTTTCTTTGATACAAACTCCCTTTTCATTACGTTTGTGACCTTTCTTGCAAACACACATTGGTTGACAAACTTGTGCGCATAGAACATCAGTGGGACATGCATCGGTACAAGGGTTTCCACACTCGTTCCATTCTTCATTTTCTTTGCATGCTATAATGAATATTGATGTAATATTTATCTTAAAATTTTATTGCTTTATTAAAACTTCTCACCTTTATGGTTGTCATGACTGTGGTCATGATCATGATCGTGGCCATGATGGTGATCGTGATTATTACCATTTGGACATGTATCGGTACTTGGTTTTTCACAATTAGACCATTCTTCGTTCTTCTCGCATACTAGAATGCAATTCAAAGTGATACTTTTCTTAAATTTAATAGTTTAGCTTAAAATTCTTACTTTTCTTTTTGTCATGGTTGTGATGGTGACCGTGGTTATTCTTATGATCATGGTCGTGTTCATGAACATAAGGATACTCTGTTTCCTCGGTGTAAACAATCTTGCTGTTGCACTTACAGCCTTCACAAACAGTCCATTCCTCGGTTTTTTTGTAAGCTAAAATTAAATTGAAAGTAGTATTTCTCTTAAAAAATTATACTTTTGTTAAAACATACTACTTTTCTTCTTGTTACAATTGTTATTGTGATCATCGTGATGATTACGGGAGCATTCTTTTTCGTTGATACAAACTCCCTCGCTATTACGTTTAAGGCCTGCCTTGCAAACACACATTGGTTGACAAACTTGTGCGCATAGAACATCAGTGGGACATGCATCGGTACAAGGGTTTCCACACTCGTTCCATTCTTCATTTTCTTTGCATACTATATTAAATGTTAATGTAGTATTTTTTTAAATTTTTTCGCTTTAAATCTTACCTATGTCATTGTTATGATCGTGTTCATGATCGTGTTCATGATCGTGTTCATGTTCATGTTCGTGTTCATGATCGTGTTCATGATCGTGTTCATGATCGTGAGGACATTCTTTTTCCTTGATACAAACTCCCTCGCTATTACGTTTCAGGCCTGCCTTGCAAACACACATTGGTTGACAAACTTGTGCGCATAGAACATCAGTGGGACATGCATCGGTACAAGGGTTTCCACACTCGTTCCATTCTTCATTTTCTTTGCATACTATATTAAATGTTAATGTAGTATTTTTTTAAATTTTATCGCTTTAAATCTTACCTGTGTCATTGTTATGATCGTGTTCATGATCGTGTTCATGTTCATGTTCATGTTCGTGTTCATGATCGTGTTCATGATCGTGTTCATGATCGTGGTTATGATCGTGAGGACATTCTTTTTCCTTGATACAAACTCCCTCGCTATTACGTTTAAGGCCTGCCTTGCAAACACACATTGGTTGACAAACTTGTGCGCATAGAACATTAGTGGGACATGCATCGGTACAAGGGTTTCCACATTCGTTCCATTCTTCATTTTCTTTGCAAACTATAATGAATGTTAATGTAGTATTTTTTTAATTTTATCGCTTTAAATCTTACCTGTGTCATTGTTATGATCGTGTTCATGATCGTGTTCATGGTCGTGTTCATGTTCATGTTCATGTTCGTGTTCATGATCGTGTTCATGATCGTGGTTATGATCGTGAGGACATTCTTTTTCCTTGATACAAACTCCCTCGCTATTACGTTTCAGGCCTGCCTTGCAAACACACATTGGTTGACAAACTTGTGCGCATAGAACATCAGTGGGACATGCATCGGTACATGGGTTTCCACACTCGTTCCATTCTTCATTTTCTTTGCATACTATATTAAATGTTAATGTAATATTTTTTTAAATTTTATCGCTTTAAATCTTACCTGTGTCATTGTTATGATCATGTTCATGATCGTGTTCATGATCGTGTTCATGGTCGTGTTCATGGTCGTGTTCATGTTCATGTTCATGTTCGTGTTCATGATCGTGTTCATGATCGTGGTTATGATCGTGAGGACATTCTTTTTCCTTGATACAAACTCCCTCGCTATTACGTTTTAGGCCTGCCTTGCAAACACACATTGGTTGACAAACTTGTGCGCATAGAACATCAGTGGGACATGCATCGGTACAAGGGTTTCCACACTCGTTCCATTCTTCATTTTCTTTGCATGCTATAATGAATATTAATGTGATATTTTTCTCAAAACTTTATTGTTTAACTAAAACTTCTTACCTATGTTTTTCTCATCTTTAGGTTGCTGGTCATGCGGAATAGCACTGACACAAAGTGTTAACGATAACAGCAAAACTGCTAAGGACTTCATTTTTTCTTACTTTCAGTCTTCAAATTTCTTGACTAACTAATTGACAAGACATTTTTGAACAGCTTATATAGTGAAAAAGTATTTTGTTTGCTTCATTTATCATTATACACGTCAGTACAAGATATATAGGCAACTATTTATTTTTCTGTCAATGGTTTTATGGAAAATATTATTGTTGATTTTTTAATCAAAAACTTGTTCAAACATTGCAAATATACAAAGCTTTGGAAAAAAAACTGGAATGTTTTAAATATTTTTTTTTTGCTAAATTTATCGAGAAAAATTGACGAAAAATGACATCACCTTTCAGATTCTTGTGAAAAAATCACAAAACTGAATTTGAGAATATAAGAAGATTTATCAGAAAATGCGGTTTTCCAGTCAACAACTGATTAGACAACAACAAATAGAAAAATATCTCAATGTTTTTCCATAAAAATTCAAAATTAAAAAAAAAACATAATAAAATTAATCATTATTTAGTTTTTTCGATACTTTTAAAATTGTATAAATATATACGTCAATTTGACTTTCTGGATTATTATTTTTAACAAAAACAAATTGCTTATTAACGAAAATAAACTTTGTTTCGATGAATAGCAACTCAAAACCAGAATTAACCGCATTGTGAAAATCAAACAAAAAAAAATATTTTTCTGAATCATCTTGTACGAATTCAACGACTTGAAAAGTTCATAAGTTAAAATAGAGGTTCAAGGTAACAATTCAGAGGTTTCATTGAATGTATGTGTTATATATTGTGAGGAAGCTCCGGAAACTTCGGAACATATACTTTGTGACCTGATCTGATCTGATCCGGATCCACCTTATTTTGAAGAATATATTTTCTGATTAGCTGCTAAAGATCACCTGCTAAAGAAATTTCCTCCTTTATTATCAGCCTTATCAATTAATCTTTTTTTATCAGCTTTATTCACAATTCTGATCTACCGGAGTATTGGTAAAACCAGCTTTTTTAAGGCACATATACATTTAAAACAAATGACAAAGATATCGCCAATACTTCAAAAATTCATCAGGTCTCAATATTCAATTTTGAATAGGAAACGGAAAGTTTCCAAAAATGTTTTTTCAGTGTCGTTCAAAATTTATATTTTAAAATTTCATAAAATTTGTATTTAGCAGTCGTCTATGTTGAATCAGCGCATAATAAATCAGTCTGATTAAAAGGGTAAAAATAAGATAAATCTTCATATAACAATGCAATAAAAAAAAATAAAACTGATATTTAATAGAAAAAAAAATACCTAACAATATTTTTAAAATAAACACATCGTTTAGATTCAACACTTAGAATATTTAATAGTTTGAAAGAACCTAAAAAAAAAAATTAAAAATAAATGAGATACACTCAACGGATTTTTCTTCAAATTTGTGATGTTTTAACACTGTAGGCTAAATAAACAAAAGAACAATTTTAATGCGCCAAGCACCTCTTAAGCGTAAATAAACTAAACGGCTTATCGACCAGCAATTGTTGAATTTGAACTCGAAATGGTTTGAAAAAATAAAATCGACTATGTAGGTACTAAAACACAAGTTTCGCTTTACGAAAATTTTATTGAATTTTATTATTTTTTTTACATTTCTTATTTATAGCACACACTCTCTCTTCATTTATTATAAAGAGTTAAAATAAAACTGTTGGAATTAACAATCTTTTTCTAAAACGCACTTTTCCTTTTTGGAATCATATTTATATCCCTTTTTGCACCAACATCCATAACGTGATTGGCTGTCTTTAGATTTGCAAACTCTTTCCTTTGCACTAGACAACTCGTACTGCTGGTTATTTTTTCCACATTTATTGGCTAAAAGAATAATTATAGAACAAAATTAGCTTTAGAAACAAAAAAAAATCCACTTACTTTCATTCGGAAGAGGGCATTGAGATTGTGGAATACATTTGCCTCCTTGGTTGACATCAGCTCTAAAACCTTCCATGCAATGACATCCCCAAACAGGTCCTTCTAAGCAGATCATTAATTCTGAGTTACATAAGTGAGAGCATGGATTAGAATAAGTGTAACGATGATTCACGTCTTTACACTTAGAACAGATCTCAGCACATTCAGTTTCCTTGACACAAACTCCTTTGCTATTGCGTTTAAAGCCTTTCTTGCAAACACACATTTTTTGACAAGATGCAGCACATTTTACACCATTGGGACATGCATCGGTACAGGGGTTTCCACAGTCATTCCATTCTTCATTTTCCTTGCAAACTAAAATTAAAATTCAATGTGATAATTTTTTTTAAGTTTTATTACTTTGCTTAGACTTCTTACCTTTACCGTTGTCAAGATCCTTTGCACATTCTTTTTCTTTGATACAAACTCCCTTGCTGTTGCGTTTAAAACCTTTTTTGCAAATGCACATTTTTTGACAAGATTCGGCACATTTCACACCATTGGAACATGCATCGGTACAAGGGTTTCCACAATTGGTCCATACTTCGTTTTCCTTGCAAACTAAAATTAGAATGCATGTGAAATTTTACTGAAAAGTTTTTTTACTTTGCTAAAATATTTTAC
Source organism: Culicoides brevitarsis (assembly GCF_036172545.1). Classification (NCBI taxonomy): domain Eukaryota; kingdom Metazoa; phylum Arthropoda; class Insecta; order Diptera; family Ceratopogonidae; genus Culicoides; species Culicoides brevitarsis. The sequence continues at coordinate 17,918,105 of NC_087086.1, read as the reverse complement.
CTTTGTCGTGGTCATTATCTTTTTCCTTGGAATCTAAAATTTAAAAAGATGTAACAATTTTTTGAAAAATTTTACTATTTTGCTAAGGCCTCTTACCTTTATCGTGGTCATGATCATTTTCCTTAGAATCTAAATTATAATGGATGTGAATTTTATCTGAAAAATTTTATTACTTTGCTAAGATTTCTCACCTTTGTCGTGGTCATGATCTTTTTCCTTGGAATCTAAAATTAAAATCAATGTGAATTTTTTCTGAAAAATTTTATTACTTTGCTAAGATTTCTCACCTTTGTCGTGGTCATGATCTTTTTCCTTGGAATCTAAAATTAAAATCAATGTGAATTTTTTCTGAAAAGTTTAATTATTTTGCTAAGTTTTCTTACCTTTGTCGTGGTCATGATCATTTTCCTTAGAATCTAAATTATAATGGATGTGAATTTTATCTGAAAAATTTTATTACTTTGCTAAGATCTCTTACCTTTGTCGTGGTCATGATCATTTTCCTTAGAATCTAAATTATAATGGATGTGAATTTTATCTGAAAAATTTTATTACTTTGCTAAGATCTCTTACCTTTGTCGTGGTCATGACCTTTTTCCTTGGAATCTAAAATTAAAATCAATGTCAATTTTTTCTGAAAAGTTTAATTACTTTGCTAAGATCTCTTACCTTTGTCGTGGTCATGATCTTTTTCCTTCGAATCTAAAATTAAAATCAATGTGAATTTTATCTGAAAAAATTTATTACTTTGCTAAGATCTCTTACCTTTGTCGTGGTCATGATCTTTTTCCTTCGAATCTAAAATTAAAATCAATGTGAAATTTTTCTGCAAAGTTTAATTATTTTGGTAAGGTTTCTTACCTTTGTCGTGGTCATGATCATTTTCCTTAGAATCTAAATTATAATGGATGTGAATTTTATCTGAAAAATTTTATTACTTTGCTAAGATCTCTTACCTTTGTCGTGGTCATGATCTTTTTCCTTCGAATCTAAAATTAAAATCAATGTGAATTTTATCTGAAAAAATTTATTACTTTGCTAAGATCTCTTACCTTTGTCGTGGTCATGATCTTTTTCCTTCGAATCTAAAATTAAAATCAATGTGAATTTTATCTGAAAAATTTTATTACTTTGCTAAGATCTCTTACCTTTGTCGTGGTCATGATCTTTTTCCTTCGAATCTAAAATTAAAATCAATGTGAATTTTATCTGAAAAAATTTATTACTTTGCTAAGATCTCTTACCTTTGTCGTGGTCATGATCTTTTTCCTTCGAATCTAAAATTAAAATCAATGTGAAATTTTTCTGCAAAGTTTAATTATTTTGGTAAGGTTTCTTACCTTTGTCGTGGTCATGATCATTTTCCTTAGAATCTAAATTAAAATCAATGTGAATTTTATCTGAAAAAAATTATTACTTTGCTAAGATCTCTTACCTTTGTCGTGGTCATGATCTTTTTCCTTCGAATCTAAAATTAAAATCAATGTGAAATTTGAAAAAATTTAATGCTAAGAACCTTTGTCGTGGTCATGATCTTTTTCCTTCGAATCTTTTCAATGTGAAATCTGAAAAAATTTATTACTTTGCTAAGATCTCTTACCTTTGTCGTGGTCATGATCTTTTTCCTTCGAATCTAAAATTAAAATCAATGTGAATTTTATCTGAAAAAATTTATTACTTTGCTAAGATCTCTTACCTTTGTCGTGGTCATGATCTTTTTCCTTCGAATCTAAAATTAAAATCAATGTGAATTTTATCTGAAAAAATTTATTACTTTGCTAAGATCTCTTACCTTTGTCGTGGTCATGATCTTTTTCCTTCGAATCTAAAATTAAAATCAATGTGAAATTTTTCTGCAAAGTTTAATTATTTTGGTAAGGTTTCTTACCTTTGTCGTGGTCATGATCATTTTCCTTAGAATCTAAATTATAATGGATGTGAATTTTATCTGAAAAATTTTATTATTTTGCTAAGATTTCTCACCTTTGTCGTGGTCATGATTGTGATCTATTTCCTTGCAATCTAAAATTTTAAAATATGTAACATTTTTCTAAAAATTTTACATATTAGTTTGCTAAGAACTTTTACCTTTGTCGTGGTCGTGATCTTTTTCCTTGGAATCTGAAATTTAAATAGGTGTAACATTTTTCTGAAAAACTTTATTATTTTGTTAAGACCTCTTACCTTTGTCGTGGTCATGATCCTTTTCCTTGGAATCTAAAATTAGAATGTATGTGAATTTTTTCTGAAAAATTTTATCATTTGCTAAAACCTCTTACCTTTATCGTGGTCGTGATCTTTTTCCTTGGAATCTTAAATTTAAACAAATTAAACGTTTTTTAAAATAAAAATTATTACTTTGCTAAGACCTCTTACCTTTGTCGTGGTCGTGATCCTTTTCCTTGGAATCTAAAATTTAAACAAATATAACGGTTTTTAAAATAAAAATTATTATTTTGCTAAGACCTCTTACCTTTATCGTGGTCGTGATCTTTTTCCTTGGAATCTAAAATTTAAATAGATGTATGTAACATTTTTCTGAAAAACCTCATTATTTTGTTAAGACCTCTTACCTTTGTCGTGGTCATGATCCTTTTCCTTGGAATCTAAAATTAAAATCAATGTGAAATTTTTCTGAAAAATTTTTTTATTTTGATAAAATTCCTTACCTTTGTCATGGTCATGATCGTGATCATGATCTATTTCTTTGCAATCTAAAATTTAAAAATATGTAACATTTTTCCGAAAAAAATTACATATTACTTTGCTAAGAACATTTACCTTTGTCGTGGTCGTGATCTTTTTCCTTGGAATCTAAAATTTAAATAGATGTATGTAACATTTTTCTGAAAAACTTCATTATTTTGTTAAGACCTCTTACCTTTATGGTGGTCGTGATCTTTTTCCTTGGAATCTAAAATTTAAAAATATAAACGTTTTTTAAAATAAAAATTATTATTTCGCTAAAACCTCTTACCTTTATCGTGGTCGTGATCTTTTTCCTTGGAATCTAAAATTTAAACAAATAAAACGTTTTTTAAAATAAAAATTATTATTTTGCTAAGACCTCTTACCTTTGTCGTGGTCGTGATATTTTTCCTTGGAATCTAAAATTTAAATAGATGTATGTAACATTTTTCTGAAAAACCTCATTATTTTGTTAAGACCTCTTACCTTTGTCGTGGTCATGATCCTTTTCCTTGGAATCTAAAATTTAAACAAATAAAACGTTTTTTAAAATAAAAATTATTATTTTGCTAAGACCTCTTACCTTTGTCGTGGTCGTGATCTTTTTCCTTGGAATCTAAAATTTAAATAGATGTATGTAACATTTTTCTGAAAAACTTCATTATTTTGTTAAGACCTCTTACCTTTATCGTGGTCGTGATCTTTTTCCTTGGAATCTAAAAATTAAAAAAATAAAACGTTTTTTAAAATAAAAATTATTATTTCGCTAAAACCTCTTACCTTTATCGTGGTCGTGATCTTTTTCCTTGGAATCTAAAATTTAAACAAATAAAACGGTTTTTAAAATAAAAACTATTATTTTGCTAAGACCTCTTACCTTTATCGTGGTCATGATCTTTTTCCTTAGAATCTAAAATTAAAATCAATGTGAAATTTTTCTGAAAAATTTTATTATTTTGATAAAAATCCTTACCTTTGTCATGGTCATGATCATGATCATTTACCTTGCATTCTAAAATTTAAAAGGATGTGACATATTTCTTGTAAATTTTGTTATTTTTCTAATGCCCTGTCTAAACTAGAGGTTTTAACTACGATAGTTAACAAAGTGTCGTCTGTATTAGAAATTTTGATCAGCTGATTAGTTATGGCTGTCAAATATCTCAATGAAGATGTCAGATTCAAAAATTTTAACGGATATTTTTGCAAAAAATAATTCGAAAAAGCCTAAAAAATAAAAGAAAAACATAATTTTTGTACATTGTTAATGAATTGTAGGAGAAAAAAGCCGAATTTCAGAAAAAAAATTATATTTTGAAAATCAGACATTAATATTTATGTCGTCAAATAATCCTAAAAAGATTTTAATTGACATCTTCAATGGAAATCGAGACTTGAATCATAAGGATTTTGGCAAGCGAACGAAACAAAACGCTAATTATTGTAGTTATCTCCCGCTAATTATCGTATTAACTACGTAGCTAACTCCCGAATTTTGTATTGATAACTACGTAGTTAACGAGATAACTACGTTTATCGTAGTTAATGCTCTAGTTTAGACAGGGCATAAGACTTCTTACCTTTATCGTGGTCATGGTCATCATCGTGATGGTGATCATGAGAACATTCTATTTCTTTGATACAGTCTCCCTTGCGGTTGCGTTTAAAACCTTCCTTGCAGACACACATGGGTACACAAACCGTCGAACACAGAGGATCTGGGTGACAACAATCGGTACAATTGTTTCCACAGTCATTCCATTCTTCGTTTTTCTTGCAACCTAAAATTAAAATAATTTTATTTAAAATTTTGTTATTTTACAAAACTCTTTTTCCTTTACCGTGGTCATGATCGTGATCGTGGTCATGATCGTGGTCATGTGCACATTCTGATTCTTTTATACAATCTCCCTTGCGGTTGCGTTTCAAACCTTCCTTGCAGACACACATGGGTACACAAACCGTCGAGCACAGAGGATCTGGGTGACAACAATCGGTACAATTGTTTCCACAGTCATTCCATTCTTCGTTTTTCTTGCAACCTAAAATTAAAATAATTTTATTTAAAATTTTGTTATTTTACAAAACTCTTTTTCCTTTACCGTGGTCATGATCGTGATCGTGGTCATGATCGTGATCGTGGTCATGATCGTGGTCATGAGCACATTCTGCTTCTTTTATACAATCTCCCTTGCGGTTGCGTTTCAAACCTTCCTTGCAGACACACATGGGTACACAAACCGTCGAGCACAGAGGATCTGGGTGACAACAATCGGTACAATTGTTTCCACAGTCATTCCATTCTTCGTTTTTCTTGCAACCTAAAATTAAAATAATTTTATTTAAAATTTTGTTATTTTACAAAACTCTTTTTCTTTACCGTGGTCATGATCGTGATCGTGGTCATGATCGTGATCGTGGTCATGATCGTGGTCATGAGCACATTCTGCTTCTTTTATACAATCTCCCTTGCGGTTGCGTTTCAAACCTTCCTTGCAGACACACATGGGTACACAAACCGTCGAGCACAGAGGATCTGGGTGACAACAATCGGTACAATTGTTTCCACAGTCATTCCATTCTTCGTTTTTCTTGCAACCTAAAATTAAAATAATTTTATTTAAAATTTTGTTATTTTACAAAACTCTTTTTCCTTAACCGTGGTCATGATCGTGATCGTGGTCATGATCGTGATCGTGGTCATGATCGTGATCGTGGTCATGATCGTGGTCATGAGCACATTCTGCTTCTTTTATACAATCTCCCTTGCGGTTGCGTTTCAAACCTTCCTTGCAGACACACATGGGTACACAAACCGTCGAGCACAGAGGATCTGGGTGACAACAATCGGTACAATTGTTTCCACAGTCATTCCATTCTTCGTTTTTCTTGCAACCTAAAATTAAAATAATTTTATTTAAAATTTTGTTATTTTACAAAACTCTTTTTCCTTTACCGTGGTCATGATCGTGATCGTGGTCATGATCGTGATCGTGGTCATGATTATGATCGTGGTCATGATCGTGGTCAAGAGCACATTCTGCTTCTTTTATACAATCTCCCTTGCGGTTGCGTTTCAAACCTTCCTTGCAGACACACATGGGTACACAAACCGTCGAGCACAGAGGATCTGGGTGACAACAATCGGTACAATTGTTTCCACAGTCATTCCATTCTTCGTTTTTCTTGCAACCTAAAATTAAAATAATTTTATTTAAAATTTTGTTATTTTACAAAACTCTTTTTCCTTTACCGTGGTCATGATCGTGATCGTGGTCATGATCGTGATCGTGGTCATGATCGTGATCGTGGTCATGATCGTGATCGTGGTCATGAGCACATTCTGCTTCTTTTATACAATCTCCCTTGCGGTTGCGTTTCAAACCTTCCTTGCAGACACACATGGGTACACAAACCGTCGAGCACAGAGGATCTGGGTGACAACAATCGGTACAATTGTTTCCACAGTCATTCCATTCTTCGTTTTTCTTGCAACCTAAAATTAAAATAATTTTATTTAAAATTTTGTTATTTTACAAAACTCTTTTTCCTTTACCGTGGTCATGATCGTGATCGTGGTCATGATCGTGGTCATGAGCACATTCTGCTTCTTTTATACAATCTCCCTTGCGGTTGCGTTTCAAACCTTCCTTGCAGACACACATGGGTGCACAAGTCACGCATTGAGGATCTGGGTGACAACAATCGGTACAATTGTTTCCACACTCATTCCATTCTTCGTTTTTCTTGCAACCTAAAATTAAAATAATTTTATTTAAAATTTTGTTATTTTACAAAACTCTTTTTCCTTTACCGTGGTCATGATCGTGGTCATGATCGTTATCGTGGTCATGATCGTCAGCACATTCTGATTCTTTTATACAATCTCCCTTGCGGTTGCGTTTGAAACCTTCCCTGCAAACACACATGGGTGCACAAGTCACGCATTGAGGATCTGGATGACAACAATCGGTACAATTGTTTCCACATTCATTCCATTCTTCGTTTTTCTTGCAACCTAAAATTAAAATAATTTTATTTAAAATTTTGTTATTTTACTAAAATCTCTTTCTTTTACCGTGGTCATGATCGTGATCGTGGTCGTCAGCACATTCTGATTCTTTTATACAATCTCCCTTGCGGTTGCGTTTGAAACCTTCCCTGCAAACACACATGGGTGCGCAAGTCACGCATTGAGGATCTGGATGACAACAATCGGTACAATTGTTTCCACATTCATTCCATTCTTCGTTTTTCTTGCAACCTAAAATTAAAAGGATTTTATTAAAATTTTGTTATTTTACTAAAATCTCTTTCTTTTACCGTGGTCATGATCGTGATCGTGGTCGTCAGCACATTCTGATTCTTTTATACAATCTCCCTTGCGGTTGCGTTTGAAACCTTCCCTGCAAACACACATGGGTGCGCAAGTCACGCATTGAGGATCTGGATGACAACAATCGGTACAATTGTTTCCACATTCATTCCATTCTTCGTTTTTCTTGCAACCTAAAATTAAAAGGATTTTATTAAAAATTTTGTTATTTTACTAAAATCTCTTTCTTTTACCGTGGTCATGATCGTGATCGTGGTCGTCAGCACATTCTGATTCTTTTATACAATCTCCCTTGCGGTTGCGTTTGAAACCTTCCCTGCAAACACACATGGGTGCGCAAGTCACGCATTGAGGATCTGGATGACAACAATCGGTACAATTGTTTCCACATTCATTCCATTCTTCGTTTTTCTTGCAACCTAAAATTAAAATAATATTATTTAAAATTTTGTTATTTTACAAAACTCTTTTTCTTTTACCGTGGTCATGATCGTGATCGTGGTCGTCAGCACATTCTGATTCTTTTATACAATCTCCCTTGCGGTTGCGTTTGAAACCTTCCCTGCAAACACACATGGGTGCGCAAGTCACGCATTGAGGATCTGGATGACAACAATCGGTACAATTGTTTCCACATTCATTCCATTCTTCGTTTTTCTTGCAACCTAAAATTAAAATGATTTTATTAAAAATTTTGTTATTTTACTAAAATCTCTTTCTTTTACCGTGGTCATGATCGTGATCGTGGTCGTCAGCACATTCTGATTCTTTTATACAATCTCCCTTGCGGTTGCGTTTGAAACCTTCCCTGCAAACACACATGGGTGCGCAAGTCACGCATTGAGGATCTGGATGACAACAATCGGTACAATTGTTTCCACATTCATTCCATTCTTCGTTTTTCTTGCAACCTAAAATTTATAGGATTTGATTATAAATTTTGTTATTTTACTAAAATCTCTTTCTTTTACCGTGGTCATGATCGTGATCGTGGTCGTCAGCACATTCTGATTCTTTTATACAATCTCCCTTGCGGTTGCGTTTGAAACCTTCCCTGCAAACACACATGGGTGCGCAAGTCACGCATTGAGGATCTGGATGACAACAATCGGTACAATTGTTTCCACATTCATTCCATTCTTCGTTTTTCTTGCAACCTAAAATTAAAATGATTTATTTAAAATTTTTTTATTTTACTAAAATCTCTTTCTTTTACCGTGGTCATGATCGTGATCGTGGTCGTCAGCACATTCTGATTCTTTTATACAATCTCCCTTGCGGTTGCGTTTGAAACCTTCCCTGCAAACACACATGGGTGCGCAAGTCACGCATTGAGGATCTGGATGACAACAATCGGTACAATTGTTTCCACATTCATTCCATTCTTCGTTTTTCTTGCAACCTAAAATTAAAAGGATTTTATTAAAATTTTGTTATTTTACTAAAATCTCTTTCTTTTACCGTGGTCATGATCGTGATCGTGGTCGTCAGCACATTCTGATTCTTTTATACAATCTCCCTTGCGGTTGCGTTTGAAACCTTCCCTGCAAACACACATGGGTGCGCAAGTCACGCATTGAGGATCTGGATGACAACAATCGGTACAATTGTTTCCACATTCATTCCATTCTTCGTTTTTCTTGCAACCTAAAATTAAAAGGATTTATTAAAATTTTGTTATTTTACTAAAATCTCTTTCTTTTACCGTGGTCATGATCGTGATCGTGGTCGTCAGCACATTCTGATTCTTTTATACAATCTCCCTTGCGGTTGCGTTTGAAACCTTCCCTGCAAACACACATGGGTGCGCAAGTCACGCATTGAGGATCTGGATGACAACAATCGGTACAATTGTTTCCACATTCATTCCATTCTTCGTTTTTCTTGCAACCTAAAATTAAAAGGATTTATTAAAATTTTGTTATTTTACTAAAATCTCTTTCTTTTACCGTGGTCATGATCGTGATCGTGGTCGTCAGCACATTCTGATTCTTTTATACAATCTCCCTTGCGGTTGCGTTTGAAACCTTCCCTGCAAACACACATGGGTGCGCAAGTCACGCATTGAGGATCTGGATGACAACAATCGGTACAATTGTTTCCACATTCATTCCATTCTTCGTTTTTCTTGCAACCTAAAATTAAAATGATTTGATTAGAAATTTTGTTATTTTACTAAAATCTTTTTCTTTTACCGTGGTCATGATCGTGATCGTGGTCGTCAGCACATTCTGATTCTTTTATACAATCTCCCTTGCGGTTGCGTTTGAAACCTTCCCTGCAAACACACATGGGTGCGCAAGTCACGCATTGAGGATCTGGATGACAACAATCGGTACAATTGTTTCCACATTCATTCCATTCTTCGTTTTTCTTGCAACCTAAAATTAAAATAATATTATTTAAAATTTTGTTATTTTACTAAAATCTCTTTCTTTTACCGTGGTCATGATCGTGATCGTGGTCGTCAGCACATTCTGATTCTTTTATACAATCTCCCTTGCGGTTGCGTTTGAAACCTTCCCTGCAAACACACATGGGTGCGCAAGTCACGCATTGAGGATCTGGATGACAACAATCGGTACAATTGTTTCCACATTCATTCCATTCTTCGTTTTTCTTGCAACCTAAAATTAAAATGATTTGATTAGAAATTTTGTTATTTTACTAAAATCTCTTTCTTTTACCGTGGTCATGATCGTGATCGTGGTCGTCAGCACATTCTGATTCTTTTATACAATCTCCCTTGCGGTTGCGTTTGAAACCTTCCCTGCAAACACACATGGGTGCGCAAGTCACGCATTGAGGATCTGGATGACAACAATCGGTACAATTGTTTCCACATTCATTCCATTCTTCGTTTTTCTTGCAACCTAAAATTAAAATGATTTTATTAGAAATTTTGTTATTTTACTAAAATCTCTTTCTTTTACCGTGGTCATGATCGTGATCGTGGTCGTCAGCACATTCTGATTCTTTTATACAATCTCCCTTGCGGTTGCGTTTGAAACCTTCCCTGCAAACACACATGGGTGCGCAAGTCACGCATTGAGGATCTGGATGACAACAATCGGTACAATTGTTTCCACATTCATTCCATTCTTCGTTTTTCTTGCAACCTAAAATTAAAATGATTTGATTAGAAATTTTGTTATTTTACTAAAATCTCTTTCTTTTACCGTGGTCATGATCGTGATCGTGGTCGTCAGCACATTCTGATTCTTTTATACAATCTCCCTTGCGGTTGCGTTTGAAACCTTCCCTGCAAACACACATGGGTGCGCAAGTCACGCATTGAGGATCTGGATGACAACAATCGGTACAATTGTTTCCACATTCATTCCATTCTTCGTTTTTCTTGCAACCTAAAATTAAAAGGATTTTATTAAAATTTTGTTATTTTACTAAAATCTCTTTCTTTTACCGTGGTCATGATCGTGATCGTGGTCGTCAGCACATTCTGATTCTTTTATACAATCTCCCTTGCGGTTGCGTTTGAAACCTTCCCTGCAAACACACATGGGTGCGCAAGTCACGCATTGAGGATCTGGATGACAACAATCGGTACAATTGTTTCCACATTCATTCCATTCTTCGTTTTTCTTGCAACCTAAAATTAAAATGATTTGATTAGAAATTTTGTTATTTTACTAAAATCTCTTTCTTTTACCGTGGTCATGATCGTGATCGTGGTCGTCAGCACATTCTGATTCTTTTATACAATCTCCCTTGCGGTTGCGTTTGAAACCTTCCCTGCAAACACACATGGGTGCGCAAGTCACGCATTGAGGATCTGGATGACAACAATCGGTACAATTGTTTCCACATTCATTCCATTCTTCGTTTTTCTTGCAACCTAAAATTAAAATGATTTGATTATAAATTTTGTTATTTTACTAAAATCTCTTTCTTTTACCGTGGTCATGATCGTGATCGTGGTCGTCAGCACATTCTGATTCTTTTATACAATCTCCCTTGCGGTTGCGTTTGAAACCTTCCCTGCAAACACACATGGGTGCGCAAGTCACGCATTGAGGATCTGGATGACAACAATCGGTACAATTGTTTCCACATTCATTCCATTCTTCGTTTTTCTTGCAACCTAAAATTAAAATGATTTTATTAAAATTTTGTTATTTTACTAAAATCTCTTTCTTTTACCGTGGTCATGATCGTGATCGTGGTCGTCAGCACATTCTGATTCTTTTATACAATCTCCCTTGCGGTTGCGTTTGAAACCTTCCCTGCAAACACACATGGGTGCGCAAGTCACGCATTGAGGATCTGGATGACAACAATCGGTACAATTGTTTCCACATTCATTCCATTCTTCGTTTTTCTTGCAACCTAAAATTAAAAGGATTTTATTAAAAATTTTGTTATTTTACTAAAATCTCTTTCTTTTACCGTGGTCATGATCGTGATCGTGGTCGTCAGCACATTCTGATTCTTTTATACAATCTCCCTTGCGGTTGCGTTTGAAACCTTCCCTGCAAACACACATGGGTGCGCAAGTCACGCATTGAGGATCTGGATGACAACAATCGGTACAATTGTTTCCACATTCATTCCATTCTTCGTTTTTCTTGCAACCTAAAATTAAAATGATTTGATTAGAAATTTTGTTATTTTACTAAAATCTCTTTCTTTTACCGTGGTCATGATCGTGATCGTGGTCGTCAGCACATTCTGATTCTTTTATACAATCTCCCTTGCGGTTGCGTTTGAAACCTTCCCTGCAAACACACATGGGTGCGCAAGTCACGCATTGAGGATCTGGATGACAACAATCGGTACAATTGTTTCCACATTCATTCCATTCTTCGTTTTTCTTGCAACCTAAAATTAAAATGATTTGATTAGAAATTTTGTTATTTTACTAAAATCTCTTTCTTTTACCGTGGTCATGATCGTGATCGTGGTCGTCAGCACATTCTGATTCTTTTATACAATCTCCCTTGCGGTTGCGTTTGAAACCTTCCCTGCAAACACACATGGGTGCGCAAGTCACGCATTGAGGATCTGGATGACAACAATCGGTACAATTGTTTCCACATTCATTCCATTCTTCGTTTTTCTTGCAACCTAAAATTAAAATGATTTGATTAGAAATTTTGTTATTTTACTAAAATCTCTTTCTTTTACCGTGGTCATGATCGTGATCGTGGTCGTCAGCACATTCTGATTCTTTTATACAATCTCCCTTGCGGTTGCGTTTGAAACCTTCCCTGCAAACACACATGGGTGCGCAAGTCACGCATTGAGGATCTGGATGACAACAATCGGTACAATTGTTTCCACATTCATTCCATTCTTCGTTTTTCTTGCAACCTAAAATTAAAATGATTTTATTAAAAATTTTATTATTTTACTAAAATCTCTTTCTTTTACCGTGGTCATGATCGTGATCGTGGTCGTCAGCACATTCTGATTCTTTTATACAATCTCCCTTGCGGTTGCGTTTGAAACCTTCCCTGCAAACACACATGGGTGCGCAAGTCACGCATTGAGGATCTGGATGACAACAATCGGTACAATTGTTTCCACATTCATTCCATTCTTCGTTTTTCTTGCAACCTAAAATTAAAATGATTTTATTATAAATTTTGTTATTTTACTAAAATCTCTTTCTTTTACCGTGGTCATGATCGTGATCGTGGTCGTCAGCACATTCTGATTCTTTTATACAATCTCCCTTGCGGTTGCGTTTGAAACCTTCCCTGCAAACACACATGGGTGCGCAAGTCACGCATTGAGGATCTGGATGACAACAATCGGTACAATTGTTTCCACATTCATTCCATTCTTCGTTTTTCTTGCAACCTAAAATTAAAAGGATTTGATTAGAAATTTTGTTATTTTACTAAAATCTCTTTCTTTTACCGTGGTCATGATCGTGATCGTGGTCGTCAGCACATTCTGATTCTTTTATACAATCTCCCTTGCGGTTGCGTTTGAAACCTTCCCTGCAAACACACATGGGTGCGCAAGTCACGCATTGAGGATCTGGATGACAACAATCGGTACAATTGTTTCCACATTCATTCCATTCTTCGTTTTTCTTGCAACCTAAAATTAAAAGGATTTTATTAAAAATTTTGTTATTTTACTAAAATCTCTTTCTTTTACCGTGGTCATGATCGTGATCGTGGTCGTCAGCACATTCTGATTCTTTTATACAATCTCCCTTGCGGTTGCGTTTGAAACCTTCCCTGCAAACACACATGGGTGCGCAAGTCACGCATTGAGGATCTGGATGACAACAATCGGTACAATTGTTTCCACATTCATTCCATTCTTCGTTTTTCTTGCAACCTAAAATTAAAATTATTTTATTAGAAATTTTGTTATTTTACTAAAATCTCTTTCTTTTACCGTGGTCATGATCGTGATCGTGGTCGTCAGCACATTCTGATTCTTTTATACAATCTCCCTTGCGGTTGCGTTTGAAACCTTCCCTGCAAACACACATGGGTGCGCAAGTCACGCATTGAGGATCTGGATGACAACAATCGGTACAATTGTTTCCACATTCATTCCATTCTTCGTTTTTCTTGCAACCTAAAATTAAAAGGATTTTATTAAAAATTTTGTTATTTTACTAAAATCTCTTTCTTTTACCGTGGTCATGATCGTGATCGTGGTCGTCAGCACATTCTGATTCTTTTATACAATCTCCCTTGCGGTTGCGTTTGAAACCTTCCCTGCAAACACACATGGGTGCGCAAGTCACGCATTGAGGATCTGGATGACAACAATCGGTACAATTGTTTCCACATTCATTCCATTCTTCGTTTTTCTTGCAACCTAAAATTAAAAGGATTTATTAAAATTTTGTTATTTTACTAAAATCTCTTTCTTTTACCGTGGTCATGATCGTGATCGTGGTCGTCAGCACATTCTGATTCTTTTATACAATCTCCCTTGCGGTTGCGTTTGAAACCTTCCCTGCAAACACACATGGGTGCGCAAGTCACGCATTGAGGATCTGGATGACAACAATCGGTACAATTGTTTCCACATTCATTCCATTCTTCGTTTTTCTTGCAACCTAAAATTAAAATGATTTAATTAGAAATTTTGTTATTTTACTAAAATCTCTTTCTTTTACCGTGGTCATGATCGTGATCGTGGTCGTCAGCACATTCTGATTCTTTTATACAATCTCCCTTGCGGTTGCGTTTGAAACCTTCCCTGCAAACACACATGGGTGCGCAAGTCACGCATTGAGGATCTGGATGACAACAATCGGTACAATTGTTTCCACATTCATTCCATTCTTCGTTTTTCTTGCAACCTAAAATTAAAATGATTTGATTAGAAATTTTGTTATTTTACTAAAATCTCTTTCTTTTACCGTGGTCATGATCGTGATCGTGGTCGTCAGCACATTCTGATTCTTTTATACAATCTCCCTTGCGGTTGCGTTTGAAACCTTCCCTGCAAACACACATGGGTGCGCAAGTCACGCATTGAGGATCTGGATGACAACAATCGGTACAATTGTTTCCACATTCATTCCATTCTTCGTTTTTCTTGCAACCTAAAATTAAAATAATATTTATATAAAATTTTGTTATTTTACTAAAATCTCTTTCTTTTACCGTGGTCATGATCGTGATCGTGGTCGTCAGCACATTCTGATTCTTTTATACAATCTCCCTTGCGGTTGCGTTTGAAACCTTCCCTGCAAACACACATGGGTGCGCAAGTCACGCATTGAGGATCTGGATGACAACAATCGGTACAATTGTTTCCACAGTCATTCCATTCTTCGTTTTTCTTGCAACCTAAAATTAAAATGATTTTATTAGAAATTTTGTTATTTTACTAAAATCTCTTTCTTTTACCGTGGTCATGATCGTGATCGTGGTCGTCAGCACATTCTGATTCTTTTATACAATCTCCCTTGCGGTTGCGTTTGAAACCTTCCCTGCAAACACACATGGGTGCGCAAGTCACGCATTGAGGATCTGGATGACAACAATCGGTACAATTGTTTCCACATTCATTCCATTCTTCGTTTTTCTTGCAACCTAAAATTAAAAGGATTTTATTAAAATTTTGTTATTTTACTAAAATCTCTTTCTTTTACCGTGGTCATGATCGTGATCGTGGTCGTCAGCACATTCTGATTCTTTTATACAATCTCCCTTGCGGTTGCGTTTGAAACCTTCCCTGCAAACACACATGGGTGCGCAAGTCACGCATTGAGGATCTGGATGACAACAATCGGTACAATTGTTTCCACATTCATTCCATTCTTCGTTTTTCTTGCAACCTAAAATTAAAAGGATTTTATTAAAAATTTTGTTATTTTACTAAAATCTCTTTCTTTTACCGTGGTCATGATCGTGATCGTGGTCGTCAGCACATTCTGATTCTTTTATACAATCTCCCTTGCGGTTGCGTTTGAAACCTTCCCTGCAAACACACATGGGTGCGCAAGTCACGCATTGAGGATCTGGATGACAACAATCGGTACAATTGTTTCCACATTCATTCCATTCTTCGTTTTTCTTGCAACCTAAAATTAAAATGATTTGATTAGAAATTTTGTTATTTTACTAAAATCTCTTTCTTTTACCGTGGTCATGATCGTGATCGTGGTCGTCAGCACATTCTGATTCTTTTATACAATCTCCCTTGCGGTTGCGTTTGAAACCTTCCCTGCAAACACACATGGGTGCGCAAGTCACGCATTGAGGATCTGGATGACAACAATCGGTACAATTGTTTCCACATTCATTCCATTCTTCGTTTTTCTTGCAACCTAAAATTAAAAGGATTTTATTAAAATTTTGTTATTTTACTAAAATCTCTTTCTTTTACCGTGGTCATGATCGTGATCGTGGTCGTCAGCACATTCTGATTCTTTTATACAATCTCCCTTGCGGTTGCGTTTGAAACCTTCCCTGCAAACACACATGGGTGCGCAAGTCACGCATTGAGGATCTGGATGACAACAATCGGTACAATTGTTTCCACATTCATTCCATTCTTCGTTTTTCTTGCAACCTAAAATTAAAAGGATTTTATTAAAAATTTTGTTATTTTACTAAAATCTCTTTCTTTTACCGTGGTCATGATCGTGATCGTGGTCGTCAGCACATTCTGATTCTTTTATACAATCTCCCTTGCGGTTGCGTTTGAAACCTTCCCTGCAAACACACATGGGTGCGCAAGTCACGCATTGAGGATCTGGATGACAACAATCGGTACAATTGTTTCCACATTCATTCCATTCTTCGTTTTTCTTGCAACCTAAAATTAAAATGATTTTATTAGAAATTTTGTTATTTTACTAAAATCTCTTTCTTTTACCGTGGTCATGATCGTGATCGTGGTCGTCAGCACATTCTGATTCTTTTATACAATCTCCCTTGCGGTTGCGTTTGAAACCTTCCCTGCAAACACACATGGGTGCGCAAGTCACGCATTGAGGATCTGGATGACAACAATCGGTACAATTGTTTCCACAGTCATTCCATTCTTCGTTTTTCTTGCAACCTAAAATTAAAATGATTTAATTAGAAATTTTGTTATTTTACTAAAATCTCTTTCTTTTACCGTGGTCATGATCGTGATCGTGGTCGTCAGCACATTCTGATTCTTTTATACAATCTCCCTTGCGGTTGCGTTTGAAACCTTCCCTGCAAACACACATGGGTGCGCAAGTCACGCATTGAGGATCTGGATGACAACAATCGGTACAATTGTTTCCACATTCATTCCATTCTTCGTTTTTCTTGCAACCTAAAATTAAAAGGATTTTATTAGAAATTTTGTTATTTTACTAAAATCTCTTTCTTTTACCGTGGTCATGATCGTGATCGTGGTCGTCAGCACATTCTGATTCTTTTATACAATCTCCCTTGCGGTTGCGTTTGAAACCTTCCCTGCAAACACACATGGGTGCGCAAGTCACGCATTGAGGATCTGGATGACAACAATCGGTACAATTGTTTCCACATTCATTCCATTCTTCGTTTTTCTTGCAACCTAAAATTAAAATGATTTGATTAGAAATTTTGTTATTTTACTAAAATCTCTTTCTTTTACCGTGGTCATGATCGTGATCGTGGTCGTCAGCACATTCTGATTCTTTTATACAATCTCCCTTGCGGTTGCGTTTGAAACCTTCCCTGCAAACACACATGGGTGCGCAAGTCACGCATTGAGGATCTGGATGACAACAATCGGTACAATTGTTTCCACATTCATTCCATTCTTCGTTTTTCTTGCAACCTAAAATTAAAAGGATTTTATTAAAATTTTGTTATTTTACTAAAATCTCTTTCTTTTACCGTGGTCATGATCGTGATCGTGGTCGTCAGCACATTCTGATTCTTTTATACAATCTCCCTTGCGGTTGCGTTTGAAACCTTCCCTGCAAACACACATGGGTGCGCAAGTCACGCATTGAGGATCTGGATGACAACAATCGGTACAATTGTTTCCACATTCATTCCATTCTTCGTTTTTCTTGCAACCTAAAATTAAAAGGATTTTATTAAAAATTTTATTATTTTACTAAAATCTCTTTCTTTTACCGTGGTCATGATCGTGATCGTGGTCGTCAGCACATTCTGATTCTTTTATACAATCTCCCTTGCGGTTGCGTTTGAAACCTTCCCTGCAAACACACATGGGTGCGCAAGTCACGCATTGAGGATCTGGATGACAACAATCGGTACAATTGTTTCCACATTCATTCCATTCTTCGTTTTTCTTGCAACCTAAAATTAAAAGGATTTTATTAAAAATTTTGTTATTTTACTAAAATCTCTTTCTTTTACCGTGGTCATGATCGTGATCGTGGTCGTCAGCACATTCTGATTCTTTTATACAATCTCCCTTGCGGTTGCGTTTGAAACCTTCCCTGCAAACACACATGGGTGCGCAAGTCACGCATTGAGGATCTGGATGACAACAATCGGTACAATTGTTTCCACATTCATTCCATTCTTCGTTTTTCTTGCAACCTAAAATTAAAAGGATTTTATTAAAAATTTTATTATTTTACTAAAATCTCTTTCTTTTACCGTGGTCATGATCGTGATCGTGGTCGTCAGCACATTCTGATTCTTTTATACAATCTCCCTTGCGGTTGCGTTTGAAACCTTCCCTGCAAACACACATGGGTGCGCAAGTCACGCATTGAGGATCTGGATGACAACAATCGGTACAATTGTTTCCACATTCATTCCATTCTTCGTTTTTCTTGCAACCTAAAATTAAAAGGATTTGATTAGAAATTTTGTTATTTTACTAAAATCTCTTTCTTTTACCGTGGTCATGATCGTGATCGTGGTCGTCAGCACATTCTGATTCTTTTATACAATCTCCCTTGCGGTTGCGTTTGAAACCTTCCCTGCAAACACACATGGGTGCGCAAGTCACGCATTGAGGATCTGGATGACAACAATCGGTACAATTGTTTCCACATTCATTCCATTCTTCGTTTTTCTTGCAACCTAAAATTAAAAGGATTTGATTAGAAATTTTGTTATTTTACTAAAATCTCTTTCTTTTACCGTGGTCATGATCGTGATCGTGGTCGTCAGCACATTCTGATTCTTTTATACAATCTCCCTTGCGGTTGCGTTTGAAACCTTCCCTGCAAACACACATGGGTGCGCAAGTCACGCATTGAGGATCTGGATGACAACAATCGGTACAATTGTTTCCACAGTCATTCCATTCTTCGTTTTTCTTGCAACCTAAAATTAAAATGATTTGATTAGAAATTTTGTTATTTTACTAAAATCTCTTTCTTTTACCGTGGTCATGATCGTGATCGTGGTCGTCAGCACATTCTGATTCTTTGACACAAACTCCTCTGTTGTTACGTTTGAAACCTTTCTGGCAAACGCACATTCCTTGGCAGCCTATCTCACTGGGCAAACATTGAATATCTGAAGAACATACATCGGCACAAGGATATCCACAATCAGTCCATTCTTCGTTTTTATTGCAAACTGAAAATGAATTTGATGTCATATTTTTTAACATATTTTTGTTTCATTGATTCCCTTTACCTTTGTTTTTGTCACAATCAGGGGTATGATCATCATTTTCGTCACTATCGTTATCACACTCTGTTTCCTTAATAATAACAATTTTGCTGCTGCATTTACAGCCTTCACAAACAGTCCATTCTTCGGTTTTTTTGTAAACTATAAAAAAAATGATGTACTATTTTTTTTATAATTTATCATTAAGCTCTTACTTTTAGTTTTGTTTTTGCCACAATCGTGGCATTGGTGATGATCATTATTGTAAACTTGGTAATGATAACGAGCACAATCCTTTTCCTTGATACAAACTCCTTTGCTATTGCGCTTAAAACCTTTCTTGCAAACACACATTTTTTGGCAATATGCTGCACATTGAAGACCGTTGGGACATGCGTCGGTACAAGGGTTTCCACATTCGGACCATTCTTCGTTTTCCGTGCAAACTAAAATAGAATCTTACTTTACATATTTTTGTTTAATTGATCGTTAAGTCAAAATCTCTTACCTATTCTTTTATCATCAATTTCTTGATGATCATGCGGGATAGCACTTACACAAAGTGCTAATGATAATAGCAAAACTGCTAAAAAATTCATTTTTTTTTGTTACTTTCAGTCTTTGACTTTCTTGATTACTAAATGAAAAGATCTTTTTGAACAGCTTATATAGTAAAGAGGCATTTTGTTTGCTTCATTTGTATTATACACTTCGGTACAAGATATACAACAACTGTTTATTTTTCGGTCAATGGTTTTTTGGAAAATATTGTTGTTTATACTTTAAGCAAAAACTTGTTCAAACATCTCAAAAACGACATGGTTTGAAATGTATTGAAATTTTACGAGTTTTTATCCGGCTTCCTCGTAAATACTTCTTTTATCATACATCTAAAACTTTTCTTGCAAATGAAAATTTGTTTTCACGTAAACATGATTTAGATATTCTAAGAGTAATCTTTGTTACTCGCGATTTTATAGCATTCAGAAGATAAAACTTAAGTTTAAAAGTTCAAAAAAGACAATATAAAATGAATCATTTGTTTTTTTGAATTTTTTTCATACATATTCTTATTTAAAACTTGTATAAATATCCACGTCAATTTGCTTTTCTGTTTTATTTTTTTTAACAAACAATTTTTGCTTAACATCGAAAATGAACTTTGTTTCCATGAACAGCAACTCTGACATAAAACCAGATTCAACCGCATTGTGAGACTTAAACAAAAAATTAAAAAAGACAGTTTCCTGAATCATCTTATATAAATTGTCACTGTAAAAATGCAATCATTTGAGAATTTCAGAAGGTTCATGGTAACAATCAAGTTTCTAAGAAATGTTTGGTCAAAGGCAAAATTCTGACTACTTTACAAGCTATCAGAAAAAAGTAGAATATCCAAATAAATATATTTGTAGAATAGATAATTGAAATTTGAATTGTTAAATTGAATTTCTGATTTTAAAAAGTTCTTTATTGATTTTACTTTAAGCTGTTAACATAAAGTTCTCCATTGTGATGTGTAGACGGATCATTAGTTCTCAGCACTTTCACTGCTTGAGCTTTCTTTAGCTTCAGTTTCACCTTCTTTGTGGTCAGCTTGTTCAACACTTTCACTGCTTGAACTCTCCTTAGCTACAGCTTCACCTTCTTTGTGGTCAGCTTGTTCAACACTTTCACTGCTTGAACTCTCCTTAGCTACAGCTTCACCTTCTTTGTGGTCAGCTTGTTCAACACTTTCACTGCTTGAACTCTCCTTAGCTACAGCTTCACCTTCTTTGTGGTCAGCTTGTTCAACACTTTCACTGCTTGAACTCTCCTTAGCTACAGCTTCACCTTCTTTGTGATCAGCTTGTTCAACACTTTCACTGCTTGAACTCTCCTTAGCTACAGCTTCACCTTCTTTCACTGCTTGAACTCTCCTTAGCTACAGCTTCACCTTCTTTATGATCAGCTTGTTCAACACTTTCACTGCTTGAACTCTCCTTAGCTACAGCTTCACCTTCTTTGTGATCAGCTTGTTCAACACTTTCACTGCTTGAACTCTCCTTAGCTACAGCTTCACCTTCTTTGTGATCAGCTTGTTCAACACTTTCACTGCTTGAACTCTCCTTAGCTACAGCTTCACCTTCTTTGTGATCAGCTTGTTCAACACTTTCACTGCTTGAACTCTCCTTAGCTACAGCTTCACCTTCTTTGTGATCAGCTTGTTCAACACTTTCACTGCTTGAACTCTCCTTAGCTACAGCTTCACCTTCTTTGTGATCAGCTTGTTCAACACTTTCACTGCTTGAACTCTCCTTAGCTACAGCTTCACCTTCTTTGTGGTCAGCTTGTTCAACACTTTCACTGCTTGAACTCTCCTTAGCTACAGCTTCACCTTCTTTGTGATCAGCTTGTTCAACACTTTCACTGCTTGAACTCTCCTTAGCTACAGCTTCACCTTCTTTATGATCAGCTTGTTCAACACTTTCACTGCTTGAACTCTCCTTAGCTACAGCTTCACCTTCTTTGTGATCAGCTTGTTCAACACTTTCACTGCTTGAACTCTCCTTAGCTACAGCTTCACCTTCTTTGTGGTCAGCTTGTTCAACACTTTCACTGCTTGAACTCTCCTTAGCTACAGCTTCACCTTCTTTGTGATCAGCTTGTTCAACACTTTCACTGCTTGAACTCTCCTTAGCTACAGCTTCACCTTCTTTATGATCAGCATTTCCATCTTGTTCAACACTTTCACTGCTTGAACTCTCCTTAGCTACAGCTTCACCTTCTTTGTGGTCAGCTTGTTCAACACTTTCACTACTTGAACTCTCCTTTATATCAGTTTTTAATCCATGTTGATCAGCTGAATTCTTAAGTTCTTGGCTTTCACTACTTTCACTGCTTTCAAGATTGCTCACTGGCAGAGAACTTACGCAAATAGCGAAAGTTAAAACACAAAAAATGATAGAGAACTTCATTTTTATATGAGATAACTTTAAAAACTTGCGAAACTTCTATTTTTTGAAGAGCTTATATACCCGATAGATTGCACAAAAAATTGTACCCTGTACAGATCTATAATGTCCTATTGTAGAATAGAAACCATTTGCCAAAAACAACTGTTATTATTTGATAGTAAACGTTGTTTTTCTATATAATATAAACTTGTGCAAATATCGATACGTCAATTTGACTTTCTGACATAGCAAACAATTTTTGACATACACAATTTTGCTCAAAAAAGTTTTTTTCTGTCTTTTTGCAAAATAAAAAAAAATATATATCGAAGTCGAAGTTGTTATTATCAAACGTGTCAAAAACCAGAAGTCACCTTGTCAATCAAAATCAATACATGTTTTGATCTTATTTTGTTCTAAGTTTATCTTCCTTTGTCAAAACTTTTAAAAAATTTTAAAATTATATTTTTTCTTCAAGCTTTTTGAAAAATTAGTTCATACTATCTGTACAGCTAATAGAGCTCGATTTTAACTTTCAACAGTAATATGTTTGCATAAGAGTGAAATTTTGAATATCTTTTTATACTTGTACTATATTTCACTGCAATGTGGTAAACTGAACCTAAATTCGCCATATTCCAATTTCAACTTTTCTAATTATCCTAAATTAATATAATTTTACGTGTATCCACATTTGCATGTCCGCATAACAATTGACTACCACGACATATAAGTGCTTGCTGAACTCGAAAGTAGATCATCATCGATTGATTAAACTAATAAAAGGGATTCGCTCACACTCTATAGTTTGCGATATCGAACAAATGAATGCTTTCATTAAATCCTCTCTATATTGTAATTATTTTAGGCATTTACTGTGTTCGCAACAAAAAGGGATTAGAAACTTTATTTTTATTGCTGATCAGATCAATTTGAGCAATTTGAACTCATCCAATCAGAAATGGAGGCAACGGAAGAAAAAAAAACGAAACGAAGGAAAATCAATTAAAATAAATGAGAAAATTTTACTCGGAGAAATCGATTTAAATTGACTTGACATAACACCCGGTTGCAAGAAAATATAATTAAAGGACGTAGTACAAGAGAAGACACAAAAGAATTTCAAATGATGAAGTTCACATCTCTGTCTCATCGGTAAAATGTAAAGGACGATAAAGATTGTCAAATCAATCAAGATTTTATGGGAATGTGTTTGTTTGTCGTCATGTCCACAAGTTATCTATATCTAGAAAAAGAAATAATCGTTAAATTGAAAAATAAAATAGACAAACTCGCACACTTGTAAAAAAAAAACAGAAAAGACAAATAATACAAAAATAATAACAAGAGAAATAGAGAAAAATTCTTCATTTTACACTTGACTAAACGATTGAATTGTGTTCGGATATTACGTTTTTTTTTCTACTTTCATTTTGGACCAACGACAAGATAGATTCTCAAAACGACGGCGACGTGTAAAATTTATTTGAAAACGGACAAAAAATTAAATAAAGTCGAAAAGAAAATGAAAATCGTGACGATGGGAAATATTAAAATAAATCGCCTGCGAAAGATTTCGATCAAAACCGAGAAAAAAAATATTATAGAACATTTGAAATTTTACTTACCTACAATTTTGACCTTCGTTTATTTAAATTTTTCCTTAGAGAGTTCATTAGTCCTTCTTAGAAGACTTTTCTTGTTATTAACTGAAAAACAACAATTTTTTAAATAAAACAAAAAAAAGAGGATATAGAGAAAAATCGTTTCAAAATTTAGCTGCAAGATAAGTAGTACATTAAATTACCTTCTGTCTTGTTATTTTTATCCCCGTCTCGCATGCGGTTCTGTAGACTTGCCCAAAAAACAACAGTACATCTCATTTTATTTAAGGCATTTTCGAGATTATTATTACAACAACAATTGTTACGTCTCTCCGCAAACAATGAATGTAATACAAAGAAACACAAAAAAGTAAATTAGGTAAACATGTTTTTGTTTTTGTCAGAACGAAAAAAAAAGGAAGACGTTGAATGAAAGAACAAAAGTGCTGTTTAAGCTTTCTGACGCTCGCTCGTCTTGACGAGTTCTTGTATTTTGGAAATACAGACAAAAACTCACTCTCACAAAATTTTATGTTATTTTTATTGTTGTTGCGGTTTATCTCTCATTTTCTCGTTAGGAAAATTTTTTTAGTTTGATGTTGTTAAAGTTATTTCTGTATACATTTTTTTTTTGGTTTAGGGTTACAACAAAACCACCAAACATAACCGACACAAAAACAGAGGAAAAATGTAACAATCATCTCATTATAATCATCCTTCTGTTTCACTCAAAGGAATTTTTCTCGTATTTTTGGATTCGGACATAAAAATGTAAAATAAACGATTTTTCTACATTTTTTTTTTGTTTGTGGTGCCTGTTGTTTGTTTGTCACGAAGTCTAGCAGCAACATTTAATATAAATTTTTCTAATAAAAACCATTATTATTGCTTTCATAAACGATTTACGGTTACACAAGAAGAGTCAGACTTGATACACACAAAAAAAAAAATACGAGAAGAAGATAAAATTGCAATAATAATGCATTCGGAATACCAAATAAATGTCTATTTTTCTCTCATTTTTAAATCCATCCTCATACACTCTTTTCTTTCTTTGCTTTTAGATATGGGACACAAATAAAAATTGCCAAGGTAACACAAACACACAGAGCTTTGAAAGAAAAAAAGAGGAGAAAAAATTCGTAATAAAAACAATTTACGGAACGGAAAATAATCTGAAATAAAATACCTTCGAATGATTATTATTATTGCAAAAGAAAAAAGAAACGACTATAATGGAGAAAATAAATTGTCATATATTTGGAAGAATTTCTCCTTATAGTACACTATATTGGTTATGGTTTCAATAATCCGGCAAAAAAAAGATGAAGTGTGATATTGATAATAATAAAAATTGTAAAAAAAAGTTATCGTGCGAAAAAGTACATTGAAAATTTAATTTTTTTCACTAGTTTTTTTTTTTAAATTATTAGGTATTTAAATTTTATTTAGTTATTTATTTTTAATTATTTTTTTTTTAAATAATTATTTAATTTTTTTATAAATTACGTTTTGAACAATATTAATGAAAAATTGATTTTTTTAGGAAAGAGCAGAAACAAATCCAAACAAAAAATTTTTATTTACAACTTTGTTTATTATGGCGACAACCATCTCCGACTGCCCTATATTTGGTCATTTAGATGTTTATTTTTATCTAAACATAAAAAAAAGAACGGAAAACCAACAAAAAAAAACAATACAATTGTTCACAAAGCCAAATATTTGGGAATGGAAACATAAAAAAAATGTTGAAAGGATTGCGTGTGGTATGATTTTGCTCAATGTAAGTGCATTTTTTATAACGTAAAGTGCTATATTTCGAGTAAACAACGCAAAAAATTCAATTTCGAGAATTTTATATTCCAAGACGGAGTGAAAAATTGTTTGTTTCATCGACAGATGGTCTGTTCGAAATTTCGAGAATATTGACGAAGTTCAACGACACGAACACACGAATTTTTTGTGGCAAAAAACAAAATTCTTAAATAAAGTTGTAGTTATGTAAATTTAATTTCTTTTAAGGCGTCATCCATTAATGGCGTCGGCAGTTTAATGGGGTGGGGTTCATCAAATTTACGACGGATTCCGACGAGGGGGGAAGGGGGGTAAACAGAAATTTACGACGTCGTAAAAATATGCCATATACACGATTTAAAAAATTTTCGTTTTGAATTATTTAAAATAATTTTTGAAGTATTTCAGACTTTGTAATCTTTTTTTTTTCAAATTTTCATTAATTTGAGTTTTTTTTTTAATTTTTCACGAGCTTTCATTGAAATTTGAACTGGTACTAAAAATTTCCTTTTCAGTGAGGGAGGGGGTCATGTTAAAAAACACGTCGTAAATAAGGGGGGGTTGTTAAATTTCGACGGTTTACGATTATAGGGGGGTGGGGGTCAAAAAATGCCCTATTTTTGCCGACGCCATTAATGGATGACGCTTTAACAATTATTTGAAGAAATACAAAAAAACTTGAAAAAGTTTAGAAGCAGAAAGTTTGATGTAAATAATTTGTTGGCTGCTGAAAAAACTTCATGAAGTCCTTATTAATTCAAATCTTATTTTTGCAATGAAACAGACAGACACAAAATCCCCTTTAAATCATTTTTTTGTTTAAGAAAACGCCCTTAGACTCCACAATTTGCTTTTAGTGCTTATTTTTATTTATTTAGATAAGATTCTGAATGGCTTTGTTGACGTTGCTAAAAGTGTTTTAATAATAAAAGAAGACAATTTTCTGTAAAAATAGAGAGAAAAATATTTTTTCCTTGTCCCAAACTCATAATTGGGTTACAAAACTCACAAATCATGACGAGTTTCAACGCAATCCGCACAACGATAGGTCCATAACTCAGTCACAGATAGTTTAACAAGAATTTTAATTAATTTTTAATGTTTTTTCTCCAACCTAATTTTTTGTTTTTTAAATGTGAGACCATCACGACTCTAACTAACAGACAACAAACAAAAAAGAATTAAATTACGATTCAACTGCACTCGTTGAAGAAGTCATGCCAGCCAACCAACAAAAAAGTTTTATATTTTTTCCTTCATCTTCAACGAAAACTTTTTTTTTTATGCCTCCCTCATTTCTTATAAATTTCGTTCTCGCTCATAATAATGATAATCCACAACATTGCACTAATGAGAATCAAACGTACAAATGTGTAAGTAATTTATCAGAGTAGCTCGTTGTTGTTATTCGGATGATCATCATCAACAACAAATGTACTGCACACACATATACGACAACGCGCTTGATTATAATCTAGGCATGGAACGAAGGACGCGCGCAAGAGAGAGAAACAACTGCAAATTTATGCTAATTGGAAAATGATTTACAACGCAATTATACAAACGATGGTCGGTTCCGTTGTGTTTGTGGCAGGATTCCTTTTTTTTTTGTTTTTTCGCATTGATGATTACATAATAATAATGATGAGAATTCGACAAAATCAGACGCAAAACGACCTGAAATTGACCCAAATGCGAGAAATAAAATCGACACAATAAAAAAAAAATCTCGTAAATATTTTGACAAATTTTTACTCATAAATAAGCTTTTAAAAGCAACAAAAGCGCACGCAACAATAGATTTCATCTTTTATGACATATTTCTCGGGAAAAAAAGCAATAAAGATGGAAAATATTTATTTTTTAATGTTTTGTGATGGAATTCGTTGCACAAACACACAAACACACACACACACATAAATGAAGAGTTCGAGTCAATAAAATAATGAATAGTACTTTAAACATTTTTATTGGGAATTGTGGGCGTTGTATGGGACACAAATAAAAAAAATAAATCACAGATGATGGCAATCAACACTTAATAAAAAATTTATTTCTTCAACTTTTTTTTTCTATTTTTATTTTTTTTTTTACCAATTTTATTGAATGTTTAATTTTCTTTGTGCTTTACAGAAAAGCCTTCGCGGAATTTCTTCGACATAAATTCCGAATTTTATTTCCGTGGCAATAAAAATTTTTCCCGAGTAACACAATAAAAACCTTCATTTGAAACGTGCATGGAATTAAACAGCTTTTCGCACAAACTGAGTGACAAATGTCCAACGTGGCTTTCTTCAACGAATAAAAGTTTCACATCAATCCATTGTATTCCCAGAACAACCACATTTTTAAGGTAACGAAAAAACCACTTTAATTCCGTATTTAACACAGCAAAATGAGGCAAAAAAAGAGCATCTCCCGAACCATGATGATGAAAAGAAACCTCAGTAGACACAGCAAAAAAAAAAGAGGAGAGAACATTTACAACTCTTGTGTGCTATCGTCGTAGATCCTTCTTTGTCCAGCATGAATAATAATAATAATGCTCTTTTTGAATAATTTTCATCTTTTCAACACCAAACAAGGAAGCGTGTTGTTGTCCGTTTGTCATGCCCTCACACAGCAACGAGAGTAAAATACAATAGAAGCTTTTTTTTACGAAGTACCACATAAGAGAATAGCTATTTTTCGTTTAAAATGGATGCTACTATTTTTAATTCTGTTGAATTACATTCCCGTTTTAGACAGAAAAAGAGATAAAAATGGACCTAAATGTGGTTTATGTTATGTTTCTTGTTTCGTTTTGCAGACCTTTAAACAAAAAAATAGAATGCTACCGAAAAAATCACATATTTTAGAGATGGAAAATTGAAAATTGACGAAAAAAAGTCATGTAAGTGTGTTTTGAACTTTTATTTAATTTTAAAAACAATAAAATAGCCGCAGTTTTTATTTTTTTTTAATTTAATTTTTTTTACACTTTTTATTTATTTTTATTATTATTTATATGTTATTTGTAAATATATAATTATATTATTAATTTATTTAATTTTATATATAATTTTTTATTGAGTAAAATTAAGACAAAAAAATAAGATATTTAAAAAAATTAAAATAAAATCGAGTGTAGATAAAAACTTTATTTAAAATCTATTAAAATTTGTTTTTCTTAGATTTTTCTTTTTAAATTTCATTGAGATATTTTTAAAATCTTCAATATTCAAAAAAAAATTATTGCATTTTTTTTTTTTTAAATTTTTTTTTAAATATTTTTTTCATTATTTTTATGATCTTCATATACCTATTGTTGACCTATGTTGTACCTATTGATAAAAAATTAAAAAAAAATCGAATTTAGAACTTTATTTTAAATTTTGAATAAAAATATATTTTTCTGTAATCTTTGGTTAAAATCTAAAACTAATTGACTTTTGAATTTTTTTTTAATTAACTCTAGATTCGCTAAAGATAAAAACTTTCAATATTGACTTTATTTTTAATTTAATTTTCAGCTTTTACTTAAGTTTCAGTAAAAATTGTACAAAAACCCAAATTTAACCCTATATCAATAAACAAATTTTTTAACGGACAACCAAATAATGAAGGAAAACCTCTTCTGCCGATTCCTCGAAATGCGCTTGAAACAAAACACATTTTGAGCAATTTATTCAAATGGCTTTATTGTTGTGTTGTATCCATTAATTGTTACTAGATGGACTAGAATTGGGCATATTTTTCCGAAACAAAAAAAAATCGTTGTTGAATTAACGTGATCCGATGATGAACTTGAAAGGCAAATGTTTCAATAAGCAATCATCGAGAAGAGAGAGAGAGACGCTTATGCAAAACCCCATTTAAGCTGTAACTAAATCCGCACATTTTCGACTTATAAATGCATACAACAACACAACACTGCCACAGAATCACAACAATAAATGCAATTCATCATGTATTTAGTATTGTTATTCCTGTTCGATGCGTGCGTTGTGTCGACTACTGGACAAAAGTGGATTATATCAGTCTTAACAATTTATTTGCATACGCCATAAATGCATTTAACTGAAACACCACAAACACACACACACACATGCAATCCTGCTCTTTTGAACAAAACCACTATTGGACAGACAGATATTATTCATTTATTGAATCAAATGAATTGTTTGCGGTTTCTGCACGGCATTTAGAAATTTACAGGGTCGAGAATACTTTAAGACAAAAGTAAAAGCTGAATAAGACAATTTCTTTTTAATTAAGTCAATAAAATCAAAATTAAAACAAAAATTCAAAATTTTGATTTTTTTTTCTTAACTTGGTAAATAAATATAAAAACAATATAATCTCCCAAAATGGGCACCTATAAATATAAATATAAATATAAATATAAATATAAATATAAATATAAATATAAATATAAATATAAATATAAATATAAATATAAATATAAATATAAATATAAATATAAATATAAATATAAATATAAATATAAATATAAATATAAATATAAATATAAATATAAATATAAATATAAATATAAATATAAATATAAATATAAATATAAATATAAATATAAATATAAATATAAATATAAATATAAATATAAATATAAATATAAATATAAATATAAATATAAATATAAATATAAATATAAATATAAATATAAATATAAATATAAAATTCAAACTTCTAAATTTTAAACGTCGTGAGTTGGTTAAAATTGATCGCCGGCTTTTTGTGAAACTTTATGGAAAGATTTGGTAAGAATTATCTTCTAATTTTAGAAACATTCAAACGATTTTTAATTTGAAATATTCAAAATAAATATAAAACTTAAATTTTTGGTTTAAACTTTCTAAAAATGCCCAAATATAAATATAATATAAATATTTTTTTAAATATAAATATAAATATAAATATAAATATAAATATAAATATAAATATAAATATAAATATAAATATAAATATATAAATATAAATATAAATATAAATATAAATATAAATATAAATATAAATATAAATATAAATATAAATATAAATATAAATATAAATATAAATATAAATATAAATATAAATATAAATATAAATATAAATATAAATATAAATATAAATATAAATATAAATATAAATATAAATATAAATATAAATATAAATATAAATATAAATATAAATATAAATATAAATATAAATATAAATATAAATATAAATATAAATATAAATATAAATATAAATATAAATATAAATATAAATATAAATATAAATATAAATATAAATATAAATATAAATATAAATATAAATATAAATATAAATATAAATATAAATATAAATATAAATATAAAAATATAAATATAAATATAAATATAAATATAAATATAAATATAAATATAAATATAAATATAAATATAAATATAAATATAAATATAAATATAAATATAAAATTTTTATACAAATATAATACCTACATATATAGACAAATTATCGAAGGTCCTAATTGATATAAAGCGAGCCAAAAATTCCATTTTAACAACGATTCCTGCAACCAAAAATCCGATACCAAATCTTTCCATAAAGTTTCACAAAAAGCCGGCGATTAACGAATTAAATTTTCCAAAAATAATCAAAGTCCATACTGCTCTGAGTCATGCACACGAATGATTTCGTACGTGCGAGAATGTTTTATGCACACACCAATGCAAAACATTTAAGTGAACAATTTTGAAAAATATAAATATAAATATAAATATAAATTTGAACTGAAAAATCAAAAACTTAACACTTTTACTTTTGTCTCAAAAAGTATTTCCAACCCTGAAAATTTATTTAGAAACCGTCTGTGGGAACCGGATGATATGAGACAGTGATTGTTTACTGCCAGCTACTACTACGTACAGCAGTGAAATTAATCCCTGAATTTATGATTATTTATTTGTTTTTAGATTTTTTTATTATGATTAAATTTATACTCGATGCGATTAGAATCGAATTACAAAATTGTCAACATTAAACACTCCAGAAGAGCTCTTGATAAGACAAATGTATGTTTATTCCGTGCAAACAAAAGTAAGTTTGCATCGAATGTGTAACAAGACGACATTGTTCAAAGTGTTTGTTATCAGATTTAATCGACAAATTTAATCAAATATTTATCGTTCAAGTGTCCTTGGTGCCAAAACTTGAGAGAATATCAAATGCATTTTCCATTAAAAGCTCACTTTTCTTGCGACTTTGACTCATTTCTGCCTATGGTTTCGAATGACTCAAAGACGCAAAATTTTCAAAATAACTTCTGAGAAAGTCCTTAATTGAATTAAAATCTCGAACAAAAGACAAATCTCAAACTCAAATATTGTGATTTTTCATTAACTTTATCGCATAAAATCTCTCATAATGCAATAAAATATGAATTCTTTTTGTTTGACTTGCATATTATGATGCCATGTAGCGTTGATAAATTATGACAAAAACACCGTATCGCACCGCTGATCCCGATGCAGCAATAGCTACGGTACTAAAAAATGCAAATGCCAAATGCAGCCGAAAAATTTCATGTTCAAATATTTATTTTTCCCATTTTATTGTGTTATTGTGCGATACATCCGCGTGCGATTTTCAACTCAATTCAATAAAGGTGTCTGTTTGCCTATTTAAATTTATTATGGTGATACAGTGCCGCGGTGCTACCTACAGCTAAAAAACGAAACACACACTTGAATATTTAATCAAAAAATAAAGAGAATGGAATTTGACGGTGGTTCGCTCGCACGAAATGGTGTAATAGACACCATGCCAATATTTATGTAGTAATTTTATTTGTTTTGTTACTTTTTTTTCTCTCGTTCAGATGAATTTGCGGATAAATTGGTATTACAGTGATGTGAAATTCAGTAAATTTCTCTGAAAATTCAAAAAGTTGATAATCGGGCATTTTTTTCAGTAATAAATTAGAACGAAACACACCCAGAGAATCACTAAAAATGAATTAAAATGAAATAAAAGAGATTAAATTTATATTTACCAGCCTATGTTACTTTTTCATTTAGGAGATAGTTCATGGCATTAGCATTTATATTGTGTTGTGTGCCACTTTTGCTTGTTTGTATGCCAAAAAATTATTATTTATAATGAAATTATGCTTAATTGTTAGAGCAAATGAGAGTTCCCTCATAGAATTTATCAATTTTCATGAATTTAATTTTTTTTTTAATTAAAAAAAAATATATTAAATTTTATTTAAAATTAAATTTGAATTAATTCGAATGTTTTAATTTAAATATACAAATCGGATTCTAATATAAATTTCATAAATTTTTTAAAAAATTATAAAAATCTATTTTTTATTTTATTATATTTTTTTAGTTATTTATTTTATTTTTTCTTTTTATTTTATACTATGTTTAATTTTTTTTAATTTTTTAAATAATATATTTTTTAAAATATTTATATAATTATTAGGTATGAATTAATTTAATTTAAAAAAAAATATAATATAAAAATAGAAAAAAAAATAAAATAATTAATAAATAAAATAAAAAGTAATTTTCAAAAACAAAAAAAAATTAACGCTTATATTTTTTTATTGATAATATTTTATCCAATTTATTTTTTAATAAAAAAAATTTTTTGTTACGTTTTAATCGAATTCTATTGATAAAAAAACACGTGCTGTTATTTCACAATTTTTTTTTGTACTTTATTCAAAATTTCTTTCTTTCAAAATTCAATTTTTAATCCAAACTTTTCTACATTCTATGTGAGTTTCATAACAATTTTTTTTAATATCAAAATTTTATTTATTATTTTCTTTCAGGAAACGCCAGTCGACTCCACGTTTTAATAATAGTTGTAATAATCTGGAACAACTAACTGCCCCTTTGTGACTTTTCTTCCTGCTTTACTTTGCGAAAGATGATCAGTAAGTCCTCTTTTATCCATTTTGGCTGGATTATTGCCCTGAACGGGCTTCCCTTGTCGTCTTAGTGCGATCAAGTAGTGCGTTGATTGATTAAGCATATACGGTGTGAATCAAAACAATTATTGATTAAAACTGACTCGAATCTCGACGTGACTCACTTTTTATATGAAAGTCGTCTTATCGCTACAAATTCTCGAGTTTTTGAAATAAACCACTTTTGCTTATCAAAAAATTCGATTTACGTAAATAGAATGCCGTAAAATTTCCATGAGGGAAATACAAAACTACTACTGATGATTGCTTTGATGACAAAACAAGAGGTTTTTGCAAACGCACACAACATTAGGTTATTACAGTTATTATTAAGTTAAGCTAGTTATTGTTTTATGTTTTCAACATTTCTCATCTCGGCTCGGCAGTGAAACGTGAACAAAAACTCATTAAATATTCAGCAAAAGCGGTTGCCATTGCTTGCATGTACTTTCCACATACATTTGCGGTTTTATTAAAATGCTTCGCTTTTTTTTGCTCTGTGTGTCGTCACAGTAAAGAGACAGCTTTAGTGCCATGTGGGCTTTAGTCCCTTTTTATTATATGTATTTTTAGGCGATGATGTCATATTTTGTTAACTTTCGCCCAGTGCATGCAACGAAAGATGCACAAATGTGTGGGCAAGCAGCGTACGGACCATATTTTGCGAGAAAATGTCTTATCTGGTAAAATATTTTTCATAAGGCTTTAAAATAATAAAATGGGGATTAAGACACACACATGTGTGCAGGAGTTATGTAAGTGAGAAAATAAAGTGCTTGTGTGTGAGATAAAACCAGTTTTAAAATAGAAAATGGAGACGCCTGGTATTTTACTCCAATTTTGCTTACAAAAAGCCCATTTATGTCACACAAGAAATTTATTTGCTTACTTCTTGTCTTCTCATATTTGCCTAACAACTTACCTCTCTTATTTATGACATGAAAAACAAACACAACCACACACACACACAGGTGAAAGTCCGTAACATGTGTTGCTGTTGGTTAAATGTAAAATGCAATTGAATTCTTAATATTAAATGATTTATGTTTTGATACACGGCTCTCTTGTATTGTTATCGCTCAGAATTTTCTCTTTGTGCATAGCTAAATGGGATAAGCAGTGACTAACACACGGGGAAAAAAGTTAAACTTTTTTTAATTTTAAATTTTTTTAAGTAAAATTATTTTTAAGTTAAAAGAATTAAATGACTTCTTGCAGAAATATTTTTTTAAAGTTAATTTTTTTTTGAAAATATTTTTTTTTTTTGAAATTATTTTTTATTTTGTTTTATTTTATTATTTTTAAAAAAATAAAATTTGTTTAAAAAATGATTTTTTTATAAAATTTTGATAAAAGACCTTCAAAGGGTTAAAAGTTTTGAAACTTTTTGAAATTATTCTTAAGCCTTTTAAGTCAAAGAACAAAATTATTTCCTTTTATTTAAGTTTAGCTTTAAGCCTTTGAGGTTTTTAAGTTAAAGGCTAATTTTTCTTCAGTCCTAAAAAAATTCAAAAATTAGAAAAACAATTTTACAATTTATTTTGAAACATCCTTCATCAAAAAATACAAGAAAAAATAAAATTTAAAATTTTGTGCAAGCTTTTAATACCGAAAACAGCCTATTTTTTATATTGAAAAAATGTTAATCTTACAAATTTATAAAAAAAAAACTAATTTAGTTGAAAATTCAATTAAACAACAAACTGAGCAATTTGAATTTTTTCCGTGTACCTTACCATGGCCATATGCAAAACCAAAATATAATGTAATAAATGAAAATAGATCATGAAACTGACAATGTTTATTTGACTTTGTCCTTGCACTGCACACCGAAATGTGTGATATTGAGGCTAGTTAAGGCAGTTGTGAAAGAATTATGGCAAGAGGAAATGTACAAAAGTGATATACGAGGTTCGTCTTCGACTGAACTCAACTTGGCTCTACTTTTTTTTTTTGCAAAACTAAAGACATGCAAGGTGTTTATTCTGTGAACAAGAAACGATTTATAGCGCTTCGAGACTCTCGGCAGGCAAAAATTTTGTTGTTTATTCGTTTATATCGAGAAAAAGAGATTTAAGTTTTCGCTCGCTCATTCAAATGCTGCTCCTTATTTATCGTTTCCTGTGTAAGTGCAGCTGTGTATTTGTATTGAATTTTACGGAAAATAGGATATTGGATCAATTCAATTCGAGTCCATTCAATGGAGAGAATGAGATTCAGTCAATGGTGTTGTTGACATAAATTTTTGGTTTCAAAGAATTTGATTTATGGCGGAGAGTCCATAAATCTTTTTTTGTTTTTCATTGAATCAGTTTTGGGCGGAATGTTTTGTGTTGTTTTTGAGTAAAATGATGACATTTGGAATTTTTTTTTTAAATTTCTTTGAATTAATTATTTAATTAAAAATAATAATTAATATTTGCTTTAAATAATTTTTTATCAGCCTAATTAATTTAGAAAGCTCGTTTAAAAAATAAGATCAATATTTAAAAAATTCAAAATTTTAAAAAGTTCAAGAATTCAGAGTTAAGTTTCTTATTACAAATTTCACTTTATTTAAAAAAAAATAAAAAAAATATATATTAAATTGAATATTTCCGTTTGAATTAAATATTTTTAATGAACTGATTAAATATTTAAGATTAGTTAAAATTTTGGTATATACATTTTATTAAATTTTTTAATTTAATTAAATAAAATTTAAATTTAAAAAGTATAAAATTAAATTTAATTTTATAAAAAATAATAAATGAATAAAAATTTTATTTTATTTTTTTTTATAAAAAAAATAATTTTTTGTAACTAAATTAAATTAAATTTACTAAAAATTTAATTTTTTAGCGCTTATTAAAATATAATATTTTTTTTTTATTTTTCATTAAAATTGATCTAAAAATATTTTTATTTTAATTTATAAGCCAATTCTCCAATTTATAAGCGAAAATAAATATTTCTTAAGCATTTTTTTCTAAACTTTTAATCAATTCATATATTCAATTCCTAGCCCTTTCTTTAATAAATTTTATCCATAAAAGGCATTCCCTTGAAAGTTTCCTTCAATTCATATTTTTTTCATTTTTTTTTACCACAACACAAGAAAATTCCAATAACATCACAACAAAAACACAACAATAATGATAAAATTTAATCCTGTAAAAGAGAAACAAACAACTTTTTTCTTTACAACAACAACTAATAGTAATAATAATAATAACAAAAATATCTTTTCAATATATTTATAAAAGTTCCCATTATAATTTGCTGCAGTTTGCAGATTTTACGCATAAACCAATTTTTATCATCATCAACATCGTTCGTTTTTTTTTCTCATCCTGCCTGCCATCCACAGCACAGACACAAACACAGACAGTGATGATGCAGCAAAAAGATGTACAAATAAACGCAAGTAACATTAAAAAGTATCGCTGGAAAAATATTTTTATTCCGTCGTTGTTGTTGTTGTTGTGTATATGCGTGACGATGCAATAACAAGTAAAACTTTTACGGCTCTTGTTATTCTTTTTTTTCTCAGTTACTCCACTTTTTGGCAAAGAAAACAGCTTTTCCATCAATATTATTATTATTACAGGCATTTTCTTGCACTTTGAATGCATTTTTGTGTGTTGCGATATGAATAAATATAAAGCCTTTGCGTAAGGAAACGTGAATAAAATGATAATAACAAAGAATGCCGCCAATTTTATATCAAAAGAAAATTTCCGGTTCATACGGAAAAAAATTAATTACATTAGCAATTCACCTGAATCGCAAAATAATAAAAAAAAAAATGACCGCACTTCTCGCATTTTATTATATATTTATTATTAAATATAATTTCAATTTATTTTAACAAACGCACAGGGAGGAGGAAAAATAATGATTTGGGTCAGTTTAATTATATGCCTTATTTAGCGCGTGCCTTGCAAACGAACACGAAGCGAGGCAAAACCAAAAAAAAAAAATACGGCAGAAACAAGGGAAAAAAGTTGTACATGTAAAAGGTAATTTGTAATGGTTTATAACCCATATCATTATTTACGTTTACAGAACGCAGCGAAAAAAAAACACGAATAAAAATTACAGAAAGAATGGAAATGATTATCTGTGTCAGTTACTTATGGACTTGGTTTTGATGTTGTTAGAGGGTTTTTTTTATATAATTTTTTTGTTTTTTATTTTCTACGAATTAAATATGTGTTGGACATGAGAACAGTCATCGTCATTAATGGTGTGAAGTGAATGGAATTTACATAATAATTATTTTTTTCTGTCTGGTTTAATTAGAATGTTAAGCAGTTTTTGTTTGAGTCTGAAATAAATGTTCTGAAGTGGAAATTTTTGTGTCCTATTTTTATAAATTTAATTTAGAGGGACTGATTCAGTGAATTAAAACAAAGATTCATTTCATTTCATTTTTTTTTATAAAAAATAACTTAATGCACGTTTTGAAATTTCAACCCCAATCGTTTTTAAATTAAATTTAAAAAAATAAATTAATTTATGAAATTCAATAAAATTTTATTTTTTTAAGCAGTTTTTCAATTTTAAATTCAAATTACTTCTAATTTTGATTTAATTAAATATTTTTTAATAATATAGGTAATTATTTAATTTTAAAAATTTAATTAAAATTTATTGTATTTTGGTACTAAATTATTATTAAATTGTATTAAATTTAATTTTTATTTTAAATTGTAACCTCGAACTTAATTTAAATTTTCATCTCATTTTAAAATTTTAACCACATTTCATATGATAATTCCTTATTTTACAATTTTAAATCCCTCCATTGAATTATTATCATTTTAATAATAATTTATTATTATTATTTTTTATTTTACTTGTTACCAAATTTATTATTAATTTATATTTTTTATTTTATTTTAATTTATTTTTTTTTTAATTTTTAAAGCAGTTTTTAAATTTCAATTTAAATTATTTCAAATTTTTCTTTAATTAAATATTTAATAAAATAGGTGATTTTAAACTTTAATAAATTTAAATTGAATTATTTATATTTAAAAACAAATTAACAAATTCAATAAATTAAAAAAATAAATAAACTTGAATTAAATTAAATTTATTTTTTTATTTCATTTTTTTAAAAACACATTTATGAATTTCAATATAGGTACCTAAATAATTTCTAATTTTCTTAAAATTCGAGCTTAATTTGAAAAATAAATTTAAATTAAATAAAATTTTAAAATATATTAAAAGTAATTTCTAAAATATAAATAATTAATTTTTTTTCTCATATTAAAATTTTAACCACATTTTGTATAATAAGTCCTTATTTTACATAATTAACTACCTCCATTTAATTATTATAATTTTATTTTATTTTATTATTTATTATTTTTTATTAAACTGATTAATTTATTATAAATTAATATTTTTTTATTTTTAGTTTTAAATACCTATTTTTCTTTTTTTTATTTTTTTGAATAATAAATCTAAATAAAAATTTAATATCAAAATTTACTCATCTGATAAGCTATCCAACCGCCAAATCATACAAATCTTTGACACAAATAACGTCAATAATTCACCTGCGCTACATGCAGATGAAGTTGCGATAGTCCGCGCCAAAACTAAAAATTCGTATTGAATCACGGTAATAAATTGCTTGTTTACTCGTATATCAGGCAAGCAAAATCAAATATGTATAATTTATAATTAGACAAATGTTTATTTTAATTTAAATTAAAATTTTTGGTGGTCGTGGCTCTCGAATATCACATTGCGAGGCTACGAGCGAGAGAGACAAAATTATGCGGAGGATGAGTTTTTTGTGCGGTGTACATTATTATTACAAATAATACTTAAAAAATTCATGAAATTAATGAGTTGTGTTTAAATTTTGTGCTGTTTTTATTTATAAATGATTGAAATTGTTTCCTCCTATTTACCATAAAAACCTAAAAAAAAAGTTCAATTAAATAGCAACAAATTAATTTGTTTTCACAATTTCTCCTCTTGTCTCCCCTTTTGAGCAAAAATCTCGTTTTAAATGTTAATTTTGTTTGTTTTATATAATAAAATGGAGGAATTTTCATCATTCAACGAAAATTGCTGTTAATTTTGATCGCTTTATGGTCAATTTCGTGCTTTTAATTGAAATCAGGCGTAAATTTAAATGCTTTTAACTGAAATTAGGTGAAATTTCGCATAAGGAACGAGGAAAAACGTAAAAATTAGCGATAATATAATTTTGACTTATGCTCCAATTATGCTAATAAAACCGCAATCACTGCTAACCTCGTCTTCAGTAAAAAAAAAAATTGGTGAAAATTAAATTTCACCTTTTTTTTTTTGTGTGATTTTACGTTTCACAAGATTCACGGATTAATTTTCTCTTTAAATTTTTTTTTAAGTATTTTATGATTATTGCATTTTGTTCCATTTCGAGTGTAAAACTGAAAATTATTACTTGACTCTTCTTAATTTTGCCCCAACCGCAATTTCGACACGGAAGCCTCATTATTTGTGTATTTTTATTGCGAAGTAACTTTTATGGCGTCTTTTTAGAGTAACTCAAAAAAAAATATTATTGCTCAATTCGAGTACGAGCAATTTTTTATGGTAATTGTTTTCGCATAAAATTCACTCGTCGTTGATGACTAAGTCGTGAT
The DNA here is from genome assembly GCF_036172545.1 of Culicoides brevitarsis. NCBI lineage: Eukaryota > Metazoa > Arthropoda > Insecta > Diptera > Ceratopogonidae > Culicoides > Culicoides brevitarsis. Next base: position 17,878,150 of record NC_087086.1, on the reverse strand, counting down.
AATCGAAAAAAAAAATTTTTTTTCTGCAATTTCAGGTGTTCAGCTGGAATTTACATTAATCCAGAGTGCGAGAAGTTCATTAGAATCCACTTTAAATCGTTCTGTCTGCATTTGCTGTGCATGTGTAAAAAGGAAGGTAGCGAACAAACATACACGTCCTCGCAACAACAACTGCGTTTGAAATAACAATGAAATGCTTTTTCTGCAGCAGCAACGACAGCATCAGCGGAACACGAAACTGGAAACGAAGAAAGGCAGGCAAAAAAATTGTTTTCAATGCATCGCACGTCCCTTTCTTTTCCGTTGTTTGTGTTTATACTGCAGAGATTATGTTTGCTTTTGTATTCGCTCCGACTCAAAACATTCCCAAGGATTCATTCACGCGCTGCATAGGAATAAAAAGACATCACTGTACGAGAGAGAAAAAATTTGAATATGATTATTTTCCGTTGTTTGTTCGTTCATTTGTTTGTTGTTGTTGTAGAGTGGTTGTTGCAACGAACGAACGAGCGACTGAGCTTAATTTTATTCCTTCAAAAGATGCGATAAGTGAGTAAACAATAATATTATCGGTTTTGCGAAAATGATGTTCTTATAATAACAATAGTAAATAAATATATTTCAACGATTGCAAGTAACCGAGATAGTAAGAAGTAATATTCAGTACTTGAAGTAACAATAACGATTGTCTTAAACTTTTTATTAAATAAAATTTAAAAATTTTAAAAAATTTTTAAGGTTGTTCACAAAATTTTATAATGTTGAAATTTTTAAGAAAAATTAAAATTTATTTATTTAGAAAACAACCTTTAAGACAAGTTTAAAAAAAAATTCATGAAGTATTTTTAAAAAGTTATTCTAAAAGACACCAAAAATGTTAAAAATTTCATTTAAAATGATAGATTTTTGATGTTTTTATTCATATTATTTACCTTTATTCATATATTACATTTTATTCATAATTTTAATTCAATAAATTTATTTTAATTTGAAAAAAAAAATTAGAGCAATTTTTATGAAAAATATTTTTAGAGAAGAAAATCCATGCTAATATACAATTTTTAATACAAACTTTTTTAAAAAATTTAAAAAAAATTAATTTTATTTTCAAAATTTCTTCAAATTTTATGAAAGCGTATTTTATGAAAATTTTCATCCCTAAAAAAATTTTTTTAATTAAATTAATTAATTTTTTCAACATTTTTTGACAAATTAAAAAAAAATATTTCTGGAAATGGTTTCAATTTAATTTAAAATTTTTAAAGACGTTGAAAATGTTTTGGAAACGTTAAAAGTTAATTTTTGAATTTTACAAAATTTCAATAAAATTAAACTTTTTTTTATAAAAACATTTTTAAGATAAAATAATGACCAAATAATTTAAAAATAATTTTTAAGAAATATTTTTTAAAATAATTTTTGGAAAATAAAAAAATAAATTAAAATTCAATAACAATATCAAAGAAAATAATTCAAAATTAAACAATTTTATAATATTTCCATATGAAACAGTACTAAAAACGAGAATCTATATAAAATTTCTATATCCCCTATGGCTTTTATTTCAAAAATTTAACACGAATTGGATTACCCTAATGGAATAAACCGTCAAATTATACTAAAAATAACTAAAAAAAATAAAAATCTATAATTTTTGTTAAATCTCAAAATTTTTTAAATATTTCAATTATTTTTTACAGAAATATTAAAAAATCATAGTTTGAAATCTGCTTAAAATTTTTAAATGTCAAAAATAGCAGAAAAAAATTACTTTGAGCAATGAAAAATTTTAAAAATCTGAAACTCAATTAAAAAAAAATTATCAAAAATACCTCCTTTGCTTTATATTTATCGACTTCACATTAAAAGAAAAATCTAAATTTATATGAGTTAAAAATTTCTTCATTAAATATCTTTTTTTTACAATTAAAATATTTTCTACGCAATTTCCATCATCTGTTGCACCGACATCGGATTCCACTGATTTCCTCCGTCCTGACTAACAACGCACACAGACCTGTCGATATAGCAAAACAACTTCCCGACACGATAAACTTGCTTCCCATTTTCCCTCCTGCCGGGCATCGGCGCAAAAATAATTCCCCGTTCCGCGCATCGTTGCGACACAATTTCCTTGAATTCCAGCTGAGGCGGCGCTCCCACCCGAATATCCATGAGTGATGGTAAACTATCGCCGATAATTGGGGCGGGCGGTGGCGTTGGAACGTTATCTGTATCCGGAGCTGTGACGCCACATGCACGTGACATAAGTTCAAGTGCACGTCGAAAATGATCCTTAACTTGCGGATGTTGCAGAAAGGCGTCATTAAATTGCGATTTCCATCCTTGATACCATCGCGACACTTCATTAAAGTTGGGATTTTGGTTGAGCCAAACAACGAGAATTTGCATCCAGTTGGGGAAAAAGTTCCGATCGAATAAATGGACCATCACTTGTAACGAGAGGATTTCATGCCATTCCCAAACTTGATTGAAAATTTCAATTTCCTGTTGAAGCGGATTAATTTGCAACTCACGAAGTCGCAGCTCCAGCTTTGGGACGATATTTTTGGCGAGAAAGACTTCCATGTCGTCAGCTGCGAAAACGCCTTTCCACGGGTTGATCATTAAACGAGCGGATCGATCTTCGGGCGACCATGCCTTGAGAGCTTTCGATAATTTGTCACGAATCACCGGATAAACGGTCGTTTGCATTTTCGTGCCCAACAATTGAACCCACGGATGAATCCACGTGTGAATTGGCACGTGATCCGTCAACGGATTCCAATCGTTTACGCTGAACGTGAGTTTCGCCAAAACCATTTGATCGAGAATGTTGTCGAGAATCCATTCGGGCAACAGGGGCGCCCAAGCATCAAGTAACGACGCCATCTCATGCGGTTGTCGGGGATTCCAATTAGCCGAAGCAGCACGAATTCTCGGGATAATGCCGGACCAAATAAGTACGGAATACGGATCGAAGATGTCTTTTGAGTCATGCGGCTTGATATCTAACAAAGACATCCACTTTTTGATCAACGAAATTGGTTCGGTTGGATTTTCAAAAGGTTCCCAATGTCGCAACGACGCATTTACGAGAGGCGCGATGACACCTGGCACCAAATCTTGCAATTGAAACTCCTTATATTCCGTGGGGTAGTTGACTTTTAGTTGAATAAACACTTTTTCCGCATCTTCGAGTGTCAAATCATCCGTTGGTTTGACAATTTTTTCGACTAATTCCAACGCAGACTCGAGTGTTGTGAGGTAATCTTTCTCTAACTCGACAATTTTGTGTAAATTTTCCTTTTCTTGTTCCAGTTCGGCGATTCGTGTCTCGGCAGCGCGTTGTCGTCGATCGTGTGCGATAATTTCCTGTTCACTCATGTCTACCAACAAGTTCAAATTGTGCATCAGCTCGGGCAAGGCGAAATTTTGCGTTTCCTTTCGCTCGATATCGTCTTCGTGTTTTGCCTGTCCAAGCGCATGATACCCGGATAAAACTCTTTTTTCGGGTCCCGTCATGTCAATTACCGTTACTTTCGACATTTTTTGATCCAGAATGCCGTAACTCGATTTTTGACCCTTGGCGATGACTTCTTCGACGGTTCTGTAGACATAACGTACTTTGCGTTTCTTGTCGTTACCCTTGCCTTTCCATTGTGACATTTTTTCCTTGAATTCAAGTGCTTCCTTTTCATCGTCGTCAAGTTTTTTCTTGCCAACTTGCTTTTGATCGGCGATTCGAGCTGCTTTTTCCGGCCCATAAGCTCCGATGGCGCCTCGACCTTTACGTAAGAAAGCTTGAACGGGCGCATTTATGCCTTGCAACTCTTTTCCGAGACCTTTTCCCGGCTCGTAACCCATTTTTTGCAACAATTTGCTGCCAATGCCTTTCGTATGGGCCTCCCAGTCGCCCATTCCTTTGGGCATGTTGCTCGGGCGGAAGTTTCGCGTACGAAAACCCGCCATATGGTTCATCGTCATTTCCTCTTGTTCAGATTCGCTCGTTGCTTGTTCACGTTCTTCTTCGCCATCGTCCTCATCTCCGCTTTCATCGTCTTTTTTGCCTTTTATTTGGTTCGGCACGAGTGACGGAGGCTTTTTTCCGGCTTGTTGAACCCCTCCGGCGACGAAATTCAAAGGTTTTGAATAATCTTTGAAGCCTTTTTTACGACGCCCGCCCAATTCAGGTCCAGAATCATCGGAATCGCCAGAATTATCAGCCCAAATACCTGAAAAATGATGAAATTAAGTTAAAAATTACAAAAAATATGAATAAATTAACACACCGTAAATCGCTTGGTTCTTTGTTGGTCTCCTGCGATTGCGATTTGGGTTAAATTCGTTGTCCAAATCGTAGTCGGTGATCTCAAATCTCTCATATTCCTCGTCAGACATCTTTTTTTAGCTCCTTTCCCTTGTGATTTCAATAAAAATTAATTTTTCTGCATTTTATTCGTCGGGTTAAACGATTGTAAACAAAACAAATGTCGCCGATGCAACTTCAGCTGAACGCAAATCGCAAGTGAGACGAATGAAAGTGACTTTTTGACAGTAGTTGTCAAATAAATCGACTCGAAACACAAACAAAAGACATTTTTTGTCACATTTTCATCCAAATTTCACCGATTTTCCTGCCCAAAACCACAGAAAAATGGTTCAGGTGAGTTTTTTGTCGGCCTAACTTTGCGTTTTAATGTTTGGAAGTGTCTCAAAACGTGAAATAATGTGATTTTTTATGCATTTACAGGCCGCTGCACTCGAAAGCGAAGGCATGGAAGATGGAACAACGCATGAAGAAGAGAACAATTTGCCAGCTGCACTAAAGCTCCTGTCTGAAATGAGTACAAATGCTGAGCAGGTCTCGTCACTCGTGGACCAGATGCTCGAACGGGTGCGTTCGGGCGAGTTCAGCACAGAATACGGTTTAAGTTTCCTCGAAGTAAAGTACCAGATGCTACTCGACTACCTGATCAACTTGTCCTTTGTGGTGTTGCGCAAAACGACGGGCCAGACAATCGAAAATAATCCCGTGATTGATCGTCTTATCGAAATTCGCACAGTGCTGGAGAAAATTCGCCCGATCGACTACAAACTGCGCTACCAAATCGATAAACTCGTCAAGACAGCAACGACAGGCGTGGAAGACGTCAACGATCCGAGCAATTTTAAAGCTCGTCCCGATTTATTGACGAGTCACGTGACCAAATCCGATTCCGACGAAGACTCAGAAGACGACGACGATGCGGATTCCGACGACGCCGCCACGAAAAAGCTCAAAGATCAAGTTTACAGACCGCCCAAACTCACCGCGATGCATTATGATGACGATCCGGCGCAGGAAAAGAGTCGCAAGCAATTCGAACGTTTGAAGAAACGCGCGTTACAATCATCGATCATCCAAGAAATGAAGGAAGAATATTTAGATACTCCCGTGGAAATCTCCGAAGGATCGAAGGCCGTTCAGCTTTACAATAAGGCACAAAAGGAACGTGAACGCTTCGAAGAGGACAACTTTGTGCGCTTGCCCATCACGAAAGCCGACAAACACAGACAACGACAAATGACGACGTTAGGCAATCTCGGCAACGAAATCACGAGCTTCCGAGACATCAGTATGCTCACGGGCGGCGGAAGTAGTAGGAAAGACGCCGAAATGTCAGGCAAAAAGGGCAAGAAACGCAAAGGAGGTGCCGGAAAGAAGATTAAGGGCAAGAAACGAAAGTTCCATTAAACTCATTTTTCGCGTGAAAACATTTTTTAAAAATATTTCTTTGATTATAATCTTTAATTATTAAGTTTTTATCGATATTTTTGTTCAATTTCTACTTTATTGTTATATTACTTTAATTTTCTTTATTAATTACAAAGTTATCTCAGTCGAGATATTCAATCAGTTTATTTCCCAGATTTATTTTAGTTGATAAAAATTTATGTTATTAACAATTTTGGTTCAATAAAAAAATTACTCATAAAAATTTTTGCTTTTATTCATCGAAAAAAGTTTCAAAGGTTATTTTTGTCACCGAAAAATTCTTAATAATTGTTAAAGAATTCGCATGAAAAATATTGATGTGACATGCACGAAAAATTTCAAGTTTATTTAATGATCGATAAGAAAAGTCGGCATTGAAATTGGATATGGAATCACCGATTAATGCGAATTTATTATAATTTGGACTTTTGTACTTTCTTGGTTGAGTCATCATTGTGTTTATGGAAAATTTTTAATGCATCAAGATTTTTCCTGAAAAATTTATAAAAAATTTTAATTGATTTTTGCTTTTAAAATAAAAAAAAAAAAATTTAAATAATTTTTTTTTATTAAATAATTAATTTTATTTCAAAATTTAAAAAAAAATTATTTTTGATAAAAAATAAAAATATTTTAACTTAATTTTTATTAATTTTATTTTTTTTAATTATTTTTTTAATTAATTTATTTTAGAGTAAAATTTAGTAGAAAAGAAAATTAGATTTTAAAATATAGAAAAAAAATAAATTTTTTTAAAGTACTTTTTTAATTTAAAAAATATTTTTTATTTCAAAGATTTGGAAAAAAATTATTTAAGAAATTCCTTATGAAAAATTCAAAACTCTCAAATCTATGAGAAAATTTCTTCCCTCTAAGTTAAAAAAATATTCCTAGAAAAAAAATTCTAAAAAATTTAAATAAAACATTTCATAAAAATTAATCCACTACCCGTGATACAAAAGATTACCTAATCGTTTATGTCGAATTAAATGCAACGAAATTCTGTGCGATACATCTAAACCCGAAAATTCATGTTGCGTCAACGGATTAAGATTATCCCTTTTTTTATTCCGAATAATTCGTTTCTGCATCATGACAATGGAAAATCTCTGATAGATTTATCAAACAACAAAACTAAAACGGGAAATAACGTAACGCAAAATGGAATTAATCCCATGAATGAATGTAAAAATCCTGATCGACCTGAATGAATACTGGTTCCTGACCCTATTTAAATAATTACAAGATCCGTCAATCAACGTAAAAGAGCTCAAAATGGAACTTTTGGATATGTTAATTACATTTGAGTATTTAAAGATTTATTTCTCATATAAAAATATTAACCTTGATTCTGAAAGGTATGAATTTTAAAAGTTTTTATGAATTTTTAGAGATAATTAGGGTTCGAATAGACTTGAATTAGCAAAAAAGCGATTTACAAATTTTTAACGGTTAATTTTTGAACTGATATTTTCTAATTTTTAGTCTATGCGAACAACATCCTGAACTTCCATGTCAATAAAATCAGGCTCATGAGAATGTCGTTGACCACCTTTTAAATAAATTAATTAATTATTTATTAATTTAATTTTAAATTAATTTAAAAAAATAAATTAAAAATTTAAATTAATTTAATTAAATTAATTTCATTTTTACAAAAAAAAAATAAAATAATAAACATTTTTAATTTTATTTTATTTAAAATAAAAAACAAAATAATTTTCATTAATTTTTAACTGCATCAGCTTCCATTCGACAGCGTCCAGTATGAGCTATGACAAATCCTGGCGGGCAATTTAAATCTATATTTATGATATTTGACTCATAGATGTTCGACTTCCTTTCGTTTATCTTCTTTCCGACTTCTTTATCGAAAATTACTCTCTTGCACGTCACAGATGTGATGAAAATTAAAATACAAATCATCAAAAACGATTTTATCTTCATTTTAGGAGATCTCTGTAAAATAAATTCACAACTTCAAGACCTCTCTTTAAACTTCAAATGAATAAATTTTCAAGAAATAAACAATTTTTATATAAAATAAGCTTCACTTTTTATTATTTTAACTTAATTTAGTTCACACAGACACATCAATAAATAAATAAAACACCTAAATTTCGCAATCATATCGTAAAATGCGGCCTTATCTTAATAGTCTACAACAATAAATTAGTTCGAGGGTTATTTTTTTCTGCGTTTTTTTGCAATTAAAGTTACGTCCACGCCCTCCGACAACGCCTCGTATGGTCCACAACAAATCCTGGCGGGCAATTTAGCGGCACATCGATGATGTTTGCACTGTGGACTGCGGAACGAACTGATTTATGGAAAACTATTCGGGCGGCAATTGTTGAGGTGAATGTTAGGAGGAACAGTAATCCCCAGGCTATCGTTGAGATTTTCATTTTTTATAAATTTTTCTTAATTTCTTCGTGAATTTCTTTTAGCGCTTTTTTTTGTGGTTAATTTTTTTAAGTCAAAAAATTTTTTATGATGTTTGACTCACTCGTGTTAATTTACTGTTTAAAGTAAATCAATATGAAACAACATTTTATATTCAAAATGAATATTTTTGTTATCTTATCTTATCTAAATTCATAAAAAAATGTGATAAAATGACTTAAAATAAGGCTTGATGCATGAAAGGGCTCAAAAATTATTTTAAAAAAAATTGTAACTTAAGATCTTTCTTGTTCAACGTCAAAATCTTAACTAATTCAATCAAATTGAGGAAAGAAAATGTAAATTGCAACAACGTTTCTGAACTTTTCTGAGAAATTAACTTATGGATTTCCGGTTAAACTTCATCTGACGTTCAAGGAGAATTTCTCGAAAGATCAACATTAACGTAAGTTTTATGATTTTCACTGAAATTTAGCACAAATAATTTTTTTTTTCTGATATTTTTTTTTTTAATTTTAGCCCCTTTATGGCCTCATCTCTGCATAAATATCAAATTTTCATGTAAAAATGATAACAACCCATTGGAATTTCTGGTACAATTGTTCCGTCGATCGATAATAAAATACATGACAAGTCACAAGGAAGCGAGGAAACCCCCTCAATTCGCTTCAAATAGCTATAGTTTGCGTCATTGTAGTACACAAAGAGGCGTCTTAATACTGTCGCGACATAATTTCCAAGCTTATCAGTAAAATTCCATTAACAATGAAACATCTGGCCATAAATAAGTCATGACTTGCTTCATTTTATTAATAGCGTTGCAAATTATGACGCAATTATTAGGTCATCGCGGAAGAGCATCCTTCTAAAAGTTTGAGATTTGTCGAATTTTTTATAATTTTTTCACAAGTATCGGGCGTCTCCATCTTGATAATGAGAAAAAATGCAATGGCGAATGCGAGAACGAGAAAAACTGACTCCAGGCACAAGAGAAAGCGATGAATTGGACGAGATTCGACTTCCATGGTTGCTGTGATCGTTAATTTAAATTAAAAACATTATTGAGACAAGCCTTAAAAATATCCCTTTTTACGATGAGCGACATGTGTCGCATATCCTTTTGACGTCTCTTGCAAATTTTTTCACTCTATGTCGTACACGATACATATTGGCAAGCAAAAAAGAATATCTAAGGACTAAGGCGTAACTTTTTTCCAGCGAATTTTTCAAATTTTCCATTAAATTTTGTGATTAATCGACGCGAAAGACGTCGCTTTAGTGCATAAGTGAGTGCCAGGAGGTTTAATTTGTCGAAATTTCGTGTTAATTTTCGATTTCTTCCGCAGGAAACGTGAATTTTCGTGTGAAATTACGACGAAGGGAAAAAGGACTCGCCCTTTGTGTCAGTCGCAAGTGCAAAAAGTTTGTTGTTTGTCGTGAGAGAAGAGCGGAGAAAAGTCTCCCAGGAACACCCGTTCAAGCTGGAAATGGACGCGTATTTAGACACCTTTCGCATCTGGGATCAGGAGTCGAACATCAAGGAGTTGCACACAAGCGAACAAGTGCAATGCAACATTTGCTCCGAGGTATTTGACGTGCCATCGATGCTCTGACATTTCCTCGATGTCAAGGACAAATTCGAGTCGATGGACGAGTCATCGTCGTCTTTCTTGCAAGGGGCACTCTCGTCGTCCTCGTTGTCTTTGTCGCCGCCCTCGCCAACGCCAGCAACGCAGCAAACGCAGCACCAGCAGCAGCAACCACAAAATCGCCAACAACAGCAACTAGATCATCATGCGACAATCAATCAAGCCACCATGGAGGTCACATCCTCGCCCGAAAGTGACACAGTTGAGATCCAAGTCGAGACTTCGACTGTCGTTGCGAGTCCCGGCGACGATGACGATTGCGAAACAATGGTCCTGGATGGCAACGGCAGCAATAATAGTAACTTAATAAATGACAATGACACGGGTTCGACAACGGAGTACGTCGAGATACTCGAGGACTATACGGAACCGATGTTCCCCGAGACCAATATCGAGGTTGAAACGAGTGGCGTTGTGACAGACGACGCAAATGCCTCCGCAACAGCCGCTACCTTACAAACAATAATTACTGAAGCCGCCCATTCATCATCGGAACCTGACAAATCTTCTTCTTCTTCTTCTTCTGCAACTTCGAATTCTTCTTCAACTTCGCTAGCATCGGCACCGCCATCCCAAACACAACCTCAGATTTACTACATTTACAACAGCAGCAAGTCGCAAACGCAGAACAACGCTAATAACGCCGCCACTCCCACCACAACAGCAACGATCAAGCAAGTCATTGAATCGAATGCCAGCACCACGATTGTTCAGAAGAAAAATGACGATGAGGGTCCCGCTGTCGCAGATGAGACGAAACAACCGCAATCCGAGACGAAACTTTTCATGTGCGGCGTTTGCAAGATCATCTTGGAAAAGCGCTATTTGGCGAATCACATGAAGAAGCATTTGCAGCAAGTGAATGAGACGCACACGTGTCGCATCTGCAAGGATACTTTTTCGCGCAAGATGCTGTTGTCGGTGCACATCAGTCAGAAACACTCCATTTTCACCAAAGACTACGTCTGTCAAATCTGCAAACTGCCATATGATGAGAACAACAATGACTTGCATGGCGGATGTCATTGGTTCTGTAACATCTGCTCAAAGACCTTCATGACGAAAGCCTCCATGGTTTGTCATTCGCGGATGCGTCATAATCGTAAGTTGAATTTTTCTATATTTTTCTTTATATAGTTAATTAAAAGTAACACCAAGTGAAACTAAACAATTTTTGCGATGCTTCATTATGGAATCTAAAAATAGAAAAACGAAAGAAAAAATTTAAAAAATATTATTATCAAGTTTACTTAATTCTTCAAAATAATTTTTATTAAATCTTAATATTCAAAATATTTTTTTTACAAATTGTTATTTTTGAGTTTTTCATTTAAAATCATAATAAAAAATTAAATACTTGAGTAAAATTTCAAATATCGAAATTTTTGTTCAGTTTTTTATCTGAATTTCGTTTAATTGATTTAATTTAATTTTAACTTTGATTTAAATTTAATTTTAACTTATAAAATAAAAAAAAAATATTATTTTTAATTAAATTATATATTAATTTAATTTTAATTTTAATTTCACTTGATTTTTTTTTTAAATTTATTTCAATTTTTTTATTTTTTTTTATTTAATATTGAATTATAAGAAAAAAAAAGGAAAATTATTTAATTTTTTTTTATAATTTTCTCAGTTTAGAAATTTTTTATCACATTTTTTAAAAATTAACTTATTTATTTTAAAAAAAATTTGGTCAAAAAAAATTTCATTTTTATTTAAAGAGGTCTAAAATATTAACTTCTTTAAAAAAAATATTAATTTCTTCTAAAAACCATCAACAGGCAATCAGGGAAAATTCGTTTGCGAATTCTGTGGCAAACACTATTGGGACAAGGCAACGCTCGAATATCACGCGCGCGTTCACGTGGGCGAAGAAAAGGTCGTGCCAAGCACAAACAACACCAATAACGGCACAAATAATGGCGCAAGTACCTCAAATGGCGGCAATACGGGAATCCAGCAAGATGGACAAAACAATGCCCCAGTATTATTTCTACTTCAACTCTAGGAACAATCGCCGCAACAGCAAAAACAACAACTCGTTACCAATACTGTGAGCATGAAAAAAGTTAATTTAATTCAAAGGTAATTTTTTTCTGATTTTTCTATAACAAAAACAAAGATACCAAAAAAATAATAATAAAAATACTATTTACACGCACTTTAAAATATAATCTCTAATAATTAAAATTAAAAAAAAAAACAAAATTGCGACTTATTAAGGCACCACACCAAAAAATAAAAAAAAATATTATCTTTAAAAAAAATTCCCAAATGTCGAAAATAACTTTTTGAATAAATATTTGTACCTGTATACTGTGTACTGTACTGATTGTAATAATAATTAAAAATTAATTGAAATCGGATCTTTATCATCATAAAAATGCTAACACTGTGTTAAAAACTGCTCGTTGCCTGAAAACACTGAGAATTAAAAAAAAATCAGGCTTAGGAGCTAAATGACATTTTGAAAAAAAAACTACTAAAAATTATTGACAATTAAAGAAAAGATAAATAAATAAAAAAAAATTAGATAAAAGAAGAAAAAGTCTTACAACTATAAAAATATTATTTATTTAAAAAAGTTGAGGTTAACGTTAGAGTCTTTAAAATGTGTTTATAATTGAATTTCTCGCTGTTATTATATTAATAAAAAAATAAATAAATAGATAAAAAAATATAAATATTAATACAGACAAAAATTTCTAATTCAATACTAAAAAAATACATAATAAAAAACTATCTTCTATATATAAAATTAAATATAATAAAAAAAATAATAATCTAAGAAAAAAAGTGAGATACTGTGAAGCAAAGATTTATAAAGAACGTGAAAAGTCAGAAAATGTCGTATGATTAAGAAAATTAAGAATTTATAATATTTCATGAGAAATTTTAATTTTATTTATTTAATTATTAATTATAAATTTTTAATTCAGTTCAAAATAATTAATAATAAAGAAAATTCTACCGAACGATTAGACAACAAAGATAAAAAAAAATAAAATATCATAAAGAAAATGAAAGCAATAAATACTGAATTTTCCAATAAAATAAAAGAAACATGATAATAAACATTAGAGACAAACAAAAAAAAGGAACACGACACGGCACGATTTTTATAGATTGAAGCAAAAAAAAAACTCGATAAAAAATGAACACAGAGTGTAATGTAAAGGAAAAAAATATCAAATATATTGTTGTTTAGATAAATATTACGTGTAAGATTCAAGCGTGACATTTTTTGAGTAGGCAAAAAGTAATATTATCTAAAACCTAAAACAAAAGAAAAATAATTTTAAAAACATTTAGACAACATTAGGAATGTAGAAAAATAGCGGGTATAAATTTAAATGAAAAAAAAAATAATAAAATAAAAAATAGCTAATTAGTTCACAAAAAAAGTAGAAAAATTTAATTTTAATTTTTAGTAGAATTTTTATTAAATTATTATTAAATAAAAAAATAGAAATAATTGTCCAGGAAAAGTTACCTCTCTCTTGAAATATTAATTAAGAGTGTTAGTAGATTTGGTTTAAGTAAAAATCACACACACACACACACACAACGCAAAAATTAGAGCACACGAGCAAAACAGTAGAAGAGTTAAATTTTTTATTTGCTCTTAAAAAATTAATTAAAATTCAGTTACCGACTAATTTTAAATATAAAGAGCTTGTTTCTATGTTGGGCGTGTGTCAATTACAAAGCAGAATAATATTATGCGGGAAAATATACAGGAATTATTTGTTGGATGTTTGTTAATTGTTCTTTATTACTACATAAATATTCATGTAAAAATATTGACACTATTAATTGTTATAATTAAGTTTATTCGTAACCACAACAATTTAAGTTCTATAAATAACGAAATAATGTCAAGATATTTAATGTTTAATGCACTTTTATTGTTATACATGTAGAAAAACTGAGAAAAAAAATAAGAAATGCACAAAAATCCCTTTTCTACTATAAAATCTCTCACTCACTCTTTCTCTAATTGTCACTAACTATCTAAGAAACTATATCTGTGTGTCTCTCTGTTACAAAGAAAAAAAAATATTATAAGGAGAAAAAATATGAACAACAAAAAAACTGATATATTGTACTATGTGAAGTGTCATGTGATCCGATCCTTCCTTCGTATAAGAAAAAAAAATAATAATTAAATTATAAAAAAAAATCTAGTCAAGGAAAATTATAATTTTCTCATTAAAACATACATTTAGGGCTTAGAAAAAAAAATAAAAATAATAATGACACAAACCAAGTGAGAACAATGCAGTATTTCAATAGTTAATGATAAATTAAAATGTTCTAGAAAATTTAGTTAAATTCAGGAAAAAAATAGTTACTTTAATTGCAATAAAGAGAGAAATTTATTCACTATCAAAGTTTGGTTGTCTATTTTATTGTTTATGATATATGATAATTAATTGGCAAAAACAAAAAAAAATATGAACACTTTAAAAATATAAATAAAATAAATAAATATAGAATTAGTCGTAAAAATTAAATAAATATAAAAGAAGAAAAAAAATATTGCATGCAAAAATTTAAATAAATTCAAAAAATACCTAAATAAAAAATAAATAATGGTGACATTTATTTAAATAAAATAATTAAATGCAGAATAAGAGAAAATGTTAAAAAAAACAAGAAAAATAAATCAAAAAGGTATATAAAAATATTATTTGTTGTTTTAATGTGTTTCTGGGTCACTAACGGTAAGAAATTTCCCTTTTTTGAATTTTGTTCGTTAATTTTATTCGATGGCCTATTCTCATATCCCGAGTTTTCATATGGGCTTGTTTTTTTTTTTTGAAACATAAATAATTGAACATTTATAGTTTTATGTCAAATTTGGTATTTTTCGTCACAAATTAATGATTCAAAATTATTTAAATCAATTTTCTTTCAGTTTTTTGAATTATTACATTTTTTTTGACATAATTTCATGATTTTTTTAAGCTCTTAATAAGTTATTAATTTTTACAATTTTTGTTTAATTTTTAAAAATTTTATTTTTTTAAAACTTTATTAAAATTATTCAATTATTTTAATTAAATTTTATTAAAAATAACTAATTAATAACTTAAGCCATTTTTTAAAACTTATCAAAATGCATCAATTTTTTTTAAATTTTAAAAAAATATTTTTTTTAGCTTTTTGCATAAATATTAAAATAATTCATCAAAATAATTAATTAATTTTTTATTAATTTAATTATTTCATTAATTTTTAAATATTTTTAGTTTTTAGATATAATTATTAAATTCAAAATATTTTTGGCTTGTTTTAAAGCAGAAAATAAGTAAAAAGTAAATTTTGAAAAATTTCCGAAAAAAATTCTTCGAAAAAAAAAACAAGCCCATCTATGTGCGACATTTGTTTACAATTTTAATCAACTTTCATAATCTACGAAATTTTGACTCTCTTCACGAAGTTTTAAACAGATAATCTTTCAGTGCAGCTGTTGTTAATTAACAATTTTCAGGACTTTAACCTTTAAAGTTTTAACATCGGAAAATTTAAAATTGTGAAAAATCGTGGATGATTCATCAAAAATTTCAATATTTAAATGCACAAAGAGAAAGAATTTCTTCTACATAAAAATTTATCAAAGTTTGCTGCGTCATAATATAACTTCGTCGTCAAGTGCAACGATTTCTCCGAAAAAAAAATGCGCAATTAATGCATTTGCAAATTTTTACTCCCACAACACGAAGAGAATGTCACAAAATTCGTTGATTTTTCTTCTTTTTTCGTCATTTTTGAGCGTTTTGTGTGACGAAAGACCTTTGCTGCTTGTCATCTCGTTCGATGGCTTCAGTCCAAAGTATCTGGAACGAGGTTTGACGCCACATTTAAAGAAACTCCAAGAAGCTGGAACTCGAGCGCCGTTCTTGCGAAATGTATTCCCCACAAAAACGTTCCCGAATCATCATTCCATCGCGACGGGATTGTATCCGGCGGAACATGGAGTGCTTGCTGCTGAAGTCTACGACCTCGAACTCGGTAAATTAACGTACGGACCGGATTTGTATGGATATAATCGCTTTGTGGCACCGATTTGGGCATGGAATGAAATGTCAAATGGGAAAAGTGGCTGTATGATGTGGCCTGGATCAGATTTCAGCTACGGATTGAAAGATGTTAATTGTAGTTATACGGAAAAAATGAATGTAACGCACCCGGGACCATGGGAAGAGAGACTTGAAAAATCTGTGGAGTGGTTTAAGTAAGAAAATTTCGTATTTTAATTGAATTTTTGGTAATTTTTGTGATTTTTTTAGCTCTGGAGCGAATCTTGTGATGCTTTACATCGAAGAACCCGATCACAATGGACACATTTACGGCGTGGATGATGCTCAAAATGAAATTTTACGAAAATTGGACAATTTTACGTCACTTTTGGAAGAAAAACTGAAATCTGCGAAATTATGGGAGAAGATGAACGTCATAATTTTATCAGATCACGGCATGATCGATACAAAACCTGCAAATTTCATCAATATTACCAAATATCTTCCGTCGCACAAGGAGGAAATTTACGGAAATTCACCCGTATTGCAAATTAGTCCCACAACAGCGAGTATTGATGACATCTATAATCGTCTTATGAACGCTTCAAAGCTGGAAAATGACACTTTTAAGGTTTATCGCAACTCTGACTTACCGGAACGTTGGAATTATCGCAACGAGCGACGATCTGGTCCTATTACGGTAGTTGCTGAGCCCGGATTTGCCTTTAAACATGACATGACGCCAGCTGTCGAGTACTATCAGAAGACATACAACTTAACAGTGACAAACGAGACAACTTTTGGCATTCACGGTTACGATAATTCCTTCCGTGAAATGAATTCCTTGTTTTTAGCTTGGGGTCCAGCTATTAAAAAGTCTCATGTTGTCGCTCCTTTTGACACAGTCGACTTGTTTCATCTCTTTTGCGAAATCCTAAAGATAAAACCGCCCGAAATCAGTGGAAATCGCGACAACATTCTCGATGTTTTGAACAACGGCAACCAAAATGCAGCGATTTCAGGCTTCTTAATTGCTATTGCTGGCATTTGTGTGTCATTTTGCTTGGTAGCAGCCGCTTTTGCAGTATTAGTTGTCGTTCGAAGGAGACGCGAGGCACAAATGGTACCGGAATTCATCTATGACGAACCCGAGCACATGGAAGAGCAAAAACTGCTGGAAATTGGCATTGGATCGGAAAAATTCGATAGTGAGGCATGACATCAAGCTGATGGTACTCGAGCAGGTACCAGCAACACGACGAATCAAGTGAGTGAGACAAAAGTTAGTTTTATTAACTCTTGAATGACGAAAGTACACGTCAGGATTTAAGTCAATTAAAAATTCAAAGCAATCTTGCCCAATTAATTCTCTAATGTAAAAAAAAATTGACAAAAAATTATGGTGATATTAATTTAAATAAATATTAAACCGTACTCAATTTATGATAAACAAAAAATATTTAGGAAGCACAATCAATATCATTTCTAATCCCCAAGACAAAAAATTGATAATAAAAATTAATAATTGAAGTACAAACCTCAATATAATAAAAAGAAGACAACAACACGTAGGTTAATAGCAAAATTTTATAAAAATAATAGTAAATTATTACATTTTATATTTAAAACTCAAATAATCGAAAAATAACGACAAAATCTCTTTTTGCTCAAATATGACTAAAATTACTTCATTGGTAGCGATCGAAATAATATCAAATCAAAAACAATTTTTTCTGATGCACCATAAATTTAGATGAAAATATTTCTGTATTTTGTATTAAAAATTAAGATTTCAAAAGTTAAGATTAATTGATCCTATTATTTTCTTTTTTTCATTAAATAATCTGTAAAATTATTTATTTATAAAAAATAATTTAAATTATTTTTAATACAATAAACCTTTCCTATTAAAATTGAATTAATATTTAATGAAAATTTACTGTAAAAATATTATTTAAAAATCGAATGAATATTTCTAATAAAAATATATATTTAACAAAAAAAAATGTTCTATTTTTCTACAAAAAAAATCTTCAGTTTTTGAAATATACCTAAATATAATAATTTTTCTTTTTTTTTATTAATTTTAGTTTTTAAACCTTTAACTTGCCCCGTAAGTATTAAAAATATTATAAATTTTATAAAAATATCAAAACTTTCAAGAATTAAAAAAAAATAATATTTTGTAAGATATATTTTTATTAAATAAGTATCTAAAAAAAATTTTTTTTCTCCAAAAATATACTTTTTTTTAATTTTTAGCTTAATAAATTTTTAAGCAATTGGATATTATTTAATTAAAAATTTAATATATTTTAAATTTTAATTAAATTTAATTAAATTTTAATTAAATTATATTATAATATTTTGTAAATATCAAAAAAATGTTTTTCAACATTTCAATTTGTATTTCGACATAAAATTAATAATTTATTTTAAAATTGAATATATTTAAAATATCATATATTTTTATAATTACTATTTAATTTAATTTTTTAAAATTATTGAAGTTTTTTTTTTTTAATTTAATTAAAAATTTATTCTTTTTTTATTATTTTAAAATAAATCATGCAATAAAAAAAAACGTTTTAAATGTTTCATAATATTCTTCACATTTTTATAAGGTTTCACCTGAGACGTCTATTTATGTAATTTTCATTTCGATTATGAGAATTTTTATTACGCCAACTGAAGAAAAAATATATTTTTATTCACGCTTTTCTTGAACGGACTGTTTATTTTGTTCTTAAGCCCACATACTTAGAATTTCTTTGTAAAATAATTCTTTAGAACTTTTTGTAGCTATTTCTATAAATATTTCTCGTTTTTCATTCATAACAAGTCGTGCCTCAATTTTTAAAAAGAAACCTGATAAATTAATAAGTTCTGAAAACGTTACACGCAGTAAGAAAAAAAATAGTCAAAAGATGTTGTAACATTTTTTCCATTGTTATTTAATTATTAATCAATTAACATTCCAAACATACCAGTTTATTCCCTTTTTTCATCCCGTTTGTCTTTCTCGTCATCATCTCATCCAAATATTTGCTTTGGTTTTTTATTTCAAATTGATTTTTAATTCTACCCTGCGTCTTCCTCGCTCATCTCTCTACGTAGCCAACAACGGACGAAGACAATCAATCGCCCTAAAGACTCGCTCCAACCCAATATTTATTCTGTCATCAATGACTAACAACAAAACAAAACGCATTATTTGTCAAAATCAGGAACACCTCAAGGTACAGCAAAATTTGTGTCAATATTGGATGATGATGAAATTGAATTATTTGCTTTAAAATCTTCGTTCCGCTCGGCAATTTGTTTAAAAAGGACACAAATTTGTCAATCTACATGGCATGGGAACAAAAGAAATTACAATAAAATTAGCTCGAGTTGCCTTCAAGATGTTGCCAAGGACTTCATTAAAATACCAGCAGAGCACAGTTCAGTTCATAAACCAATAAATCCTAATATTTTAATGCAGTAAAACATCTGCTATAATGTTTATTTTCACTGTCTGGCATTAAAAGTTTTTTGTACTACCAACGACGACGACATTTTATGCACGGCAACACAGGGATCAAAACGGATTTGTCATCAGGAGAAATTAATCCGACGACATTATATTTTTTTGTGTATGTGGTGCCAGAAACGACAAAAACATGAGCTTAGTACCGTTTTTAGATTATCCTCCAATCATCTTGCTTTCTCCTTCTTTCCAACATTTTTTCATCCTTTTCTATAGTTATGCACGGAAAAAAAGTTTCGTTTCCAACTGAATAATCAAATCTCCTAAGATGTTAATAAATCAATCGATTTTCGTATTTTTTTCAGTGAGTTTTATAAAAATATTAGTAAACTAAACCCGTAGGTAATAAATCCGTTCATCCTACGTTACTTCTCAGTACATGACGAAATCACGTTAAAACACAAGAATTCAATGAAACGAGCAAACAGGAAAAGTTTAACCGAAAAATCGCTTCGAGCTGCATGCAAAACTTTTCCTGCATCGGAGCTCGGCGATATTTAATGCATGGCGGAAATGGAAATACATCGAAGAGGTAATGCGAACAATCGAATCAAGGAACCAATTCTATTGTATTAATCCATGAAAATTTAATAAATCCTTCTCTTTATTGCAGAATTATTATTTTGAGAAAATTTGCCGTGAAATTAACAAGGAAGAAATTTTACAACAAGAAAAAAATGGAGAACAATGACTGACCAACAAAAGATGAAAGTTTTTAAGGAGAGTTTAATAATGCAGTGTCTTGGCATACAATTTATCCATAACAAATCGGAACAATGGGTCAAACAAACAACCAGAAGCGTGTATAAATTACTTATTAAAAAAGATGTCGGTTGATGGAAATCTTGAATTGACCATTAAACATATGATGAAAATCTCAAAGGACCACCAACTTAGTTGAATGTTTTAATGAAACTGACATGTCGTTGTTTGCTCACTTAATTAATCATTAATTGTTATTCCGACTTACATTGAAAACACAGACATAAGTTATTGTTGTCATATTTGTACAAGTTACTTATTACTCCCACCTAAAAACTCGTTCGTCAATGATGTCTCCCTTTTTTAATAGTAACAAAGAAATTTAAACAAAATGAAGAATTGTTGATTCGTTAAAAGTGAAGAATATGTGATCGCATTTTTTACTTAAACATTTTTAGTATTATAAGATTAGGTACTATAAAAATTTATTAATTTAAATTAAAATTTTTAATAATATTTTTAATTTTTTTAAAGTCAAATTCCAACTTTTTTTAAATATGAAACATTTTTAATATTTTTTGTAAGAAAAACTTATAAACGCATTAGAAATAATTTTTCAATATTTAATGAAGTTTATTTACGAAAGAAACTTTTGTTTAAGTTTTTATAAAAATTTCATTTTTCAATTTTAAAAAAATATCATAAAAATTATTAAATTAAATTTTATGTAAATTATTAGTCACCTTAAATTTAAGAAAAATTTTTTTGTTGTGTTGAAAATGTTGAAAAATTTACTAAATTTATTTTTTAAAAAAATATTATCATTTTTTTTTCAAAAATTAATAATTACTTTTATAAATATTTTCCGGAAATTCATCAAAATTTGCAAAAATTTATTCAAACAATTTATTTAAATTTTAATTTACTTATTAAAAGTATTTTAATTTAAATTATAAAAAATTTTTTACAAAAATTAAATTTTTAATTTTTATAATTTTATTTTATTAAATTTTTTAATTTAATTAAGAAATTTTTATTAATTTTTTAAATAATAATTTTTAATTAATTAATAAATATTAAGCATCATTAAATTAGGTACTATAAAAATTTATTAATTTAATTTAAAAAATTTTAATAATATTTTTAATTAATTCGAAGTCAAATTCCAACTTTCTTTTTAAATATTAAAACAAACTGACAGACATTTAAAACAATTTTTTTTTTCAATGAAAAATGCATTTTTATAAACATAGACAAACATAGGCGGAGAATTAATGTATTTACAATTTCATGATTTATTTTTTATCCGGTTAAAAATAAAAATCCCTCCATCACACGAATTAAACTAAAATGACGACATGTGATTTGATTGATATTTAATACTCGCGTGTGTGTCTTTATTTGTTCACCTAATGTCACTAAATTGTACGGAAGGGATCGAAGGTGTCACATTTCCATCACTTTATTCAAAGTATTTTTTCAGAATGGCGTAAATTATTTCCAAAGAACGGATTAAGTGCAGTCCGTTACGTTCATTAAGAAAATCCATTTAAAAGGACACATTTGTAAGCCAAAGCCACACATTTGCTCTACAAATCTCATTTAACTTAAGGTCCTTATCCATTTATCTGTGCATCTCATCGACACTCTCTCTCTCTCGCAAAAAGGTAATTTTCTTGTCTTCTTATTCAATTAACTCATCATATCTCCCATTAATGATCTAAAATTGCACTTTTTTAAGTTGTTGTTTGTTCCTTACTTGAAAAAGAGGATTGACCACTCATGTACCTGCGCTACAGCGTTACTCTAATTCTCTTTTTGTCTCGAAAACCTTTTTACCTCTTTTTCTTTTCGGTTTTGAAGTGTATACAGAAGCACATTTCACGATGAATGAAGTATTTTTTGTCTTTTGTTTCGTCATGATCCAAATTAGTTTTAATAGTCTTACATGAGCATTCGGCATAAATCCTGTTACAAAAGGCACTTTACTCAATTTTGCACTTTGTTTCGTTTTGAAAATTTTCAAAAGTAAAAAAAATAAAGAAAATTTTTAAAATTTTATGAAAAATTTAGATTTTTTAATATTTTTGACATTTTTTTTACCAATTTCGACAAATTTTTTATGTTTTGTGAATAATTTTAAATTTTTAAACAAGAAGTCAGAAAATTTGATTTTATTTACATATTTTTTTGTGATCAATAAAAATTTTTTTCAACAAAATTTTAAATTGTAAAATTATTAAAAGTTTAGGTTAATTAATTTTTTTTAAAGTAGTTTGTTTTATTTTTATTTTATTTTATTATTTTTTTATTTATTATTATTTTTTTTAATTTTTATCTTTCAGTTCAAGTCATGCCTTTATACTGCGGAAATTAAACTAAAATTTTTATTTTTTTACAAATGTTTTTTTATTATTTTTTTTTAAACAATTTTTTCCCAATCTTCAAACTTTTTAAATTTATTTTAAATATCTTATTTTTATTTTAATTATTAGATAATAATTTTATTTTTTAATTATTTTATTTATTTATTGATTTTTTTATTAGGTAATTTAATTTTATTTTTTAATTATTTTTTTATTCAATTTTTTTATTTTTTTATTATTTTATATATTTTTTTTTATTTTATATAAATTTAAAGCTCAATTCACTTTTTACCGATTTGCCTCAACGAAAACTGAAACACCGTATCCTCAGTCCAATCATCACGCGAACAACAATAATAAAAGTCGACTTTGTAATATTGCGTTGCTGCATTTGGATGCACACATTCGTTCTGTTTCAAGAACGCAACCTCGTCAAAACTGCGATACGGCTTAAAAACAAGTCTGCGATGCGTCTCACAACGATTGAAATGTAAACACAATCCCGCTTGACCGTCTGACGTACGACACTCGTAATTAATTAGCGATGATGCAGTTAATTGCGATAACAGCAACAACATTACTACTGTGCGATGTAACATTTTATGCAAATATTCTTTTTTGTAGTTGTTACGAGAATCGAGCAAAGAACATCTTCTTTTGAGAAATGATTGTAAGTGACTAACGTTCGATGTAAATCTTGGAAGAATTGGAATTTCCGCAATACTTATTTGAATAATTCGAGAGATTTGTGCTGCAACACACATCTATAAAAGTAATAAAAAATAATAAAAAGTTCGTTATCTCCATCGACAGCGTTCGTGGAATGTGAAACCAGTCTCTCGCAAACATTTGTCGTGATAACTGGTTTCAGTTCCATTAGAATTTTATTATTATTTTTGTCGTTTTTTGTGTAAAGAAATTCGAAAAACGATGCGATTTCTAATTTCTTTTCTGCTTTTTGCGAGTTTTTCGACGTTCGACGCTCAAATCACGGGCAGCAGTTGTTACACGTACTACAAAGAGTCCGGGCAATGTGTCAGCGTGAGAAAATGCAAAACAATCTGGAAATTAATTCTGGAAGCACCTCGTCCCTTACCGGAACGCCTCACAGAATACATCAGAAATAGCCAATGTGGTAATCCGCAGGATCAAAGCATTTGTTGTCGCCCGCAGGACATCGAAGGAAACGAACCAGTGAACCCACAGCCGAGCGTTAATCGAAATACAGGCTCTAACGGCATCTCGAATCATCGAAATTTACGACTTTTGGATCTGGTGAATTGTGGAAGTGCAACGGGCGATCGAATTTCGAATGGAAATCAAACGTCTCTCTTCGAATTTCCATGGAGTGCCCTCTTGGGATACGAAAACACCTTTGGCGACGTCGAATATCGATGCGGTGGAACACTAATAACGTCTAAAACAGTCCTTACTGCTGCCCATTGCATCCGGGATGGGCATTCCAGTCGCTTGACAACTGTCCGATTGGGCGAATATGACACAAGTACACAGCAAGATTGTCAATCAAATGCTCGGGATAGCGTTTGTGCGCCTCCCGTGCAAGAAATTCCCATTCGTTCAACGCTTATCCATCCAGACTACGATAAAAATCGGTATTTGAACGATATTGCTTTGGTTCGACTTCAGTATAGTGCCGATACTTCAGATTTCGCGGTGAAAACGATTTGTCTTCCAATTACGCAGCAACTTTTACGAAGTAACCCGCAGTCGTTTGTCGTAACGGGATGGGGAGCCACAGAACAAGGCAGAAAATCCGATGTTTTGTTGAAAGCAAAAGTTTCGTTGCATCCTCATGATCGATGTCAAGAAGCCATTAGTCGATTAAGTAAACGAGTTCAAATAACAGAAGCTCATTTATGTGCTGTAGGCGTAGGAAATAACGTCGATACTTGCTCCGGAGACTCTGGAGGCCCCATTCAAGTTGCCGCAAACTTCAATAACGATGTGCGGATCGTGCAATATGGCATCATTAGCTTCGGACCGAATTCCTGTGGCAATAGCGGAACATATCCCGGAGTCTACACGAATTTAAGACACTTTCTTACGTGGGTATTGGACAACATCTCGTAGGGAAATTTCCTGTTTTGAAACGAGAGATTACTCAAAATGAGTAAATATTGTGTGATGATGTGATAATGAGTCGTTGTTGAGTTAAAGGTCAAACAATTACGAGATGTACTTGGATTTCCCCTATCATTTAAGTGTAAAAAATAGAATTACAGAAATTATTGTAGAAAAAAAATATAAAAAAAAATATTTACAACGAATTACAAAAAAAAACTTTTTTTTTCGACTTATAAATAAAAAATTCTTATCATATATTTTAATAAAAAAATAAACAAAAAAAAATTGCCATTTACGGTTGTAGGTTATCTAAAATCCATTTCATGTAGTGACGAACGTTGGCATACACTCCCGGTACACCTTCGTTCTCTCCGCAGCCGCTTGTGCCGAAGCTCGTTACTCCGAATTGAACGTATTTCGTGCCCGCAAGGGTTGCGGGATATTGTAATGGACCTCCTGAAATTTAAAATTTTAATGTTTTGTATTAAAATTTAATTCAAAAATTGATTTTTGTGAAATTTTTAGCGGTTTTGGCTAAATTTTCAAATACAAGGTTTTTAAATTTTAGTTTTCGAAATTAATTATTTTTATACAAACTTGGTAATTAACATTTTTTTTAAATTATTATTTTTTATTTATTTATTTTTTTTTAATAAATTATAAAATAAAATAAATAAAAATAAATTAATAAAATAAATTAAAATTAAAATAAAAATTTTATTAAAAAAAAATAAACTAAATATTTAAATAATTATAATTAATTTATTTAATTAATTATTTTATTTTATTTTTTTTTGTGATTTAAATTTTTTTTATTTTTTTTTCACAAAATTGAAAAAAAAATTTTAAATAAATTTTTAAAAAATTTTTTCAAGTAGTTTTTACCCAAGTTCGTACTTAGAATTTTTTGTTTGATAAAATTTAAAAACTTAAACAGTTAAATTTAATTTAGAGATTTTATATTTACCTGAATCTCCTCCACAGGAATCAACTAATCCATCTCCTCCAGCACAAAATTGCCCTGGCGTCAATTTAATTTTCAACTGTTTTTCACAAACATCCGACTTGACAAATGGCAAATGAGCTTTCAGCAAGACATTTGATCGTCGAAGCGTTTCTGTCGTGCCCCAGCCCGTCACAGTTAACGTTTTCAATGGCAACGTCATGAGTTGTTGCGTCACTGGAAGACAAATTGGCGCAACGGCGAAATCGCTAAAGTCTGGTTCCGAAGCCAAACGAAGCAGAGCAATGTCATTTGCCCATCGCGGTTGATTGAAGCCCGGATGCGGAATAATTCGTTCGATGGGAATGTCCTGAACAGGCGGCGCACAAGTTTCCTCGCCATTTTCGACTTCACAATCGACATTTTTGTCGACGTCATATTCACCCAAACGAACCGAGACAAGTCTTGTGCCGCGACGAAGATTTGTGATGCAATGAGCAGCAGTGAGAACGTATCTAAAAATTAAAAAAAAATATTTTTTAAAGAATTTTCTTTGATTTTTAAAGTAATTCTCACCTTCGATTAATTAAACTTCCGCCACATTTGAAATCCTTTTCACCTGCTGTCGTGTATTGCAACAACGCCATCCACGGAAACTCAAACAATCTTGTTTTATTTCCAAAAGCAATCCGATCTGATGATATCGGACCACAAGTTTTCAAATCCAGCAACGATTTTTTCGGATGATTCACGATGTCGTCGTCTGAAACTGCCGGATTTGTTGCTACCAACGCTGGAACTTGTCCGCTCGTCGAAACGTCTTGATATCGGCAACAAACTTTTCGTAAGGCAGGATCGTCACAAACGCTGTCTTGCAGAAATTTTAGCACTCTGTCAGCCAGGGGACGCGGTGCCGATGTCACAATATTCCAAATTGTCGAACACTCGCGAATTTCGATGCATGTTCCGCGTTCATTAAAAGGCGTCATGCAATCGCCGTTCGACTGACTCGCGACATTTGTCGCAAATTGCAAGAAAATTACAACAAAAATTATTGAAAAAGTCATTTTTTCCATGGCAAATTTACGGAAATCAAAGAATCATAACCGCACGACAAATAAAAATTTCAAGTTTCTGTCTTGTTTTTATGATTTCTCGACAACGACTGATTGTCTCTCGCGTATGCGTGTGGAAATTTATACAATACCGGGTCATCTACTATTGCTTCAGCAGTTCATCGCGTTATCGTATTCTCGTTCACACAAATATTCTGTCAACACATACAAAGTCCGAGGATTTTATTATAAATAACAGCAGAAGAAGTTGTTTGTTTTGCTTCTCGGCGTTTTTTTTCAAGGGCTGATCAATAAATTTTATGCAAAAACAATTTTTTTTTATTTTTTTTAGGAAATTTTTGTTCACAAAATTCACTTTTTCCTTTTCTTTACGAAAAATATATTTTATTTAAAAATATTTTAATGTTATTCTTGAACGCAAGAAAAAAAACTTAATTGAAATGCATCACAAGTTTTTAATCAAAAGTGAGGGAATTCCCAAGCAAAAAACTATTTTTATGTCTTGCTATCATCAAGTTTGTCTCTCAACTGCCTTTTGACTGAATCATGAACAAAAGAGAAGCAAAAAAAATATCAAAACAGAATGAAATAATGAATAAAAATAAACCTGTTAATGGTGTTAATGACGCGTTATGACGTAGTTGTCATAAAAAAATAATAACGAATTCATGAAAATCGTTATGAAAGGAAGCATGAATCTCGTGTAACAATGTCCCTCAACAGCCCTAAAAGTGTCAATATCTTCCAAACGAGCAGAGTTATCGCCGTGAAACAAAAATGGTCTTAAATGACCAAATTTACCTATATACCAAGTTTCACGACCCTAACAAAAATCATCATCAACAACCCTTCGATGGAGGGACGTCAAATACACCAAACCTTCAAATTTTCATTTTTTCATTTTTACCATTTTATTTTTTCCTTTCATCACTTCACAAATATGTATGCTCTTCCAACTGGGGAAGTTTGCGGTGGCGGATAAGCCACTTCAGTGACAAAGTCTTTGAAGAAGTGGCCTGCTGTCACCCTTCCCGTTATATACTTAGATCAAAATCTTAATCGTAATAATAATTAAATAATTGATAATTAAATTAATAACTAAAAAAAGAATGTGTATGAATGTGTGTGAATGCAGTGTGTGATGAGATGTGTGTGAGCCGTCTCCCGTCTCTGCCGTTGTCTCTCACTAGCCGGATGCTGTGGTCGTGGTTGCTGAGATTGGGAGTTGCGGGAATCTTTAAATTTCAGTAAACAATAAAAAATCGCAACATCAAAAGAAAACATTTGTAAAAAGTAGAAAAATTACATAAATTTTACTGAAACAAGATTTTTCAGTTTAAAATGAAAAAAATTTGGAAAATCAATAAAATTTTAGTAAATTTATTTCGAATTCGTCGGATAACATAAAATTTATTTGATGAAAAACATGAAAATCTAAATTCCAAATTTGAAACCAAATTTGAATTCAAATTCAAATTTGAAATTTCAAATTCAAATTTGAAAAGTTCAACTGCTTATATCTCGAAAAGTATTCAACTTTTTCAAAATATTTTTGCAAATTCTTAAAGTACTTCAAATTACCTTTCCAATGATATATATCTTGAATGTGCAAATTCGCGAAAAAACAGCAAATTTGAATGCGAACTTCAAATTGTTGACTTTTAAAGAGAGTTGAGGCATGATATATACCATTAGAAAGGTAATTTGAAGTACTTTAAGAATTTGCAAAAATATTTTGAAAAAGTTGAATACTTTTCGAGATATAAGCAGTTGAACTTTTCAAATTTGAATTTGAAATTTCAAATTTGAATTTGAATTCAAATTTGGTTTCAAATTTGAAATTTAGATTTTCATGTTTAAAATTCAAAAAATCAAATAAATTTTATGTTATCCGACAAATTCGAAATAAATTTACTAAAATTTTATTGATTTTCCCAATTTTTTCAATTCGAAATTTGAAAAACATGTTTAAGCATGATATTTGCTAATTTTCTACTTTTTACAAATGTTTTCTTTTGATGTTGCGATTTTTTGTTTTTACCTTAAATTTGAGGATTCCCGCAACTCCTTGGTGTCCTTCATCGGCCCGGTTCCCTTCCAAGTCGAGCAATAGCCATTGCATCAAACGTGCTTTGTCAGCTCTGGTGAGGGTCCTAGCTGCGCAAGCAATTTCAAACAGGTTCATGCTCCCTGAACATCGAGTTTTCACATTTCACCGGTTGTGTTCGAACAAAATGTGTTTGTTTAGACCTAATTCATGATTTTAGACGGTGTTGGGCTTTCCAGCTTAGTAATGGATTTCTATACTATACGTCTACAGTTATATATAAAAATTCTTATTATCTATTTTAAAAAATAAACAAAAAAATTGCCATTCACGGTTGTAGGTTATCTAAAATCCATTTCATGTAGTGACGAACGTCGGCATATACTCCCGGTACACCTTCGTTCTCTCCGCAGCCGCTTGTGCCGAAGCTCGTTACTCCAAATTGAACGTATTTATAGCCCGAAAGGAATGCGGGATATTGTAATGGACCTCCTGAAATTTAAAATTTTAATATTTTATTTTAAAATTTTATTCATTAGTCGATTTTTGTGAAATTTTTAGCATTTTTAAGTAAATTTAAAAAAAAAATAATTAATTTCGAAAATAAAATAAGAAATAAATAATTTGAAATAAATTAATTTTTTTACAAAAAAATTGGTAACAATTATCAATAAAATTTAAAAAAAATTAAAAATGATTAATTAATTACTAAATAATATAATCAAATGAAATAATCAAATAATAAAAAACAAATTAAAATTTAATTTAAAAAAAATATTTTTTTAAAAAATTAATATTAAAATAATAATAAATTAATTATAATTATTATTTATTTAATCTTCTCTCGAATCTTCTATTTTTTTTAGACTTATTTTTTTTTGTTTGATAAAATTTAAAAACTTTTAAATTTAATTTAGAGATTTTATATTTACCTGAATCTCCTCCACAGGAATCAAGTAATCCATCGCCTCCTGCACAAAATTGACCCGGCGTCAATTTAATTTTCAACTGTTTTTCACAAACATCCGACTTGACAAATGGCAAATGAGCTTTCAGCAAGACATTTGATCGTCGAAGCGTTTCTGTCGTGCCCCAGCCCGTCACAATTAACGTTTTCAATGACAACGTCATGAGTTGTTGCGTCACTGGAAGACAAATTGGCGCAACGGCGAGATCGCTAAAGTCTGGTTCCGAAGCCAAACGAAGCAGAGCAATGTCATTTGCCCATCGCGGTTGATTGAAGCCCGGATGCGGAATAATTCGTTCGATGGGAATGTCCTGAACAGGCGGCGCACAAATTTCCTCGCCATCTGTGACTTCACAATCGACATTTTTGTCGACGTCATATTCACCCAAACGAACCGAGACAAGTCTTGTGCCGCGACGAAGGTTTGTGATGCAATGAGCAGCGGTGAGAACGTATCTAAAATATAAAAAAAAATATTATTTAATAAATTTTCATGAATTTTTAATAAAATTCTTACCTTCGATTAATTAAACTTCCGCCACATTTAAAGTCTTTTTCACCCGCTGTCGTGTACTGCAGCAACGCCATCCACGGAAACTCATACAACCTCGTGGCCGAGGGGTTAATATTGTGAGTGTAAAGAGTTCAAAATATTACATTCGTTATTACATTCAAAATAAATTTAATAATAAATATTTTTTTATAAAATATAAAAAAAAATCACTAAAAATTAAAAAAAATTGCTAAATTTTTTTTTTCATTTAAAAACTGAGAAAAATATTTTAAAAAATAATCAAACGTTAGGCGTCATCCATTAATGGCGTCGGCAGTTTAGGGGGGGGTGGGGTCCATCAAATTTACGACGGATTTCGACGAGGGGGGGAGGGGGGTAAACAGAAATGTACGAAGTCATAAAAATATGCCATATTCACGATATAAATAATTTTCTTTTTGAATTATTTAAAATAATTTTTGAAGTATTTCAGACTTTGTAATCTTTTTTTTCAAATTTTCATTAATTTGAGTTTTTTTTCAAATTTTTCACGAGCTTTCATTGAAATTTGAACTGGTACTAAAAATTTCCTTTTCAGTGAGGGGGGGGTCATGTTAAAAAACACGTCGTAAATTAGGGGGGTTGTTAAATTTCGACGGTTTACGATTATAGGGGGGGTGGGGGTCAAAAAATGCCCTATTTTTGCCGACGCCTTTAATGGATGACGCCTTAGGTAATTTTAAATTTATTTTAAATAAAAAAAAAATATGTACCTAGTTTAAATAAAAATTAATTAACCATTAAAAAAATTTTAAATATTAAATTATTTAGAGAATACCATGAATTTTCAAGCTTTTTGTTGAAATATTTAATTAAATAAATTTTAAAATTTTTATTACATTCTTGTTACATTTTTTTTACACTCACTTTACATTTGCATTACACTCATTATTACATTCAATGGAATCTATTACATTATTACACTCACAACATTAACCCCTCGCGCTTGGCATTTCCAAAAACAATCCGATCTGACCATATCGGACCACAATTTTTCAAATCCAACAACGATTTTTTCGGATGATTCACGATATCGTCGTCTGAAACTGCTGGATTTGGTGCCACCAAAGCTGGAACTTGCCCGCTCGTCAAGACATCTTGGTATCGGCAACAAACTTTTCGTAAGGCTGGATCGTCACAAACGCTGTCTTGCAGAAATTTTAGCACTCTGTCAGCCAGGGGACGCGGTGCCGATGTCACAATATTCCAAATTGTCGAACACTCGCGAATTTCGATGCATGTTCCGCGTTCATTAAAAGGCGTCATGCAATCGCCGTTCGACTGACTCGCGACATTTGACGCAAATTGCAAGAAAATTACAACAAAAATTGTTGAAAAAGTCATTTTTTCCATGGCAAATTTACGGAAATCAAAGAATCATAACCGCACGACAAATACAAATTTCAAGTTTCTGTCTTGTTTTTATGATTTCTCGACAACGACTGATTGTTTCTCGCGTATGCGTGTGGAAATATATACAATAACGGGTCATCTACTGTTGCTTCAGCAGTTCATCGCCTTATCGTATTCTCGTTCACACAAATATTCTGTCAACACATACAAAGTCCGAGGATTTTATTATAAATAACAGCAGAAGAAGTTGTTTGTTTTGCTTCTCGGCGTTTTTTTTTTCAAGGGCTGATCAATAAATTTTTTGCAAAAACATTTTTTTTATGAAATTCTTGTTCACAAAATTCACTTTTTCTTTTCTTTACGAAAAATATATTTTAATTAAAAATATTTTAATGTTATTCTTGAACGCAAAAAAAAAACTTAATTGAAATGCATCACAAGTTTTTAATCAAAAGTGAGGGAATTCCCAAGCAAAAAACTATTTTTATGTCTTGCTATCATCAAGTTTGTCTCTTAACTGCCTTTTGACTGAATCATGAACAAAAGAGAAGCAAAAAAAATATCAAAACAGAATGAAATAATGAATAAAAATAAACCTGTTAATGGTGTTAATGACGCGTTATGACGTAGTTGTCATAAGAAATTAAAATAAAAAGAAAGACAGCTGAGAATATTGATAGTATAGTCGTGTTTGTTGAGTTTTTGTATGTTGTTGTGATAGTTTTTGTGTAAATGTATTGTAAATTTAGTATTAAAAGTAATTATTTATACTTTAGGCGAATAAATTTTATATTGCCATTTTTTATCCGATTTTTTATCCCCTTCCGATTTTGTCGAAAAAATTCAGGACGAAAAAAAATTAAATTAAAATCTCGAATATTTTTGACATTTTTGGGAATTTTTTTTAATAAAAATCATAAAGTGTAATTGAATATACCAAAGAATAAGTAAATTTGCAAGACGTTTTCTATTAAATACAGGTGAAAAAAGTTTTAAAGTCACGTGACCAAAATAATATTTTATTTTTTTCAAAAAATTCAATTTTGTAAGATTTTGTTTAATTTTTCTCTAATTTTGAAAAAGTAACTTTTAACATCCAAAAACGTTAAAATTAATTAAAAAATTAATTAATTAAAATTAATTAAAAAATATTAATTTTTTTATCCCCCCCCCCTTTCATAAACATCCTCATGGGAGAAAAAATGAAGAAATTAAATTTATTCGCCTAACAATTTTAATTTTTCATGTTATTTATTTTATTTTAAGTTTAAACTTCAAGTTTAAATAATAATTAAAAAAAATAAATTTAAATAAACAAAAAAACTTAAAATTTAATAAATGATGAAAATTTTTAAATTTACAGAGTTTGCCTTAAAATTATACTTATTAAAATTTTTGTTTTCTTGGACATTCGTATAAAAAAATATAATTATATATTGTAAAATAATATTTATTTATAACGATATTTATTCAAAAGAAATTTTTATTTTTTTATAATATTTATCATTAATTTATTTTATTTTATTTATTTATTATTTTTAATAATACTTATTTTTTTTATTATTTTATTAATTAATCTAGTTTTTTTTAATAAACAAAGTTTCGTAAATTTTTCGTATAATCGGTCTAGTTCTATTTAATTTTACAGAAAAGTCTTTAAATTTTTATTTTCTTATTTTTTTTTGTTTTTTTATTATTTTTTAATTTATTTTATTTTTTTAATAAAAAATTTCTTTTAAAATTATTTTTAATTATATTATGCCTACAACCTACATGACCTTCAAACATGCCTTCTAAACAAACGTTACATGTTGAATGTTACATTATCATTTGTTGAACGTGTTGATTCACATTTCATAACATTAATTAAAAAATTCTGGCGACGTTACAAGATTAAGTCATCTTGTTTTTTCAAAGAAAAATTTTCTCTTTTGTTTAACATCTACTTTTAGATGCATAATAAACATACTTTTTCAGTTACGAGCAGAATGATATTCATAACTTTTTCTTTGTTTCTATAAAGTCACCTTTTATTGATGTAACAATCCGTTCTTTGAAACTTTTTTTAATTTGCGTGAGTTGAGCATGACTCTTTATAATTTATGTAAGCTGAAAAAAATAAAAAATAGAAAAATGTGAAAATCACAAGATTTACTTAAAATAAGAAGAAAAATATTACGAGAGTGGTGTGACCTTATTTATGGTAACAAAACTTTTTCATTCACGAGTTTTTTCTTATTATTCTTCAAAATCATTCATAATTTTTTTCCTCGTATTTTTTTCCTTTTCGTTACGATGATTTTTTTTTTCATTGTTAAAAAGAAAAAAAGTAAGATTTCTAATTATATCACCATAATTTTTTCGATTCATGGAGCAAAAAAACGTTTACGGCTTCAGATTTAATTGTTTTTCGACCATTTTCTCCAATCAGACAGTAAATTTTATCATCTTCGTCTCACATAATGCGATAATTTTCATCCAACTGGGGTGGTCTCGTCGTACAACGAACGAGCACACGTCCCACACACCATCGATAAAAGTCGCATTATAACGAATCACATTATTCTCTTATAGTATTTACTATGTCAATAATCATCATCATCGCATCGTCGTCAATATTCTCCTCGTCGCTGTTTAAATAATTACGAAGAGACCGCCCCAAAAATTTTTTCGCAAACTCGTCGTCATCTGAGGAAACAAACAAAAAAAAAAGTTTTTAATGA
The DNA here is from genome assembly GCF_036172545.1 of Culicoides brevitarsis. NCBI lineage: Eukaryota > Metazoa > Arthropoda > Insecta > Diptera > Ceratopogonidae > Culicoides > Culicoides brevitarsis. Next base: position 17,843,961 of record NC_087086.1, on the reverse strand, counting down.
AAAAACGGAAGAAAAAGCTCACGTAGGAATCAAGTTATTAAATGGATCAGTACCGTAGCACGTTGCGAAATGGGAGAAAAGACAAAAAGGGTGTCAAAAGTGTTTATTTATGGAATTTCCTATCTCCTGGCTCTCTCTCTCTCTTGTTGTGTGCTAAAATCTAAAAATGGAAAATTTTCCGCATTTCCTCGTACAACTTGTAAAAAAATTCCTTCTTCATCCTCCAACCTCCGTTCCAAATCGTGATGGAGAGCATCACAAACGTGCGCACTGCAAAAATTCTCACACACTCGAACGAACGCATTGTCCTGTATATCCTATCATCTTCTTCACTGTCTCCCATTTCCTCCGCATAAATATTTCACTTGGCACAAAATGTGTCATCGTATATCGGATTACATCTTCCATGCACACGGAGCCACAGAGAAATTTCGTGCAAGGAAAAAGGGGCGTTTTCTAACCGTACAAAAACGATAAATTTACAGTTGTCTCTGTCGTGCGCACACAATTTCCATGGAAAAGTGAGTGAGCGAGATGCTTTACAAGCAAAATGAAAGACATTTCTCATGGAAAAGAATGTAAATCTGTACGATCGTCTCAAATCACAAAATCCAAACAGTCCATTAAAAATTTTGCCTGCATACCGGTCGGTCGAGTTATTTCGTTTCTCGTGAAAATCGGAAATTTTTAAATTATTAAATTTGATATGCGTGTCAAATAATCGGTTAATAAATTCTAATAATCGACAAGTGATTAAAAATTATTTTTTTTTTAAATAAAAAAAATAAAATTTATTTAAAAAGTTAAAAACTTAAAAAAAAATAATTTAAATAAAAATTAATTAATTTTAATATTCTGAACTTAAAAACTAAAAAAAATATTATAAAATATTTATTTTTATTTAATTAAATTAATTTTAAAAGTTAAGTGAAAATTATTATTAAAAAATTGTGACTTTTTGATGAATAAAATTTAAAATAAAAATTAAAAGGAGGAATTTTTATGATTTTTTTTTCAAATTGGCATGTGAAAGCTTTTAAAAAGTAAAATTTAATTAAAAAAATTATTAAAAATTAAAAAAACAAAAATTTTCACACACTCTAAACAAAAATCCATCAAATTGGCATCCACGGCAATTTCCAATCTGCGCACTCTGGGTCTAGCGTTCAAGCTACAGAACCCAAGCGCCGCACAATCGCCCGCCACACTTCCCGTAACCTCCGTGGATTATTCCGAGGACGACAGTTGTCCCTCAAGTCCCTCCGAATCCGCCATGGTTGAAACAAATCACGCAACCTCGCATCATCTGAACCGCAGTCCAAGCAGTCCTCCGCGCGCCATGTCTGCCGAAACGCAAAACTACTTGAACACAACGGCGATGCTCGGCAACTACTTGGGCCATCGTCTGTCGTCGCTGCAAAATGAACGCAACGCACGCGAAATTCCGTCGTCTCCGTGTTCGCCGCCATCTCCGTCAACGGCGCCACCCGCTCAGAGCCCCAATGGAACACGAACACAGGCACCTACGTCACTTTTTACCATCGACAGTATTTTAGCGCCGACAAAATCGAACGTCACGTTGAACAATAACAATCGCAGCTCGGAAAGTCCTGGCAGTTCACCGCCGGCAAGTGCAAACACGAGTCCCATGAGACCGCGAATTCCGATGTTGCATCATCCGGGCTTGCATTTGGGGCATTTGGCAGCTGCTGCGGCAAGTGGCTTCGGAAGCACGTCGGAATTTTTAGGTGAGTCATCTGAAAAAATCTTTAAAAATTTTTTTTTTCGTTGGTTCGATGAACGCAGTTGAAGAGAGATCATAATATTGACGCCTCCAGCAAAATTTATTGTTTGAATTATGGTTTAATATTGAGTATTAAACGACGACTTGAGCGATGAATGAATGAATTTATAAAAAAAAAATGAAAAACGGTGGATTATTATTATTAATGCCGCCTTGCAAGAAACGCTTCGGGAGAAATTGTGTGGTCGATCAAGCATGTAGTTGTTTGTGTATGTATTTATGGGATTGAAATTTTTTTAATTGAATCGTCTGGGAGTATTCTCAAGAAAATTCAGTCACCGGCAAACCAGTTGAGAGCTTCTGTTTGACATTAATCATCATTCCAACGGGAAGACAAAAAAAACGGATAAAAATAAAATAATAACAAAACAATTGAGACACAATGCCATTAAAAAGCAAAAAAAAAAATAAAAAGGGAGAGAGGGAGGGACCAACCCCGTCAAATGCGCGTCTTTTCACTAACAACTTAATTGAAATGTTTTTCTATGCTGTCTATTTAGCGTGTTTGTTTTAAGGTCCGCAACACAATTTTTTTTTGTGGTAACGAAGCGGAAAATAATTAAATTAAGGATTTATCTGATCGAGTCGACCAGAAAATCTGTGGGAAGTGATTTTTTTCAAAGGATTTGGCCAATTTTTAGCAAAAATTTTAACAACAAAAATTAATTTTACCCTTTTAACGAAATAATTTCTTAAAAAATGACTTTTGAATGCTCTAAATGAGACTAAAAAAATACAAAAAAAAATTCTTTTACGAAATCAGGCCGCTCCAAATGAAAATCAAAAATAAAGTCCAAAATAAAATGGGGGGTGGCAAAATAAAAAAAAGTTTTGAAATACTTTTTTCATACCAAATGACAAAATTTTATAAATATTTGAGCGTTAAATAATATTTTTGATGTTTTTTTACTATTTACTTTGAAATTTGCTTATTTAAAATAGATTTCAGAATATTTTATATTAAAAATTAAAGAAAAAATTTTCATAAAAATTAACTGTCAAAAAATTTTGAAAAAAAATTTCATAATTTTATGAAAAATATTTTTAAACAAGAAAATTTATGATAAAATATGATTTCCAAAACAAAAATTAGAATAAATTGAAAATTTTTCAAAAATTTTATGGAAATTTTCTTGAAAAATTATGAAAATACACCCAAAAACGGTCATTTTTGGTTAAATTTTTTGGTTTTTTTTATTTTGCTCAATTGGATTTTCGACTTTCAAAATGGGGCATCGGACTTTATTTTTGATTTTCATTTGGAGCGGCCTTAGTTTTAAAAAAATTTCATTAAAACAAAAATTTATGACTCAAAAAAGTTCCAAGTACAAAAAAGCTTCAATTAAATGGAAATTTAATTCAACTTAATAACCTAAGAGGTTAGATAAAACCTTCACAAGTACCTCTCAAAAAGCTTTTAAAGCAATTTTTAACTCATTTTTGCCTTAAATTTTTGATAATTTTCCATATCCAACGAAAAACCTTCCATTAATTCAACAAAAAAATACATTTCCATCGCAAAAACTATTAAAAATTTTCACATTCACACGTCCTAAAGCAATTTTTTGTTAAAAAAACGCCACCAAAATAGTTTTGAAATTTTAATGATATGAAAATATAAATTTTTTTACGTTATTTGCATGGAGCAAATACGTTATTATCACTCGAGCGGAAAATCTGGAGGTGCAAAAGTGTTTTATTTAAAAAAAAAATAAATATTTGTCTGAAAACTCGGCTTGACATGACCCAAAAACGTCAAATCATTCAAAATCATCTTGTGTAATCCTCTTTAAGGAAATTTTTCGTTTTCCCAGGAGGATGTTTCTTCTTGTTAGGCACAAATTTTGGTTTAAATGTTACGTATTTAATTTTTTTTTTCACCTTTTGATGAAAATATTTTTATTCAAGATGCATTTTTATGATTTTTTATTTAAATCCTCTTACCGCAGATCGGAAAATATTATTTGGGTGATGAATGAAAATTTATAAAAATCAAACATATGAAGTGTAAAGTAATTTTTTTTAAAGAAATTTTATTTAAAATACGAATTTAGTAACAACTCTCCTCGAATTTCTTCGGATGAACGCAACTTTGGATGAAATAATTGAAGTAAAGTTGTTCCCCATTCGGTTTGTGAGGACAACGTTTCACAATTTCTTTATTTCCGTCACATTCGCGGTAATATTCCCGATGATTCGCGTAAAATCGAGGACATGCAGGTAATTTAGCAACATCATTCTCACGACAATCAATCGGAGAACAGCAATTTTCCGAAGAATTCACTTCCGTACTGGAGCTGGATGACGTTGGAGCCTCAGTCGTTGTCGTACTCGGTTCTAATTGACACGTTTTTTGCCATTCATGAGGCCAAACGCACGCTTGCTGCTCAAAACTGAAGAAAATACCTCCAACAGCACATTCACGTTCAACGGGTTGCCATCCATCTCTCGAGGGAGCACATTGCCAGAACTTGTAAGGGTCCGAATGCGCATAAAGTGGCTCTTCAAGTTGAGTTGCTGTAGATTCGTGACATTCTGGGACCGGACATTGCGAAAAAACGACCTTTGCAAGTACACTAAAAGTGAGAAAAATTGAAAAAACTTTGAAAAAAGTCATTTTTGATGAAAATTTCGTCGAATACTGAACAAAAACTGGAAATAACGTTACTTTTATACGAACCGATCTTATCACTTAATCGCTGATTATCGATAATTTCACTTGAAACAATCACCGATTAGCACATTGCGAACCGCTTGAACTCTCAAGTGATGTTCAGGGACTATAAATAAGTGTCATGACGCAAAATTTCGCATTACATCACTTTAAATTCCGGTAAATACTTGAAAAAAAAAATAATTCCTTTTGAAAATCCGTTTGAATGAAAGTATTTATTTATGCTTGCCTGATTTGAATTGCATTTCTTCATTCATTTCTCTTGACGAAAAAAAAAAAAATTATAAAAATCTTGCAGGAAGCGCATCCATCTGTAAATAAATTCTTGTGACAGCGTAAAAATTTAATCTGCGGAAAAATTTTACATTTTTTTTTTTTTTGCTTAAATCTCTGTCCCCAAGCAAGTACTTACTTAAAAAAAACCCCATTTTTCTTTCATTTCAGTCGCTTATCCAAATTTTTACCCAAATTATATGCATGCAGCTGCAGTGGCAGCTGCCCAAATACAAGCAGGACACGCCTTGGCAGGACATCATCATGCGTCGCATCACATGTCGGGTCACCATCATGGGCCGCCGCCCAAGAGGAAACGTCGTCATCGCACCATTTTCACCGAGGAACAATTGGAACAGCTCGAAGCGACTTTCGATAAAACGCACTATCCGGATGTTGTGCTGCGGGAACAACTCGCACTTAAAGTTGACCTGAAAGAAGAACGCGTTGAGGTGAGTTAAATTTTTTTCTTATTTTTATTTTAAATTAATTTTTAATGCGAATTTCATGCAAAATATAAGCCAGAAAAGCTCATTAAAAAATTTTCTAATTAAAATTTTTGCGTAATGTTTACGTAAGCGAACGCCCTCAAACTCATATTTTATTTAAAAAAAAAATACGCAGACATGAATTTCAAATTAACATGTTATGAACGAATAAAATTCAATTTTCACATTTTTTGTTGTTGTTGCATTGCAAGGACTTCCCTTATCTAATGGCATCACTTGCACATGTGAGATTTTTCGCAATAAAAATTCAATTTTCATTTTATTGCATTTTTCATACAATTTTCCGACAAAGCCCTGGTGCTGCTTGCATATCAACAAATAAATAAAGAGATAAACGATTTTTGATGAAAAATTTTCTCAAAACGTTTTATTGTCAATTTTATTCAAAAAATGCCTTTTAATTACAGAAAAAATCTAAAAAAAATCATTTTTGTTGGTTTTTATGTCTAACAGTAGCTTATTTGCTTTTTTTCTGTCCAAATACACGAAAAAAAATTTTAATAATTCAAAAAAAAAAAAAAATTTTTTTTTTTGAGATAAAAATCAAGCAAGTGTGTAGTTGACATAGGACTCACTTGACTTTTATTAATATTTGATTAGTGTTTGGATTGTTCTGAACTCTCTTTTTCTCTCTTTTCGTGTATACAGCACGAGAACGAAAAAAAAAACGAAGAAAAAGTGAGCAGAATAATAGAATCGACGATAAGTGGGTACTTGAAAATTTTCTGCTTTTGTTCGATCGACAATCCCATTTATTTAATTTATTTTATCATCATCGAGAGATCGTCTCTTAGTTTTTTTTTTCTGATAGTCATCAGAGCTTCTGTATTGTCGCGTCGTCGCATCCCTTACAAATATTATGACAATCTCGAGTGCGTGTCTCCCATAAATAATAAAAACTTTGAAAGGAATTTAAATGGAAATTTGACGGCTTTTAGGAGAATTTTGGGTTTGATGAGACACGAGTTGACGATGATGACGCAGAAAAATTTCTCATTTATTATTAATTGTCATTGTCTACTCCAGACTTTCGGTTTGATGCGAGTCCGGGCGCAAAATGAAAATAAATAAAGGCATTTTTATGTTGAGATTGAAGTGAATTAATTTGATCGAAGGGTTTTTTTGGGTGGTCTAAGAAGGGTTCAAACGTAAGACATCCGATATTTGCGAAGATGATTTGATCGATTTTATAGAAAAATTATTGAAAATAAAAAAAAATATTTTGAAAGGATCCGAAATTTTATCAACAATGATCTGTCTAATTTTGTTTGTATCGAAATAGTTGCCGATCAAAACAAATAAAAAAATTAGAAATTTAAGTGGTTGATAATTCGAGGACCAAATTAGAGCAATATTGTATCAAAGTATCCGATTAATGACCACCCAAGATTTTTTTTTATTTTTTTTTTTAAGAATTTGGAAGAACGAATTTTTAAACATAGCAATTTTTTAAAATTATTTTTTTAAAGTTTTTTGATTTAATTATAATTATTTTTTAATAAAATTTATTTAAAAAAAATTTAAACATTTTTTAAAATTGAATAATATTTTAAAAGGTCAAAAAAATTATTTTCTATAATTTTCAATAATTTTAAATTTTTTTAATGATTTTAATAATTTTTTAAAATGATAAAAAAAATTAAATTTTTATATATTATTAAAATTGATTTTAAAATTACTTTCGTAATTTTTTTTAAATTTTTAATGTTATAAAACATTTTAATTTAACAATTTAATTTAATTTAATTTTCGAAGTAATTTTATATTTATATATATTTTTTTTTGAACATTCGATTTTATTTTATTTTTTAGTTGATTTAATTAAATTTATTATTTTTTTATTCTAATTCATTTTAGATCTATTTTTAAAAATTTTGAAAAAAATATTTTTTTTTAATTAAAAAATATACTTTATTTAAAAAAAAATATTTCAACAGTAAATAATAGTGACTCAATTTAAATATGTAATTTTAAACCCTTTTAAAGCTTAGCTACCTGACTTTGCTTGACCAAACTCGCGCTAATTGTTTTCTTTAAATCTTTACTCAAACAAACAATTTCTTACGTTATTTTTTGTGTACTTTCAAAAACTTTGTATTTGTCAAGTACTTTTTGGGTAAAAGACGATAATTTTGTGTATTTGAACATATTTTTATAGATATTTTTTAAGCATACACCACTCGAAGATTACAGGCATTAAACAACTCTCAACACTTTTTTTTTCGTGTCACAGCTCGTTTCAGAAGATTTGCTTTCGAGTGGGTTTATTTTATTTTCTTAGTCAAGTTCCAATATTTGTCATTCCGAATTCCAGCAAAGCTTAGAAGAAATTCCTCTGGATGAAATTTCATCGAATCGCTGTGTGACGACTATGAAAACAACGCGACGCAACGTAAACAGTGAAATCCAAAATAACCCAAGGACAGCAATCAAACTTGGATAAACAGTTATCCGCGGAAATTTGTTTCAAAACATGGGCATGGCAGGAAAACATGCAACGAAAAATATTTGGATTTAATTTTGCCGCGACATGTTGCATGGAAACCGCGATAAGCTCACTCGTGGCTACAAAAAAAGACAAAATCTAAGGTGTTAGCTCGCATATTAATTTAGCTGCCAGCGGTTTCGTGCATTAAGGAAGGAGGGTCTTCTCGTCGTAATCTATCAATTACTTTAGAAAACATCTCAATTACACCCGAAATCACATTAAACACCCTCTTCAAAGCGCTTTCTCGCCTCCTAAAAACTAATTTAAACGTCTTTCGTCAACAACAATATTATCATGATGATGATACAATCTCTCGCATCATGTCATCATCATCATCAGTCGTCCCTTTCGGCAGAGAAAATAAACTTTTCTTGTTTATTTTAGCAATTTTCCCCGTTTCCCGAGTTAGTTGTCGCTCTCTTGAAAAATCAACTCCAATAACAACACCACAACGAGATTTTAATTTCCATTCAAAACATCTTCTTTATCTCTCATGCACACACAGAACGCAAAGTGATTGAATTGAAGAGATAGAAAAACACGAGGAAAAAATTGAGTGCACTCACAAGAGGAAGCATTAGAAATCAAAACATTTTCCCCTTTCCTATTATTTTAATGGATTGAATGGAAATCTTTTTTGAGGATTTTTTTTTTTGCTTTTGTTATTCTTGTTGATATAATTTTGTGTATTAACGACAATTTATACGAGTATTTAACTCGTAGTTTAGTTAATGGAGACAAGCTTGTTAGTATTTTTTTGAATTAATTAAATTTCATATTGCATTTACAAATAAAAAAAAAAATTTTATTTTTTTACTAATAACGTTTTTGAATAAACGTTGAATATTCAAAAATTTTTGTTTTCACTATTTCAAAAAAAATTGAAATAAAATTTCACAAAATAAAATTTAAGAAAAATTTTTTACTCAAAAATTTTCAAAAATAATGATTAAAAAAATTAGTTTTTATTTAAATATTTCAATGTAATTAAAATAAAAATACCTTAAAATTAAAAATTTTTATTTTAATTTGTTTTAAAATTTCCTTTTCGACAAAATCGGATGATTAAAAAATAAAGTGAAAAAATTTAATTTATTGGCCTTTTTTACAAATAAAATGTTTTTTTAAATAAATGTATTTAATACAAAAATTAGAAAAACAAATATAAAAAGAAGGTAAAAATTTTAAAAAAATTTTATTTTTTTAATGATTTTATTTTTATTAAATAATTTCAGAATTAAAAGAAAATATTTTAGAATTTCAATTTGTTTAAATTTTTAAAAAAATTTTTTGTAAAATAAAAATTTTTTAAAAAAATAATAAATAAAAAAATTACAAAAAAAATTAATCGAAAAAAAATATTTTCTTAACTTCTCAGAAAATTTATTTTTAATAATTTTTTAAAATTAAAATTTTATTTATTTTTAAAAATTTATTTTATTTATTTTTATAAAAAAAAATATTTTTTTTATTTTTATAAAAAAATTTATATAGAATTTAATATTTATGTTTTTATTTATGAAATTTTATGAACAATATTTATTAAATTGCTGAACTTTTTTTAAATATTGAACTTTATTAATTTTTAAATCCAGCAATGATATTCAAAAATTAAAAATAAAACGAATTATTTAAAATAAGTCAGCTCCAGCATCAAAAATTACCTAATCATCCTCACCTCAAAGGTACTCGAATGTGTCACCTACCGATTTACGGCCATCAACGAATCTCTAAATAAAATAATAAGTGATAAGTGACAACTTCTTGTCTAAACACAATCAGAAGCAACAAAAAAAAATTATAAAAATAAATAAAAGACACCTACTTGGAACAAAATAAAGAAGAAAAAACGTTAAAAAGTTGAATTATTTATGAATTATTACAGAGAAAAATCACTTTTTTTCTTGTAAATAATTTTTTTTTTGTAATGAAAAGAAAACAAGAAATGGCCACACACGAAATCCACGCAGACGACAACGAAGGTGTCACAATATTTATTTTTTCCGTTGATTGATTATTGCTTCTTAGACTTGTTCCTCTCGTGATGAAGCGATAATTTATGCAGATTATTTATTTAGTTAAGAAAGAGGCAGAAAAAGTCGTCATTGGCTGGTCTCTTGAACTTTTTAAAACCTCAGCGGTTAAATGACAGACAGACAACACGTTGAAAAGTTGTGAAGCTTCGAATGTGTGGTCTATGCTGCTGCTGAAAAAACGCTTCACATGCAAAAATTTAACCAAAAAACGTGCAAACAAAGCGGGAAATTTTTCCTGTGTGTGTTTATTTGCGTGATAAATGTAATAATAATATGATGCGAGAGACCTTCAGGCGATGGATTATTGTAATGAGGAACTATGTTAGCGAATAAAATAAATCTCCGTTCCTTTTGTTGCGTTAGTTTTATTGTTGAATCCGTACAAATCCTCGAGAAAGGGAGATTTTATCATCAGAGCGTAAATAAGTAACCGGTAAATAATTTTATTAAATGAAAATTTAAAGTTCAACAGATTAAAATCTCTCGTGAAATCGATAACATCTCATTTTTTGACACACGTCTAAATCTATGTTTGTGTCATGACGTCTCAATACCATCCACAGCAGAAAAAAACCATAAAACTGTCATGTCGTCACCCTGACGACCTTTGAGAGATATATTTCATCATTCTGTCACTTTTGATTTAATTTTTCTCGCTATCACACACACACAGAAACGACGATTAATGAGATCTCTGTTGTTTCCATTGTTTCATCATTTGAATCTCCTTTGTCTGTGTCTGTAATGCGGAATGTTTCATCAAAATCATGTAAATGTAATGAAATAAATAAAAAAAAGGAAACACGCGCGTCAAAGGTAACTACGAAGCCAGTTGATGCGAAATGAAAATGCAAAATGACAGAAAAGGCAGGATGAAGATGATTATAAATACCGAGAACACGAAGGAGATTGGCAGCAAAATGACAATTGATGAATCTTTTGATCTACTTTATGCTAAAATGATTAGACTAACGAGATTGATCTGTGTTACCTTCGGTAAATTCATTAGAAAATGGAGAATGAGACGCAAGGTTAAAGTAAAAAATAAGGCTAAAGAATATTTTTGACAGAAAGTTTATTATTTTTTTTAATATTGATAAAATGTTGATTTTTAGCAATTTTGTAATCGTTTTGATTATTTTTAATTAAAATTTTATTTTATTTAAAATTAATTAAAATTTTATAAAAGTGTCAAAATTATTTATTTGATTTTTTTTAAAGACACTGAACTTAAAAAAAAAAATTTTTTTACTATGAACTTTTAATTTTTTCAGTAAATAATTGAAACAATTTATTTAAAAAAATCAAATTAAATATAATTTAATGAAAAATTTCTTGTATTTTATTTTTAAATTGTCTTTTGATTTAAAGATTCTTTAAGAAAGTGATGAAAATTGTCTTCTAAAAAATTAAATTTAAAAAAAATAATTAGGAAATTAAATTAAAACTTATTTTTAAAAGACAATCTTTCAATAAAAAAAAATAATAAAAAAATTAATTTGAAAAAAATAAATTTAATAAAAACAATGAAATTTGTTTTTTAGTAAAAAAATACTCAAAAATAATTTTTATAAAAAATAAAAAATCGATAAAAAATATTCAAAAATAATTTTTATAGCAAAAAAAATAAATATTTCGAGCTTAAAGATTCTTATTAAAATTCAGAGTTTAAAAATTAAAATTTAAAAAATTATAACAAATTTTTTATTTCTTTTTTCCCATTATTGTTCAAAATAATTTATTATTGACTTTAAATCCTTTATAAATTAAAGAAAAATTTATTAAAATTTTACTTCAAAAAATTTACTTTTAAAAAAAAATTTTTTTAAACCCTTCAACAATAAATGTCAAAACATTTGAAAATATTTCTACTCCAGGGTGGCGCAATGTCTCACAACATTTTACATCTTTTTTTTGGGGATAAAAATAAATTTCAAAAACTGCCTTCAGGCTTTGTTTTTTCATCGTAATAATAGATGAGATCAGCACAAAATTTCTATTGTTTCCCTTTTTTTCGGCATGAAACCTGCACCCTTTTTTCCGCCGTTGGCAAAATTTATTTAGTTAAAGTAATGCGTGTTTGTAGGATGATGATCGAATTAACTGATTGAGTTTTTTTTTATTCATTTTTTAATTTACTAAACGCTTGTTTACACGAGAGCAAGTAATTTCACTGATGCATGTTAATCGAAAAATTCAACGAGAATTAATTTTGCAGTCTTGAAATCTGACAATATTAGGAAATGTTAAACAATGAGGCATTAAATCTATCGATGAGCAAAATTAGTAAGCAAAACAAAATAATATTGATTGTAGGCTCTTGCTTCCGATGCGAGACGAGTAGGCTGCTTTGCTTACACAATTAAAGCGAAAATCTGCTTCCTTGTGCCGACATCCTGCGTCGTCGTTATCATCAAAAGCTTATAATTATTATGATGTTATGAAAATAAGTCGGTCTTCGGACATGCAAAATTCCAGCTTCAGTGTGCCACATTTCGTATTCATTTCCTTATCAAAACACATTTTGATTCAACCGAACGGTTGTCTGTCATGGGAAGAGGAAAATCTGGCATTAAAAACAGTTGCAACGATGAGGGATAAATCTTCTTGAATATTTTTTGTGTTTATTTTCTTAACTCAATTTGTGTGGTTTGAAAAGCGTTTAAACATCATTTTTGCATTAAACTGTGTGTCGAGTGCTCTTGAAAAGACTCGCAGGCACATCGATCGGATTTTCCTTCGACAATTCCGAAAATTCTTTGGAAAACAACGAAAAACGGAAAAACTCCTCTTTATTATTTTAATTTTGTATAAATTTAAAGTAAATACCAGAGAAAGAGAGGAAAACTTTGTTAAAATAAATAAATTTCGGAGAAACAAATCAAAAGTAAATACAAAAAAAAATAACAAACGTAACGAAGAGGTGGAAAAAGTAAATTTTTAGAAGTTACTGAGGGGAGATTTTTTTTCATTATAAAAATTTAAAAGAATATTAAAGAAATATTTTTGTTCTTTTTAAATAATCAACATTTAATTTATTTTTTAATAAATCATTAAATATTTTATTCATTCAAATTATTGTGTAAAATTATTAAATAATTGGATAAAAAATATTAAATGAATAAAAAATTAATAAAAATTAAATATTCTAATGTTAAATATTTTTATTAAATTCATAATTTTTTAAATTTAGAAATATTTTTAATTATTGATCTAAAAAAAATATTTTAAAATAATTAAAAATTTATTTATGAATAAAAAAAATAGGATTTTTAATGTAATTAAAAACTTTTTGACTTTTTCGATTAAAAATTAATTTTTGTTGCAAAATATTTTTTGTTCTTTTTTAATAATTAATTTCATTAATGAATTAATAATTAAAAAAGTAATTAAGGCTGCTCCAAATTTTTTTTGAACTTTTTGTCCCATGCCCCATTTCAAAAGTCGAAAATCCAATGGGGCAAAATAAAAAAAAAAAGTTGAAAATTTCATCAAAATTGACCGTTTTTTGGTCTTTTTTCATATTTTTTCAAAGAATATTCTAAAATTTTTTAAAAAATTTCAATTTTTAGAATTTTTATATTGAAAATCGTGTTTTAACATGAGTTTTCTTCTTTGAAATTAGGTATTGTCAAAAAATTTATTTTTCAAAATTTTTTGACAGTTTTTTTTACGAAAATTTTTTGTTTAAATTTTTATTTAGAAATACTCTGAGATGTATTTTAAATTATCAAATCTTAATGTAGATACCATAAAATCAACTAAAATATTGATTAATGACAAAAAACTGTTAAAATTTTGTCATTTTGTATGAAAAAGTATTTCAAAAAATTTTTTTTTTTTATTTTGCCCCCCCCCATTTTTAAAAAAAGTTTTTGGGACAAAAAGTTCGAAATAAATTTGGAGCGGCCTAAATTAATTTATTTGAATATTTTTATATTATTTAATTAAAAAAATAATAAAATTAATTTAAAATTAAATTTTTGTTAATATTTCAAAATTTTCTTGAATTTTTATTTAATATTTGAGCAATATTTCTAAATAAATAAAATATTTTTAATAATATTTTCAAAAAAATCCTAAAAACTGTAATTTATGACCAATTTTTATCCAAAAATCAACTTACCCAAAAAAAAATACTGCAAAAGGGGAACGATAAAATGCTAAAACGAGACA